>NC_136263.1:58987508-59232508 GCF_964187855.1 Myxine glutinosa | reverse complement strand
GAGGTGACAGTAAGGGAGGCATTAAAAGAGAGGCTGAGTAGGGTAGAGGATGATGTGTTTGAGCTTGAAAGTGGTTGGATGTCAATGAAAGCTAGTCTGTTGGGAGCCGTTGGTGAGGTATGTGGATGGACAAAAGGACCACCGAGGCACTCGGAAACATGGTGGTGGGATGATGAAGTTGGAAAGAGGATTGACGAGAAGAGGAAGAAGTTCAAGGAGTGGAAGAAGGCGAAGGGTACGGGAGCAGAAACAGCAGAGCATGAAAGTTATAAGGCAGCCAAGAAGGCTGCAAAGAAAGAGGTAGCAAAGGCGCAGGAGGCATGTAGGAAAATGTTCGGAGAACGCTGGGATTCGGAAGAGGGTCAGAGAGCAGTATTCAGGATTGCAAAGCAGATAGCGAAAGAGAGGTGTGATGTGATGGGGGTGAGTTGCTTGAAGGATGAAGTGGGACAAATCGTTGTGGACCCAGATGGAATTAAAGGAAGATGGAAAAGATATATGGAAATGCTGTTGAATAAAAAAAACCACCTTTTAGAGGCCATTTTTCCCCGCAAGCGGGGGTTGGCCTTTTTCGGGAACTGTGGTTGTTGTTGTTTTTCGGTCCCCTTTTTGAAGCAATGTTTTACGGCCGGATGCCCTTCCTGACGCCAACCCTTTTTGCCGCCTTTAACGACAAGCAGGGAATTACCAGTGAACTGGTACTCATGCTGTTGTAAGACGAAGTAAGACGAAGACGAAGTAAGAAGGTGGTAAGAAGACGAGGTAAGACGAAGGTGATGGCAAGTGGTAAATGCTGGTGAATACAGAGAATTAATGGGATAGCAACATAGAGAGTAAACCAGTTTTAGGACCAGCAGAGAAGATAACTGAGAAGGAAGTTGAGGAAGCGATAAAAGCAATGAAGAGTGGAAAAGCGGGAGGGCCGACGGGAGTTGTGGGAGATATGTTGAAGGCAGCAGGAAGTTGGGGTGTGATGAGAATGACAGAGATCTGCAATCTGGCGGTGAAAGAAAGCCGCATTCCAGTGGATTGGGAACTGAGTACCCTCGTCCCTCTATACAAGGGGAAAGGTGACCCTCTAGAGTGTGGCTCGTACCGAGCGATAAAGTTATTGGAGCATGGAATGAAGGTATTGGAAAGGGTTTTGGAGAGGAGGATAAGGAAGAAAGTGAAGATCGACGAAATGCAGTTTGGATTAATGCCAGGAAGAGGAACGACAGACGTGCTTTTTATTGTGAGGAAGTTGCAGGAGAAGTACATGGAGAAGATGAAGAAGTTGTTTCTTGGGTTTGTTGATCTGGAGAAAGCATTCGATCGGGTTCCACGCAAAGTATTGACATGGGCAATGAGGAAGTTAGGAGTGGAGGAATGGTTGATCAGAGTAGTGATGGCAATGTACAAAAGAGCGCGCACAGCTGCAAGGATGAAGGACGGGAACAGTGGTGAGTTTGAGGTGAAGGTGGGAGTGCATCAGGGGTCGGTACTAAGTCCACTACTATTTGTAGCTGTGATGGAGGTGCTGGCTCAGAACGTAAAGGAGGGTTTACCGTGGGAGTTGTTGTATGCAGATGATCTGGTGTTGATTGCGGAAAGTATGGATGGACTGAAGAAAAAGATGAAAAAGTGGAAGGAATGTATGGAGCCAAAAGGTCTGAAGGTGAATATCGGAAAGACGAAGGTGATGGCAAGTGGTAAAGCATGTGGTGAGGTGGAAATAACTGGGAAGTGGCCCTCTGCTGTGTGCAGGAAGGGTGTCGGAGTGCACTCCATTCAATGTAGAATGTGCGCTGAGTGGGTTCATCAAAAATGTAGTGGTCTGAGAGGGTCATTAACCAGTGTGGCAGCTACATTCAAATGTAAGGTGTGCACAGAGGGAGCTGCAGATGGAGGAAATGTTGAGTTGGATCTTGAAGACGGCGTAAAGCTGGAAGGTGTGAAAACATTTTGCTACCTCGGAGACATGCTGAATGCAGAAGGTGGATCAGACTCGGCAACGGTTGCTCGAGTGAGATGTGCATGGAAGAAGTTTCGGGAACTGAGTGGCGTGCTGATGAGGAGGGGAGTGTCGTTGAAGCTGAAGGGAAAGGTGTATGTTGCATGTGTGAGAAGTGTTATGATTTATGGGAGCGAGACATGGGTAATGAACGTAGAGCAGCAACAAAGGTTGGAAAGGGTGGAAATGCGAATGGTTCGATTGATGTGCGGAGTATCGTTGAGAGAGAGGAAGACAAATGAAGAATTGCGAAAAATGATGGGAATCGAGCCTGTGATTGATTCTGTGAAGAGGAACAGGTTGAGATGGTTTGTTCATGTGTTGAGGAAGGATGAAAGTGACTGGTTGAGAAGAGTGATGGAAATGAATGGAGAAGGAAGTAGAGGACGGGGAAGACCGAGAAAGACTTGGCTAAAGATGGTGGAAGAAGAAATGCTGGCAAGGGGGTTAACAAGGAGAGATGCAGAAAATAGGGCAAGATGGAGAAGATTGTCATGGGGACTGCAAGGCTAAACCCCGCTCTAGCAGGGAAAATGGCCTTAAAATGCATGTTGTTGTAGGTCACATGGTTTGGCCAGCCATATTGGATTGAAGGAAATATTAAATAATTATGTCTCTTAAACCACTTACCGTTTCTCAAATATATGCAAAATTTTACAAAAGTATACAAAATTTTACATACAAATGTATGTAATAACACCATTGTTGCATATAGTTTGAAAATGATGTCATAGGTCATGTGGTTTGGCAGCCATCTTGGATAGAATAACGAACCTTTTCCAATCAACACAAAACTTCACAAACGTAATCCCCTACCCATACATATGCAGAGTGTACATTTTTGATGTCATGTCACGTGGTTTGGCAGCCATATTAGCTTGAAAGCTGATTTTTAAAAAAATGCCTTCTCCAAAAATGCTTCACCTATCGATATGAAACCTGTCCTGTGATAAAAAATAGTGAGACTTCAAAACAGCTGAAGGGATTTATACCAAACTTATTTACTTTTAGGACAGTGAACGAGAGCATCTACCCATTGTCACTGGCAGGGACTACACAGGGGCATATTGGCGACACAGTTGCATAGCTGTAGTTGAAGTTTGTTTCACTGTCCAGTGCCACAAGTCTCCGCATGCTCTCACGACCCAAACCAAAGAATACAGGAAAAAGATTCTCATTTTTTTTCTTCAAGAAAAAGATCCTTCTTTCTCCATTCGTGAGGAAATGCCATCATTGCATGGTCTCTTATTGAGTTTAAATTGAAAGAAACTAATTGTAGCAGATCCATCTCTCGCCTTCACCGCCCTGCTCCCTGCCACCTCTCAATCCTGGAATCCTAGAATTCCCCGGAGGTAAACCTATCGCGACACAATATTGCAAGGGGTCCGTTAACCAGTATGATACATTGATGCATGACAATATTATACAAGTATGCTTAACGAGGTGAGTAAAGTAATTGAATTAATAAATCATTAGGGTTAGGGTTAAGTCATAATGAGGAATGACAAAATGAGGTCATCATTTTACACTTGCATGGAGTCAAATGAATGGTGATTCATTATGATTTCGATGACATTCGAGTAAATGAGTTTCCTAATCTTAAAGCATCTTCATGTTGTAATGAATATTCTATACTGTGATAATTGCAGAAAAGAGTAAAAATAGTTACCGACTAACAAGAAACATCACTAGGATATCGTCTCTCTCTCTCTCTCTCTCTCTCTCTCTCTCTCTCTCTCTCTCTCTCTCTATCTCTCTATCTCTCTATCTCTCTATCTCTCTATCTCTCTATCTCTCTATCTCTCTATCTCTCTATCTCTCTATCTCTCTATCTCTCTATCTCTCTATCTCTCTCGCTCTCTCGCTCTCTCGCTCTCTCGCTCTCTCGATATCTATCTCTATCTCTATCTCTTTCTCTATCTCTTTTTCTCTTTTTCTCTTTTTCTCTTTTTCTCTTTTTCTCTTTTTCTCTTTTTCTCTCTTTCTCTTTTTCTCTCTTTCTCTTTTTCTCTCTTTCTCTCTTTCTCTTTTTCTCTCTTTCTCTTTTTCTCTCTTTCTCCCTTTCTCCCTTTCTCTCTGTCTCTCTCTCTGTCTGTCTCTCTCTGTCTCTCTCTCTTGGAGTTCCATCTAGTTCTCTCCACATTTCTCTCTTGGATGAATACTTTTCCAAAAGTTTCTCAAGTTTGGCAGCTGTGGCAGCATTTTCCTGTAAGGGAGTAACAGGTTGTAAAAATGATGGGAAAATAATGAAAAAGTGGCACACGTGGTATTCCAGCAGCAAATGATGTTTTGTATGTGCCGTTGGATGTTATCTCCATATGCGGGTTTCAGAAGGTGGAACGGAATTTTCCCAGGCAATAGCCACATGTGTGTGTGTGTGTGTGTTGTTGGTTGTTGGTTGTTGGTTGTTATTTCCATATGCGGGTTTCAGAAGGTGGAACGAGCCCTCCCCGGCAGTAACCACCCTCATGTGTGTATGTGCGTGTGTGCACATATATGTGTGTGTGTGTGTGTGTCTTGTGTGTGTGCTGTTGGTTATCTCCATATGCAGGTTTCAGAAGGTGGAACGGAGCCCTCCCCAGTAGTATCCCCCTTCGTGTGTGTGTGTGTGTGTGTGTGTGTGTGTGTGTGTGTGTGTGTGTGTGTGTGTGTGTGTGTGTGTGTGTGTGTGTGTGTGTGTGTGTGTGTGTGTGTGTGTGTGTGTCGTCATCTCCATATGCGGGTTTCAGATGGTGGAACGGAGCCGTCCCAGGTGTCAAAGTATTCATCTCTATGTGTGTGTGTGGGTGTGTGTGTGTATCTGTGTGTAAGGGGGGAAGGGTAGAATGGTGGTGGGTGAGGGCAGTGGGGGTTTGATAGAATGTTCCAAGGTGTTCCAGAAGAGAGTACCATTCCAATCCACAACTGAAATAATTGTCTAAAGTGCAAACTTTGAAGACAACACTTACACTTCATTTCCTCCTTTCCCAGAAATGCACTCTTTGACTCTCCCTGCCTGTAACGGCTTCCATTTTGCTGATAGCAATATTTCAATTAAGTATGTCTCTGAAGGTTACCAGAAAGTGTGTAATAAATCCACGCTTCCTTAAAAGTTTGAATATCGCCTGCTTAGAGTTGTTAGGGTTTATGAAGAACGGTCTTTTTTTGCTTATTCTTTAGACAATACCAAACATCGATTAATAGAACATTTTGTTATAGACTAAGGAAAGAGAAAAAATTTAGCCACAACTGCTTTAAGCGATGAATTCATAAATCTCTGCTGCCGATCAATTCGCACTTGCACTTATCAGGATATGTAGTGGTTGAAAAAAATCTAACTGAAGCAAGGACGTTTGAGCAGACAAGTATTTAATACATTATTCATATAAAAGATGGAATTATTTTAGCGTTTTATGTTTGCAGAGCCAGCGCTTTCGGGTTTTTTCTAAAAGAAAATAATAGTTTTGCATGAGCTCGAGCGACAGAAATGGTTTCAAATGTAGTGCTTGTCGGATGAAGGTCTGAATAGGCCGTAAAGCTGTACGATTTGCGAGACAAAAAGCTTTGATTGGATAAAGGGAATTGATGTAATTTATATCGAGATTGAAATCTGTGAGTGCGGCCTCACTC
Organism: Myxine glutinosa; assembly: GCF_964187855.1. Classification (NCBI taxonomy): domain Eukaryota; kingdom Metazoa; phylum Chordata; class Myxini; order Myxiniformes; family Myxinidae; genus Myxine; species Myxine glutinosa. Next base: position 59,226,906 of record NC_136263.1, on the reverse strand, counting down.
GGAGAGAGAGCGTTGCAAAATGCAGATTTATCATTGTGGATCGGAAGGCATTATGAACGCACCCTTGGGTTTTCCTCTGCTGGGATTTCACCGCCGATTGTTAAACAGTTCAACGAGTTGATTATCCGGCGAAGCAATTAAGGTGTCAGCCTCATATTTCCTGATTACGTTATAATGCTGCGCTTTGTGTTCGTTTTTCTTCGCCAAACAAGTCCCTCCTTTGTTGTTGGTGGTGTTGTTTTTTGATGGGCTGCTCAATACTTGTGGAGGCCATGGTGGAAGGTTTTGTGACGATGACTTTTGCCAAAGCTTATGGAGGAGGGCCGTCAAGTACCTGGGTGGCAAACTGTGGGCTACACGTGTCACTTATGGGTTCACGGGTGAGACGCATCAACCTTTTTAGTACCCTGGTGCTGGTGGTAGAAACTGGGCTTCATCGTCACCACCGGGGCTGCTCGGCGTCTTTTGCGAAAGGAAGTCCATGTTGTGTGCACATTATGCATAAGCTTGTGAAGGTGATGTGCCTTCACATCTTTGTGGCCAATTAGTGTTTTCAAGGATTTGTTTGCAGTAAGTGAAACAAAACCTGGTTTGACTGGATCTGTAAATTTTTTAATTTTTACCTCCTTTTCTCCAGCCGATACGGTCTCTCAGCCCTCCAATCCCACCCCCCCCCCCCCTAAACTCCCTCCACCAGCTCTTATAGGACACACTTGTTATTCCGGCTACCACCTCCTTGTCCAATTCACAAAATTCAGACTTACCACTCACCTCCACTCTTTTGTTGTTCCTTTTTTTCCTGTTTGTGGAACTGCTTTCTCTAAACTGCTCAAACGCACTCCTCCATGAAAGGCTTCAAAAGCAGGTGGTGCACCAGCATCTCATCTCATGCCACCTCCAATCCCTACCCACGATCTTATACACCACTCTTACTTAACTTTTACCTTAAACAATGTGTGTGTGTGTGTATATATATATATATATATATATATATATATATATATGTGTGTGTGTGTGTGTGTGTGTGTGTGTGTGTGTGTGTGTGTGTGTGTGTGTGTGTGTGTGTGTGTGTGTGTGTGTGTGTGTGCATGCGCATGCGCCATTGGTTTTTATATCCATACGTGGGTTTCAGAAGGTAGAGCGGAGTAAGGGATCATGATTCATGGACCATGATTCATGGACCAGTTTGTGAAGTTTTCTTGTTGTGAAAGTTTTGCTTAGAGGGCTCTTCACAAGTCTTGGACAGCTTCCAACTGTGTGTGTGTGTGTGTGTGTGTGTGTGTGTGTGTGTGTGTGAGTGTGTGTGTGTGTGTGTGTGTGTGTGTGTGTGTGTGTTTTTTTTTTGTTTGTTTTTTTTTTCACGTGTGCCCAGGTGTCATGCTTCATTTTAGTGGGTTCCTGCCATTGAAGAAAAAAAAAAATTGTACCATTGGAAAGGTGATTATCAATTTACTGACTTGAAAAGCTGTTGATGGATTTACTTGAAACAAATTTTTTTTGTGTCAGTTTAATCATCATGATGCCTGTTTTAAAAGCCCGCTGTTGAGGAAGAAGAAGCAGGACTTTGAGCTTCAATGTAACAATTCATGTCCTAATAATCGATTTACTTGATTGAAAAGCTGATAGTCGATGTACCTGGTTGGGAAGGTAATAATCGATTTACTTGAAACAAAATTTGTGTCTGTTTAATCATGAAAGTGCCCGTTTTAAAAAGCCCCTCTTTCTGGGATTCAAGAAACTAGAAGCGGGAATTGGAGCTTAATGTAGTGGTTCAAACAGTAACATGCATAATTCAAGAAAGCTGGAGACATGAAAGGAGCACACAAAATTATATATAGTAATACCTATCGAAGCAATAGAAAAAATACACAGAAGGAGCACACAAACAAACTACAAACGCAGCATGCCAACAACAACATTAATTATGTGTTTATAAAAGATCCTTTTTCGCACGTGTTTACTCCCTTTGCATCTTCAATGACACTCACAAATAGACATGCAATATGTTTGTGAAGTACAACATGCCTGTCTTTTGATGAAACTCGTCAGCAAGTGACGAGGACGCACTCCGGGTCTTCCTGAAATGAAGCTCAACCACACTGTACAGACCAGTTGTGTTCAGTGAAGTAACAATTATTATAGCCTTTCCAATGAACCTTTCGAAAAGAGTAGGTCATGATGTGCCTGTACCCTTCACCACATTTCTAACCCTGGCAGCATCCTGTGATGGAATTATGACCGATCCAGGGTGAATCCCCATCTCTCCGTGACGTTTTCAGACCCCGGTCGTGGCCCGTCTCAATAAATATCAAATACTAACAACAATGTGCCGGAACAATATACTACCTCGAAACACACCAATATACCACGAACACACAAACACATCCCCACTCATCTACAAAAGGAGAATGGGGGAATATCGACCTCAAAGGATTAATGGTTATAGAAAATAACATTTAGACTACGTCTTTAGGCATTCTCACCGTTTCGTTTTTGGTCTAATTAATCATGGGTTTGACTCGGCATAAGATGCCGATAGACAATCAATCGAGCTCGGGAAGATTGTGATTAAGAAAGTCCCGAATGGGCGATTTTGCCATGTTTACCCTTACAAAATGTAAAAATCTTTAGGTGATCAACCATCAGCAGTAAAATACTCAATTTGATGAATAAGTTGTATTTTCGCACGTATTTTATGAACCATTCATGGACATATTATTATATCAACATCCTTGGATGTGGATTTCATAAAGAAATTGGAAGCTCTCTGATAGCCCCTTAATATGGGTAGCCCCACCTACCCCAACCCCAAACCCATCCCCCACTCCATGCCTCATCCCTGAGCACACTCTAGCCATTGTTTTGGACAATTAACTACCTCAGCGATTAACTAGCTCTACCACCAGACAATAAACAACCAGTGATTTGCATAACGAACTGGAATTGTGAAGCAATACTTGAGTATTAATAGATGGTTCCAAAGTATATAAATAAACTGCTGTTGTGAGGAAATGACCTTTATACCGAAAACAATCATATGTATATGTATATATATATATATATATATATATATATATATATATATATATATATATATATATATATATATTATATATATATATACTAGCGGGTCACCCGTGGGAATCCCACGGGCATGGATGTGTGTGACATTTCGACATATTGAGTTATATGCTGCACATTCATTTTACAAAAATGGTTACTGGCAAGTCATCAGATCCAGAAATGGTGTGAATTTAGTTATTTCACATAATATGTGACCCCCTCACTCCTCTCCACCTGACACTCTCCTGTCTCCACCTGACACTCTCCTGTCTCCACCTGACACTCTCCTCTCTCCACCTAGCACTCCTCTCCTCTCCAAACCCTCACATCCCTCTCCTTTCCAATCCCTCACCTCTCCAATCCCTCACACTCCTCTCTCTGCAATCCTTCACACGCCTCTCCAATCGCGCCTCACACCTCCTCTCCAATCGCGCCCTCACACTCCTCTCCAATCGCGCCTCACACTCCTCTCCAATCGTGCCTCACACTCCTCTCCAATCGTGCCTCACACTCCCCTCCAATCACCTCCTCTCCAATCGTGCCTCACACTCCTCTCAATCACGCCTCACACTCCTCTCCAATCGTGCCTCACACTCCTCTCCAATCGCACCTCACACTCCTCTCCAATCGCGCCTCACTTGCCTCTCAATCGGCTTTCCCCCGTCTCGTTTCTCTCCTTTTTCTCCCGTCTCGTTCTTTTTCTTGCTCCAAATCGGCCCGTCGGAATCGGAAATCGGCCCGTCTCGCCCGTCGGCCCGTCGGAATCGGAAATCGGCCCGTCTTGCTTTTGTGCTTGTGCGTAAATAAATTGTGTTCATGACACCATTTCTGGTGTTGGGCTAGCGGCTAGGGTGCCGGCTTAGGATCCTGGGTTCGAATCTCGGTCGATCGCCGAATTAATGCCAGGGGGGTTGACTCAGCCTGTCATACCTTCCGAGGTCGGCTAATTGAGTACCAGTTCACTGGTAATTCCCTGTTTGTCGTTGAAGGCGGCAAAAAGGGTTGGCCGTCAGGAAGGGCATCCGGCCGTAAAACATTGCTTCAAAAAGGGGACAAAAAACAACAACTACCACGGTCCCCGAAAAGGCCAACCCCCGCTTTGCGGGGAAAAATGCCTCTAAACGGTGGTTTTTACACCATTTCTGGATCTGATGACTTGCCAGTAACCATTTTGTAAAAATGAATGTGCAGCATCTAACTCAATATGTCGAAATGTCACACACATCCATGCCCGTGGGATTCCCACGGGTGACCCCGCAAGTTTGCATTGACGTTCGTCGATGGACTCGTTCGGGCCGTCTCATTCGTTTTCTTGCTGCATCCTGTTCAAGTCTGCGTTCTTCATCGATCGTCTCATTCATTTGGAAATAGAAGTTTCCACGCAGCGCATGAATTGTCACGATCCTCAAGAGGAATTTGTCTCGTAATCATCAAATGATAAATGGCAAGTAAATTATATTGTGGAAAATTAAAGATTTCAAATAAACCTATTTAAAGTGTATTCGCACATAACTAATTTAAAAAAACGAAGAAATATCTCTCGGTAATTTCCTGAAAACATATTTTTACTTCCGGCTAATAATGTTGAATTAAATAAAAACGAAGAAATATATGTCGGCATCATTGTTGACGTTTTTGTGACGACTGTCATCAAACGAAAAAGTAATATATCTTAACGGAAAAGCAAAAGCGAATTTTTAATATATATCGACACGTTGCCGTCGGTGTCATGTTGGGCGGTGTATGATACACCATGACGCGATTTTTAAAAATATATCTCTGCATTTTCCCGCGTGTGTGGAATGTTCTCAATTATTGCTGACACCGAGTCCAAAACCATCGATAAAAATGAAATCATATGGTGAGTTAGATTGGAGATAAAGGCGTGAGAGAGGACTCAATGGCCTTGAAGTTGAAGTTACAGGCGTTTGAGAATTCATTTCGTTTCTATAAACGGCAACTTTCATTGGATTTCCTTCCCGTTTTTTTTCAACCGAGTCGAAAACTATGTTAGCGACTGTGAAAAATGAAATGATATATCGAATTTTTAATATGTATCGACACGTTGCCGTCGGTGTCATGTTAGGCGGTGTATGATACACCATGACGCGATTTTAAAAAATATATCTGCATTTTCCCGCGTGTGTGGAATGTTCTCAATTATTGCTGACACCCGACTCTAAAACCATCGATAAAAATGAAATCATATGGTGAGTTAGATTGGAGATAAAGGCGTGAGAGAGACTCAATGGCCTTGAAGTTACAGGCATTTGAGAATTCATTTCGTTCTATAAACGGCAACTTTCATCGGATTTTCTTCTCGTTTTTTTTTCAACCGAGTCTAAAACTATGTTAGCGACTGTGAAAAATGAAATGATATATCGAATTTAAAATAGATATCGACACATTGCCGTCGGTGTCATGTTGGGCGGTGTATGATACACCATGACGCGGTTTTTAAAAAAATATATCTCTGCATTTTCCCGCGTGTGTGGAATGTTTGTGGAAAATTAAAGATTTCAAATAAACCTATTTAAAGTGTATGCGCACATAACTAATAAAAAAAACGAAGAAATATCTCTCGGTAATTTCCTGAAACATATTTTACTTCCGGCTAATATGTTGAATGAAATAAAAACGAAGAAATATATGTCGGCATCATTGTTGACGTTTTTGTGACGACTATCATCAAACGAAATAGTAATATATCATAACGGAAAAGCAAAAGCGAATTTTTAATATATATCGACACATTGCCGGCGGTGTCATGTTGGCGGTGTATGATACACCATGACGCGATTTTAAAAAATATATCTCTGCATTTTCCCGCGTGTGTGGATTGTTCTCAATTATTGCTGACACCGAGTCTAAAAGTAAAACCATCGATAAAAATGAAATCATATGGTGAGTTAGATTGGAGATAAAGGCGTGAGAGAGACTCAATGGCCTTGAAGTTACAGGCCTTTGAGAATTCATTTCGTTCTATAAACGGCAACTTTCATCGGATTTTCTTCCCGTTTTTTTCAACCGAGTCTAAAACTATGTTAGCGACTGTGAAAAATGAAATGATTTATCGAATTTGATTTGAAATAAAACTGGGGGAGAGCAAGACACCACGGGCCTACAAAACAGGACTCAAAGCTATGCGAGTTAATAAAAATGTGGATATTTGTTTATAGCCACTCCCAGAATGGGTGGAGCTATGGGTGGAGCTACTCTGCAAACCGAGTAAGCCACACCCCGGACAGACACCCAACAGATAGACAGACAGACAGACAGACAGAATCATCTACGGCTATTATATATAGATATATATATATATATATATACATATATATATATATATATATATATATATATATATATTTATATATATATATATATATATATATATATATATATATACAGTATATATATATATATATATATATATATATATATATACATATATATATATATATATATATATATATATATATATATATATATATTATATATATATATATTACTGTATATATATATTTATACTGTTATATTATATATATATTATATGTTTTATATATTTATATTTATATATATATATTATATATAGTATATATAAGTTATATATATGTATATATATATATGTTTTATATATTTTATATTTATATATATATATATATATATATATTATATATAGTATATATGAGTTATTGGATCTTGCAAGTGCAATGGCCGTACCAAGTCAGCTAATCGGCTTAGGGCTGAGTGGCAGCAACTGACAAATGTGCCTGTATCCAGAAGGCTAGTCAACCAACGACTGGTTCAAGCAGGCTATCGTGCCAGGCATCCCCTGAGAAAGCCACGCCTGGCCAGACAACACAGCCAGCGCCGATTGCAGTGGGCCAGAGAGCACCGTCAATGGCAGCCAGGACACTGGAATCACGTGACCTCCAGTGACGAGTCTAGATTTCTGGTCTATCGTCAAGATGGCCGCGTCCGAGTGCGCAGACAAGTGCATAAAGCCCACATTGAAGATTGTATAGTGCCAAGAGTCCAAGCTGGAGGTGGTGGGGTGACTGTTTCGGCTGCTTTTCATGCAGGGGGCAAAACTGACCTGGTTGTTCTGAATGGAAACCTGAACCAGTTCAAGTACAGGGTCATTCTGGAAGAAACATTGCTTCCATTTGCTCGTGCAGCCTTTCGAGGAAACTTTGTCTTCCAAGATGACAATGCACGGCCTCATCGTGCTCGCATGATCCAACACTTTCTTGCTGACCGTGGTGTAGAGCATATGGAGTGGCCTGCCATGTCCCCGGATATGAATCCGATAGAGAACTTGTGGGCAGAATTAACGCGTCAAATCAACAACTTGGACCAGCAGCCTACCTCTGTGCGTGAATTGCAGCAGACTATTGTCACTGCATGGCAAGCGATTCCTGTCCAAACCTTGGCAAATCTCGTGAACAGCATGCCTCGACGTGTACGTGCTCTCCTGAATGCTCGTGGGGGTTACACGAAGTACTGAACTGTAATTTTACTGTCCGTAATCCCAGTCATAATTTAGCTTTTGTTTTTTTTGAAAAAAAATTTGGCTAATGTGCAAAATAAAGAGATACTTCTGGAAAACGTACAGAAGTTTAACACATTACTGTCCGTGAATTGAGTTCGATATCAGTTTACATCACTTTCAAGGATCAATTTATTTGCTTCGAAATGTCTCATGTGGTTTTTGTTTCTTTTAAAGGTCACATTAACAAAATCTAGAATAATTTCAACATAATTCCAATGAACTTTTGGTTCTAAGTCATCTTGAAAAGTAAGTTCACCCCCACAAAAAAAATATTCCATAATTAAATGCCAAGTCTGTATGTGTATATATATATATATATATATATATATATATATATATATATATATATATATATATATATATATATAGTTATCTATTTATATATATATATATATATATATATATATATATATATATATATTTTTTATAAATATATATATTTATTTATATATATATATATATATATATATATATATATATATATATATAAATATATATATTTTATAAATATATATATTTATATATATATATATAAATATATATATATATAAATATATAAATATAAATATATATATTTTATATATATATATATATATATATATATATATATATATATATATATATATATATATATATATATATATATATATATATATAGATAGATGTAGATATATAGATATATATATATGTATATATATATATATGTATATATATGTATATATGTATATATATATAATATGTATATATATATATATATATATATATATATATATATATATATATATATATATATATATATATATATATATATATATATATATATATATACTGTGAGTTTTTGTATGCACTTATGACAGTACCTGAACTAAGATCTAAATTACGCATTGTCGGATGGTTCTTCTGGAGCTTGGCAGGCAAAGCGCACGTACGTGACGGTGACGTCACAGCGTGCGCTCATTTGGCTGGAGAACTTAAAATTATAATTTGATTGATATATATATTGATATCAATATATATATCAATCAAATTATAATTTTAAGTTCTCCAGCCAAATGAGCGCACGCTGTGACGTCACCGTCACGTACGTGCGCTTTGCCTGCCAAGCTCCAGAAGAACCATCTGACAATGCGTAATTTAGATCTTAGTTCAGGTACTGTCATAAGTGCATACAAAAACTCACAGTTACCGACCTGGTTTCGCCCTTGTTGGGGCTTCATCAGGGCAACGCAGTGAGACCTGCATACACTTATGACTCTGTGAAAACCTTTCGGTTATATACCAGTCATTATGTGACTTCACACCATTATACCATGAGTGGTGAACCACCATTAAGGTATCCCATCCAGCTATGCTGTACCTTAATGGGAGCGAAAAGCACCGCCTGCCACACGGTACATTATCTCTGGTATCCACTCATTATATGGAGTCGCCTGAATGCGGCCGGGAGTAACCAATCAAATTATAATTTTAAGTTCTCCAGCCTCATGCGCGCACGCTGTGACGTCACCGTCACATACCTGCGCTTTGCCTGCCAAGCTCCAGAACAGCCATCCGACAGTGCGTAATTTAGATATTAGTTCAGATACTGTCATACGTGCATACAAAAACTCAGTTACTGACCTGGTTTCGCCCTTAAGGGTCCTGTACGTAAAACTTTCCTCATGGATGTCGGGATTACTCCAAATTTATTTATTTAATGTTATAAGCAGCATTAGCGACTGTTTAAAAAGCTAATCATGTGTGTTTGTGGTTTATAATATTTTACAAGCCTGGCTACACTGCTGTTAGACTTTTGGTCTTGTTATGGTTAAATATTGTTATGGTTGTGGAAAGACCCTCAGGTGTCACACTCAAGACATAGGGATCATTAGTTTAGATATTTCCGTCGTAATATTTAGTTAGGTTACCTTTCCCCTCATAAAAGGGTCAGGGAAGTTCAATCCCATTTGTGATTCCCCACTTTCCTGAAATCTCTCTCTTCATCAATCCATAAAATCCCTCTCACCATCCTTCTCAAACCTCTCTGTCCCCACATCATCCTAAAACCCGTCTCATCCTCAATCCCTTCCAATTCCACTCATCAATTCCTTGCAGTCCCTGTCATCATCAATTCCTTCCAATCCCTCTCCTGAATAATTCCTTCCAATCCTTCCCATCATCAATCCCTTTAAATCCCTTTTACCATCTCTCTGAACCCTCTCCTCCCCTGCATACCCCTCAGTGCAACCATGCACACATGGCAACATCCACTCATTATATTACATTAGCAGAGTACCTGCCCTACAGACAATCTTGTTCCAAGCATGCAACACGTTCTTCTGACATTTACCTTTATATGGGTGGTGTGTAGGCAAATTACAGCTCCCTCAATCGTTCCTGAAAAAAAAAAGACCCTGAGATATGTGCATGAAGGAAAAACATCAATCCATAAAATCTCCTCCGCACTGCTTATAATTGAAAACACCTCACTGCACTAGAAAACGTGAGAGCAGGAATACTGCACTGTGAAGGGTGGGACTTGTAATACCCTCTCCCACCTGGAGGTGGCGCTACACGATACACATTACATACACAATTTGCGTTGTCTCTTCCTCTCCCTCCTCTCCTCGCAAAACCACCTGCAAAGATAAAATACCCCTATGCACTAATTGGGATCATGCTGATCCTATGGGGCAAGTTTGGATCCCTCCTTTCTAAGTATTAGGTTTCAAGGGTCCGAAAACTTTAAAACAGATGTTCTCAGCAACCGTTGGTCCGATTGAAACGAATTTTTCACTAAGTGATTGGCTAGGCATGTAGAATTATTTACTGCTAATTATGACGTCATATGTGACACAAATTTTTCACTAAGTGATTGGCTACATATGTAGAATTATTTACTGCTAATTAGGACATCATAGGTCACATGGTGTGGGCACCATCTCAGAAAGCACCTTCAACTTTGCCCAGCTATATCTCAAACGGCTCAATGGGAAAAAAATTGAGTCAGGGCTCATTATAAAGAACTCTGCAATGGGACCAAAAAACATGTTTATTTAGGATATTAAAAGTGCTAACGTTAGAATTCAACAAATAGACCCCTTGATGCCACAAATAGTTTTTTACTTGACCTCAGTGAAAACAAAATTCAGAATGCAAAAAATTTCGACGTCATACGTCACATGGTTCGGCCACCATATTGTTTTTCGTGAAAAACACTGAAACCCCTTTTTCTCCACAACGGCTGAACAGATCGAGCCCAAACTTTGCATGCGGAATCGCATACCCATGACGAACAAAAAGTTCAATGATCATGACGTCATGCGTCACATGGTTTCGGAGTTATGACGTTTTAAGCATGAACTTCAAAACCTATCTCCTCCCTACTTTTTGAAGATATCGAGTGGAAACTTTACACAAATGTTCCCCATGTGGTGAAGTTAAAACGTTACTTGAGAAGTTTGGATAAGTCACATGGTTTGGCAGAGATAAATAATTGAACGAAAATCTTTTTAAAAAATTGTATCTCTTGAACCGCTACATTGATCGATTTGAAATTTCAATGTACATAACTTAAACATGAAACATAAACGTAACATAAATGAACATAACATGAAACATAAACCTTTAAAATCTAGCTTTGCCCTCATTTTTGATCATATCGAATGGAAACTTCACAATCGTGTTCTCCATGTCAGCATGCTAAAATTCCCTTTTGGAATTTGCGATAACTCACGTGGAATGGCGGCGATAAATAATTGAACGAAAATCTTAAAAAGCTTCTATTTCTTGAACCGCTACATTGATCCACGTGAAACTTTATAATAAAGTAGAAGCCATGAAGGGGAACAAGTGTGCGAACTTTCAAGATAATTGGATGTATGGTCTGAAAGTTAGAAGTTGTTATTGTGTGAAGAAGAAGAAACTATTTTATCTTCTCCAGCCATGCGACTTTTCGGTATTGGTTTAATTATGATGAAAGTGGGGTTGTATGAAAGCAAGGTTATATCAAAGTGGGGTTGCATCAAAGCGTGTCTGATGAAAGCGGGGTTGTATCAAAGCATGTCCAATGAAAGCGTGTCCAATGAAAGCGTGTCCAATGAAAGCGTGTCCATTGAAAGCTTGTCCAATGAAAGCGTGTCCAATGAAAGCGTGTCCAATGAAAGCGTGTCCAATGAAAGCGTGTCCAATGAAAGCGTGTCCAATGAAAGCGTGTCCAATGAAAGCGTGTCCAATGAAAGCGTGTCCAATGAAAGCGTGTCCAATGAAAGCGTGTTCAATGAAAGTGCGTTTATGTCCGGATTTATATATTTGTTTGACGAATATTTAAATATTTGACGAATGTTGGTAAAAGTTTATTTTTTATATTAATGCTATTTAATTTGTGTTTGGAATGAAAATAGAGATATTGAGTTCAAGTGATGACGAAATGCCGTGACGGTTTCTACCCTCTAGAGTGACATTCGCGGATTCGCCTTATGCAGATTCGCCATTGACTGGGTAAAGAACCATTCAAACAGGTACGTTTTTCGTGGATGTCCTTCACGAACCTGCTGTCCATGCTTGATGTTTGACTGCAGGTGGCACAGGAATGTGGAATTTATTGGTTCCATGGTTTCCCATTCGTTGTTTTTTTACCGAAGTCTTTCACAAACCAGCTGTCCATGTTTGATGTACGACTAAAGGGTGCTACAGGAATGTGGAATTTCTGGGTTTCATTCTTTAGCATTCACCATTTCTGTATTGTCTGTTTGATTATGGCCTCCCACTAGTATATACACGACGGGTCAAAAGTTTTAGAACACCTCAATTTTCCAGTTTTTATTGAAGTTTACGCAGTTTAATGTCTCAATGTACTCTGAAATTAAGCATAGAACAAATAAACAATTGGAGATAAAAAGAAATCATAGAATCATTTTGTTTAACAAAATTTAATTTAAATTTTTGACTCAGCAAAGTCGCCACCTTTTGCAGATATAACCGCCGAACACACTCGTGGCATTCTTTCTACAATGGAAATCAAATATTGTTCGGGAAGTTCTTCCCAACACTGTTGCAGAAGTTCCCACAAATGTGTTGCACTTGTAGGTTGCTTTGCTTTCACCGTTCTGTCCAGTTCATCCCAAACCAGCTCGATGGGGTTTAAGTCTGGAGACTGTGCTGGCCATTCCATGATTTGAAGCCTACTGTCTTGTTCTTTTCCTCCAAGGTAGTTTTGACATAGCCTGGAGGTGTGTTTAGGGTCATTATATTGCTGTGGGATGAACCCCTGACCAACTAGGCGTATACCAGAGGGTATTGCATGGTGCTGCAAAATGCTGTGGTAGTCCTTTTGGTTCAGGGTGCCGGTCACTCTGTGCAAGTCGCCGACTCTGGATACAGCAAAAGAGCCCCAGACCATCACGCTTCCTCCTCCATGTTTGACAGTTGGTGGCACACACTGAGGAACCATCCTTTTGCCTACTCGACAGCGTACAAAAACCCTGCGTGATGAACCAAATATTTGAAATTTTGATTAATCGGTCCATAAGACCTTCTTAAGACCCATAAACATAGGAACAAGGGCAGTCTTGTGGAGCATGGATTTGTAATAGTATTAAATATTACATATATCTGTGGACCACCCTAATATATATATACATATATATATACATACATATATATATATGTGTATATATATATGTATATATATATGTATATATATATGTATATATATATGTATATATATATATATATATATATATATATATATATATATATATATATATATGTATATAATATATGTATATATATATATATGTATGTAATACATATATATATATGTATATAATATATGTATATTATAGCTTGGAGAAAGAAAGACGTCCCCTCCGAGTGCTGTGACACCTCCCCGCATCTTCTGGATGTCATCATCATCATCCCCGCTTTATCCTGTCCCCGATCCAAGGTGCACCTTGTGCTATCGACCTACCTGTCCCTTCCTGCCATCAATCCCTGTGTAAGTCTACCTTGTTCCGTTTGTCTGTGGTCTGTCTGGGATAAGATAAGACGGTAATTAAGTGCCCATCTCTTCTGTGTCTTTACCTCACTGCCTTGTAATCTACCCCTTTTCTCCACCACTGTAATTATACCCTCCTCCGGAGGTCTTGAGAACTGTACCCCTTGCGTCGTTTCCTCTTTCGCAGTCGTCGTGTCCTTTCTATCATTGATTTGGCATAGCGCGATTTGGTCAACGTCTGGGTGAATCGGGTGAGTTGGGGAAGAATCGGGGGAACTGTTTGGTCGCGGTAATACCCAACCGCTCGGTAAATAACATCTTTAACCGCGTCCGCAACAATATATATATATATATATATATATATATATATATATATATATATATATATATATATATATATATATCCTCACTAGTTTATATACAGTGCATTCAGAAAGTATTCAGACCCCTTCACTTTTTGAAGCCAGGATTTTATTTCAGTGATGCAGTTTGTCAGGATAGAGTGGGTGGCGGTGGAGATGGACTTGGTGGAGATGAAAAGCTGGATGTCATCGGCGAAGCAGTGGAATTGGAGACCATGACGGCGGATTAAGTGACTGAGGGGGGACAGGTAAAGGATGAAGAGGAGGTGGCCAAGAACTGAACCTTGGGGGACACCTTGGGGGAGGGGAGCAGTGGGGGATTTGCAGTTATTGATGGAGATGAACTGGCGTCTGTCAGAGAGGTATGATTTAATCCAAGAGAGGGCAGTGCCGGTAACGTTAAAGGTGGATTCAAGTCGGGTGAGGAGGATGGTGTGATCGATGGTGTCAAAGGCAGCGCTGAGGTCGAGGAGGACGAGAATGTTGAGGTTGCCAGCGTCAGAGGAGAGGAGAAGGTCGTTGGTGATTTTGAGGAGAGCCGTTTCAGTACTGTGATTGGAGCGGAATCCGGATTGGAATGTTTCATACAGGTTATTGGCAGAGAGGTGATGTTTGAGTTGAGTGGCTACAGCGCGTTCCAAAACTTTAGACAGAAAGGGTAGGTTGGAGATGGGTCTGAAGTTGTTTAGGGTGTCAGGGTTTAGACCAGGTTTTTTTAGAATGGGGGTAACAGCAACAATTTTGAGGGATGGTGGGACGATGCCTGTAGACAGGGAGGAGTTTATTGTTGCAATGATAAGTGGAGAGAGAGCAGGGAGGGAGGCCTTGACAAAGCTGGAGGGGATGGGGTCAAGAGTGCAGGTGGCAGTTTTCATTCCTATGAGGAGTTCAGAGAGGTCAGTAGGGGAGATCGGGGAGAATTGAGACAGGGGAAGGCAGGATAAGGGGGGGCAGGTGGTTGGAGGGGGAGCAGGTGCGGCGGTGGTCAAGCTGTTGTAGATGTTGTCAATTTTGCGTTGGAAGAAAGAAAGGAAGGAGATGCAGTTGTCTACTGTGAATGACTGGGTGGTGGTGTCCAGGGGGCAGAGGAGTTTGTTTATTGTCGAGAAGAGTGCTTTTGGGTTTCCGGAGCCAGAGTGGATAATTTGAGAGTAGTAGGCGGAGCGGGCGTGGGAGAGGGCATCTTTGTAGTGTTGTAGGTGGTCCTTGTAGGCTTGGGAGTGAACTGTGAGACCTGTTTTATTGCGGAGTCTTTCAAGTTGGCGAGCACGAGTTTTCATCAGGCGGAGTTCAGGGGTAAACCAGGGAGCAGAATGGGTGAAAGAAACTGTTTTGGTTTTTACAGGCGCAAGCTGGTCAAGGCAGGAGGAGAGAGTGTGGTTGTAGTAGTCAGTGAGGTCGGAAGGGGTGTGGAGGTCAATGAAGGGAGAAGTGGACATTTTTTCAGAGAGGGTGGATGAGAATGAGGTAGGTGAAAGAGCGTTTAGCTTACGGAAGTTGATAGTGCGATAATGTCTTGGTGTTGGGGTGGGGATGTTGATGGTCATAGTGATGGCTAAGTGGTCAGAGAGGGTGAGGTCGGAGCCAGAGAGATGGTGCAAAATTAATCCAGTGGAGCAGACAAGGTCCAAAATGTGACCACGGATATGCGTAGGAAAGTTGACATGTTGAGTGAGGTTAAAGCAGGTGAGTAAATCAGTGAAGTCAGTGGTCATTGTGGAGTCAGTGGAGTCCATGTGGATATTGAAATCACCAAGGAGGAGGATTGAGGGGGAGAGGGAACATAGCTGGGTCAGAAAGTAGGAGAAGTCAGACAGGAATAATGGGTGTGGTTTGGGAGGGCGGTAGACGACAGCCATGACTGACTGCGTGCGACCAGAGAGTTTAAAAGCCAGGTGTTCAAAGGATGAGGCGATGGGGATGAGGCTGGTCCTGATGTCTTGACGGTGGATAACGGCAATTCCACCACCTCGGCCCTCCGAGCGTGGTTTATTGACGTAGGAATATCCATTGGGTGTGGTGAGGTTGAGCGTGTAGTAGTCCAGTGGTTGTTGCCAGGTTTCGGTGAGACAGAGAAAGTCCAGTTTGTTATCCAGGATGTAGTCGTTGAGGATGAGGCATTTGTTGTTGAGGGACCGGGTGTTGAACAGGGTGAGCTTGATGTTGTTTTGAACAGCGGGGATTAATTCAGGTGATTTAGCCAGGGTTCGCAGGTAGGGGGTGCGATCGTGTGCGTTGCTGTGACCAGGTGCGCTGGGACGATGAGTGGGAGTGCGCTGAGCCGACCAGAGGACGGGGATGGAGTGACCTGATTGCAAATATACAAACTTATGACCGGAGCCACGGTGAATGTACCTGGGTCGTCGGAGGAGTCCATTTGATTTGATGGCAGAGATGCATGATGGGGTGGAGCGGGTATTGAGCAGAAGGAGCCTTGCGGCGGAGTACCGCAGAGCCATGCCAGGCAGGAGCGGAGAGGCGAGCACGAGGCCAAGGTTGAGGAGGTGAAACAATGGTCCCAACGCACGGGAGCAGGCCCAAGGAAACGAAGGAGCCAGGTACTAGGTAGGTGAAGCCAGGAGCAGAGTCGGGACCAAGCAGAGGGCAGACAGGAGCAAAGAGACGATCACGAGGCCAAGGTTGATCACGGCAAAGCGGGAAATGCAGCGGCAATCAACCGCCGCCGCTACAAATCAAGATCACGGCGGGAAAACCGCCGCCACACCGCTGCGAAGGACACAACCCACGAGAGCGTGCCCGAGGAAACAGCGAGCAGGCGAAGGAGCCGGGTAGGCGAAGCAGGGAGCAGAGCCGGGACTATGCGGAGGGCAGACTCGATGGCCAAAAAATCCGCACGACCACCAAAAAAGCAAGCCACAGACAGTGGCCCAGTCGAAGAAGCGGCGAGCATGTGACGCCTGCGTCCTCTTCAGACCGGACCGGAAGCGGAAGCCAACATGAAGTCAACATAAAGTGGCCTTATGTTTGTTTGGTGCTGTGGATTCTGGATGTGGAGGTGTTGCTGTTGTCGTCTGCGTTCGCACTGGCTGGGGGTATTTACGCATCCAGGTGTAGTTGTTGTATGTGCATGTGTATGTGCCCCTGCTGGCCCACCTTAGCTGACCGTATCGAGGTTGAATGGCCGAAACGGGATGATGCTGAGGACCTTGACTGAGGACCCGGTCAGTGCGGCACACTTGTGACCAGGTGTGTTTTGAACTTGTGTGTATATATATATATATATATATATATATATATATATATATATATATATATATATAAAGTAATGACTTGTGGTTGGGATTAAAATAAAATGAATCCATCTTGAGTTCTCCAACCTCTAATGAGCAAAATAAACAACTGCTCGACATTTCGATCAGCATCACGGGTAATCGTGCATCCACTGACCTTTCTCAAGAGTAAAGAAAAATTATTCTATACCCTCCCTTATATCAGGGAAAAAGGGGGGTGGGTTGCATCAAAGCGGGGTTGTATCCCAGCGGGGTTGTATCCAAGCTGGGTTGTATCAAAAGCGGGGTTGTATCAAACCGGGGTTGTATCATAGCTGGGTTGTATGAAAAGTGTGGTTGTATGAAAGCGGGAAGTCGGAGGACACTGGTCATTACTGCCAGAAGTTATAAAGTGGCAGTTCTAGTTATGCTTGAGATGCACAAAAGAGCTGAGCAAAAGAGTTATCAACTATAACCCTCTTGACCTGTCTGGGTGAGGGCACTGACACGCATATGGCAATTTCCTCGAGAACTTGCATTGCATACGCTGCACCTCTTCCGACACTTTGCACAACATCACCCTCCCTTTTTTCTCAACCCCGTCACTTTGGGACCAATCTGAACCCGCGGGTTCATGTTGGTGGACAAGAGGCTGACCCTACGCCTTGAAATATATCTCTACGTCATTCTCTCTCATTTCCCCAGAGTGACTGAGGCCTCAGTCATTCTCAGAAAATGAGAGAGAAAGACGTAGAGAGAGATTTCAAGGCCGATCTTGTGTGTAGAGTTGGGGTAAGAATGCTAAAGGAGTTCTTTATGTTCTGATTAAGTTCTGTTCGTTGTGACACTGCATTCTTTAAGTACTTTTTCTTTTTAAATACGTGCATTTACCTCCTTTATAAACTATTTCCAACCTGCTCAATTGTCTGTTTCCACCATTGGTTCGCCATATCATACACTAAATAGATGGGAGGTTGTTCCGCAGTGATTCGCTGTGCTAGATTGCCGACGTCCCACCTACAGTTTCGCTTGCCCGTATGTTTGTAATAAGTAGATAAAGGTGGGAAGTCGAGAGCATGGTTCCCCATTAGGGTGGGGATAAAGCACCAGGAAGGTAACATGAAATTTGAGTGTGGGAACCCTACCAGATTTAGTCACCGCAGACGGCGTCTGAGGTTGCTTAGCAACCTGTGGCTGAGTTATCGCTGGGTTGATGTTGGTTCATGTTGGTGGATGTTGGTTCATGTTGGTTCATGTTTGAGGCCTCCAGATTGGAGGTTTGCACGCGGGTCCGAGTAACCTCCCCGTGAGCCCCTCGCTTCCCCAGAATGCATAACAATATATAATAGGCTAATGCTGTCTGTCAGTCTGTCCGTCCCACCCTGAAACATGGAAATGCTCCTCGGGGAGAAAAAATATTAAATAAAAGTTAAATGAAATTAATCCAAACCTCCGGCAAAATGGTAATTTTTTTTTCCGATCAGACAAAAAATTGAACGTGGGGGTGTATAGGCAACAGCCCACTGTTGTTCCTCAGAGTGACTAAGGCCTCAGTCACTCTGAGAAAATGAGAGAGAAAGATGTAGAGAGAGATTACTTAGTTACTCCCGATTTTTGTTTTTATTTCCCGTTAAGAAATATATGCAGTAACGTCCAATTTTGAGCTCTTTCAACCAGTGCATTAATAAAGGATCCTTTTTTCTTTTCTTTTTTTTTATATAGGGTTGCTGCGCCCGATCTCGTGTTACCTTCCTGGTGATTTAATTAAACCAGATGAGGAACTATGCTCTTAACGCCCCACCGTTATCTATTAATTAGGTACGGCCGAGCAGAACCATAAGTGGGATGTCGACTAGTCTGATCATAGCAAGTCAGTGGGGGTACAACCTCCCATCTAATAATGGCATACCACGTCTAACCGATGGAGGAAACAGCGAGCAAGTTTGGAAATGAAGCATGAGAATTGAGGTTCAAGTGCAGGTGTCGGAAAATGAGTGTTTGAGGTTGGGTGTTTGAGAATGATCGTTTGGTAATGAAGTTTGAACACGGAGATGGAGAATGAAGATTTTGGAATGAAGAAGAGAACAATGGGGAAGGTTCTAACTACAATCACAACACATTTCCCTATCCCTGATACACGGGGATGGGTAACTTAACTAAACACAATCATGATGGAAATATCTAAACTGCAGTATTATTTTATGTGTTCAATATAACCCCCCTGGGGTCCTTCCAAATCTGCAACAATATGTTAAAAAGAAGACGAATACTAGGGGATATGATAAATATGTTTAAGATAATGAACGGTATAGACACAATAAGTGCAGAAGAGATTTTCAGCAGAATGGACGATGTCAGGACCAGGATCTACAGCCTGAGAGTAAAGAAGAGGAAAGTTATATGACTGTGTGTCATGATTGTGATGTCTGTGAGAGGGTCTCGTCAAAAATGTGAATGTGTTGTCCTTGTTTATTCATTCCTCACCCAACAACCAACTGCATCCTCCAAGAATAAAGCACCATCGTGATATCCACTGTTGTTCTTATCACCACTCCTCTCTGTCTCTCTGTCTCTCTGTCTCTCTCCCGGTAAAATAGAATTAATAAACTGAAGGATTGACTTAATGAGGTGTAGATTTAGCAGTGGAATGATGAGACAAATTGCTTCCCTCTGTGTTCAAATTCCTTATGTTGCAGGGACTGAGCTCGTAGGTCGGGCAAAAGATAATATAAATGGATCGACACAAGAAGGCGATTGCACAGATGGTATAAATATTGATATAGCGGAGGTGGGTGAAAGCCTTTGACTGAGTGTGACAAAAAAGAATAATTGATTGGATGTTTTTGAGCTGGTTAATAATGTGTCCATACTTGGAATGAAGTGCCCCCAAGTTGCTGAGGTTCTTCTTCACACAAAAGACTATAAATGATGACCCTCATGAAAGTCATTTTGCTACATCCACGTAGTGATAGTATTGTAACGAAAGACTAACCATTGTGATTGTGGGGTCAGGGGTTATTCGAGAGTCAAGGAAAGTAATCAGTATGTCAATTCAAAAGTTAATTAGAATCACGGGTCCCTTGTCGTTACAATTGTCACTTCGGCCTTACCCAGCTCGGGTTACATTGATTCACTATATGTGTCAACGTGTGATGAAGGTTTTTTAGTGAGTTGTACTTGATCTTCCATTTCTTTCAAAAATACTGTATCTTGATAAAAAACAACTTTTCTTTTCGTTGACGTCAGGATAACGCCTTGGGTGAGCAAAGGGTCTATTTCAACTGTGAAACTTGTTAAATTTGATTATCAGGATTATAAATGGAGTTAGAAGATATATCGGGGACGTTTTAATGGATCCACATGAATGACTCGATCTTCACAGTGCTTGATAGCATGCAATAGCAACTTGCACGGGCACGACTGGCTGGTGCAATAGTCTCCAGTGTTGACTATATATGAGCAAATGATGACCATGATGAAGATGTGTTGCTTTGTCTTGCTTAAAGTTACTTTCAAACTATGCATGCGTACATCTAACTGACATAACAAACTCAATTATCAGTCTCTTGGTAGAGTGCATACCTCCGCCAGGCTGAACAGTTTACATTTTGTATCCCACTGATAGGCCAGATCTGGACTCAGACCCCAACCAAAATCGAATCTGCTTGTTCTTGTCACTTACCCAACTCATCCACCAGGTTTTGTCATAAGTCATCCACAACTTTTTTTAATGTCGTGCTATTTGTCGTTTTTGGGCCCATCGCTCAATGGTGAAGAATCGCTTCAAAAAATTTTCTCACATCCGGATATTTACCAAAATCGAATCTATTCTTCCTCATCACATACCCAACCTCTCCACTATATCTCGTCTGAATTCGTCCACAACTTTTTGGGATATCCTGTTCACAAACAGACAGACAAGCAAACAGACAGGGGTGAAAACATAACCTCCATTCACCTTCGGTGATAAGCGAGGTGTGTTTGTTGTTGGCTGTCACCTCCGTATGCGGGTTTCAGAAGGTCTTCCAGAGCCCTCCCAGGTGTAAAAGTATACATCTCCATTTCAGTAAGGGATCATTATACATGGACCAGTTTGTGAAGTTTTCTTATTCTCATTGTTTTGTTCCGAGGGCTCTTTTGAGGATCGTCACTGAGCCTCAGACACCTTCCAAATGCATTTTGTTTGTTGTAATAGCTCCTCACAACATACAACGCTTTCATCCGCAGCTCAATGGAATACTGCTCTCCCCTCTGGGCTGGTGCTCCTGCCTCACACCTAGCTCGTCTTCACGCTGTTGAAACCAAAGTGTTCAGAATCATTGGAATCTCCCACGATGAAGCTACCTCCGAGGGCCTTTCACTCACTCACCGTAGGCAGGTTGGTGGTCTTTCCGTCTTCTACCGACTCCTCTCTGGCCTTGCCCCCCCCCCCCCCCAGCTCTCTCTCTGGGCTCTGTCCCCCAAATATTCCTACAGGTCGCACAAGATCTGCCTGCAACCCTCTTATGGTTAAACTGCCAAAAAAGACTCTCTGCTCACCTTCACTCCTTCATTCCTCTTTTCTCCCGCCTCTGGAACAAACTCCCTCCAGGTCTTTAAAACGGCTGTTCACCACCATCTCTTATCTTCCCCCATCCAAAACCTTGATCTTTTCTACCCCCGCTAATTTCACCCCAAATCCACTTTTTTGAAATACCAACTTCTGTCCGGGAAATCCTTGGTGTCCTTGTGTTTTATACTTCTCCCTCCCCCCCTCCCCCCCCCCCCGTCCCACGCCTCCTCCCCCCAAGCCCTCTCCCTTCCACACATCTCCCTGCTCTCAAATGTTATGTTTGTGTGCTTCCCCTTCTCTCTCCATCTTGTCTTCCGCTCCCTCTTTTTATATATTTTGTTTGTCTGGTTGATTTGTTTGTGAAGTAAATGTTAGCTCTTTCACGAGCCTCGATTCATCATACAAAAAAAAAAAAAAAAAATCTCCCAGTGATTGTAAGATCTCTGAAAGGTTCTTTTTATGCTCCAATAATCACTGATACAATTTTGGTGCTCTTCAGCTTCTAGGATCTTTTCACTACGTTTTTGAGATCTTGTTATTCTGTCCTTTTCTTGATTTCTGCGTTGTTTAGAGCAAACTCGCTGGGGACTGACACATCGGTTAGCAATGCCTTTTTTATTTTTTGTACCTCAGTACTATATCTGGTCGTGATGCTTTGTTTTCTATGTTCACGCTTGATGGGATCATCAGGTTGTACGTGAGCATTACTTCCTTGTTTTCAGTGATTGCTTTTGGTTAATGTTTCCATCAGTTTTCTAGAACTGGGATATTGAGACTTTGGAAATGCTAGTCAGGACAATGTTGTGATGGCATCGTTTCACAAGTGCTCGGTGACTGACAGAGAACAAGCCCTGTTAGAGAACAAGAACACAGCCCCATATCATAATGGACCGGCCATAAAACGGGCACTACAATATTATTGGGTGTGTATGGGCTGTGTTAGGTTGCTGCCAAAACGGAGTTACCCTCAGTCACATGCAGGCCAAATTGTCTCATTAAAAACAATGGATCTATCTCCAGAATGTAATATTCCAGTATTGACATACCATGACAGTAGGGCTGCTTTATGTTCTGGGGTGAGAAGAGGGTTTCTTATTGGTCTGGTGACTTTGTAACTGTCTGGAGCTGGCTTTGTGCTGCAGGTTGTCATGGACAACCTCTGAGGGAGATTCAATTCATGCCACAACACTGTGCTCTGAACCAAAGGATTGCATCTGACAGCATGATCAGAGCTGCATTTTCTCTGTTAGAGGTCACTGTGGGTCATCTAGATTGAGGATCATCTTTAAAACATCATTGGTTTGTCGATGTTTGTGCAGCATTCTGTTGATAACAGCTTGATGGAAGCCGAGTCAGCATCCAATTTCACTGTAGGACATCCCAGAATTGTTCATCCCAATAATTTGCCATCTTTGGGCTGCTTCACCAAGTCTGCTACGGGCCATAGTAACACAGTCCGCCAATGGAAGTACGCAGCGATATTGTTCTCCGAGCCTAGACCAAATGAAAATTATTTTGCCAGTACGTGCTGAGTGTACAAAACTGCATTGGTCTAGCGATAAATTGAAAATATGCCAGTATATGGAGGGTTCTTTAATTTGCGTTTGAAAGAAAATTTGAATTTTATTCCATGATCCTTTTTTATCACAATGTAGCACTCTTTTGTCAGTGTCTAGCCAGAATCTGGGTGCCATCGAGAACACGTTTTCATGTTGTTCAGTCCGAAAATTTTATCGAGTCAGGTCATTCCAATCACTCGTGAACGTAAATTTAAAAAATGGTATAAATGACGGGTGCAAACAGTTAGTTTGGAAATGACTATTCCAAAAACGTGCAAACAAAACACGTGTAAAGCGTGAGCTTACTGTACTGGAATGTACGCCATTAACAATATGGTGACGTCAAACACCAGAAAATGGTAGTATGTTTTTTTTCAATTTAAATCGTATATTTTTTAAAGTAACATTAAATTATATACATATTCTTTATTGAAACTATCGCAATGTGTAGACTGTGCTCATTATGGGCCCCTTCTGATTATGGGCCTGGCACCGAGGAAGTGGCAAAGCAAATGGTGGTTGCTCAGCCACATGCATGGTCTTGTACTGGGTGCTACTCACCCAAACCCAAACTGTACTTTTCCGGACGTGTGTAGTATAATTAGCGATCAAAACAGTCGAATCATCCAGACACGAAATCGATGTATATTGTGTATTGGCAACCAATGGGATTGGAATACAAAAGAAGAAGCAACACAAAATGCACCCCTGAGTCAACGAAAAAACGAAACGAGTCAACGATCCTTATTTAGCTAAGCACTTCATGGCCCCATTAACACCTCAGTAGATAGACCAGGGAATCAGACAAGACTGAAAATACCACTTTCTGCACTCAATGGGGTGCGGATTAGTCTCCATGTGGAGATATGGCCTTGTAGGAAAATAGTTCAGCAG
Organism: Myxine glutinosa; assembly: GCF_964187855.1. Classification (NCBI taxonomy): domain Eukaryota; kingdom Metazoa; phylum Chordata; class Myxini; order Myxiniformes; family Myxinidae; genus Myxine; species Myxine glutinosa. The sequence goes on along the minus strand of NC_136263.1, from coordinate 59,202,717 downwards.
TATATGGAGCTGGCAGAAGGGGGCAGGAGTGGGCACGGCCTGCAGTGTGGGCATGTTAGGAGGCTTGAGCAGGCAAATGCTTTGTGCTGTGGAGAAACCCCTCAAGTTCTCATTCAGATTTCTGCGGCAAGATCTCTGGGCCTTTTCTTGCCCGTGGTTCACACCACGCCTTTATAGCTTTTGCCCCCACGCCACAGCCCTGATGCCACCATGCCCTCACTGCACAGCTGCCATTGGTTCAGGTCCCAGTTTGTAGGCAGGTAAACCGCCTCGTCGTACCACCCATATGGTGCTGATGATGTGGGACTGATCAGGGTGGTGGCGCTCGGTTTATTCCTACCTAAACTGGCGCCTGATGGCCTGTCAGACTCTTCAAAGCAACACAGATTATGAATAGATAAAATATTGTTATGTTTGTGGGGATAGGCATAAAATACCTCATAGGAAAGTCAGGATCATATAAATCCGCAAGCTTTGAGCGTCGCAAAGAAGAATAACCCTTCTCAATGTACATAAGCAGGATAAATGTTCAGGTTAAGAGTGTTTGCATGTCGCCAAAAGGAGGGTGGTTTTGTGCTAATTAATTAAAGGGCTTATGGTTAAAATTCCCCTGTACATGCTTGCCTCCCTGTGATTTTTCCCCTGATGTTCTTATAAAACTCAGCTACCCAGGCAATGGACTCATTTGCTCACAACGCCGCCAGGGCTGACAGAAACAGCATTTGCCGATCGACAAGTAAACCCCGACCTCATCCGAACATTCCCGAACAGAAATTAGACTCGGCCCCCCGACGACTCGTGACAAGGAGGCCACACCACGGCCTTCCCGATTGGTGGATGTGTGATGGGATGATTGAGTAGTGCTCGGTGATTGGACAGAGTGTCCAAGCTTGGTGATTTATTGGAGGCGGTCGCATTCTTCTATTTTTTGTGCTGGCTTTCAACGAGGACGGCTGCGTTTGCCTTTTGCTCTCTCTTCTGGTCCTGACGTTTGTTAGAGGTGGTCGCATTCTTTCTTTGTGCTGGCGTTTGTTGGAGGTGGTCGCGTTCTCATTTGTGCTGGCTTTCAATGAGGACGGCTGTGTTTGCCTTTTGCTCTCTCTTCTGGTCCTGGCGTTTGTTGAAGGCGGTCATATTTTCTCTCTTTGTTCTGGCTCGCATAAAAGGTGGTCACATTTTGGTTCGTGTACACTGGTGGAGTGAGTTCAGACCCTGTGTGGACCTGGTGCAGAGAAGGAGCGGTGTGGCAAACTTCGATCGTGAGGAGTGGGCGTTGCCAGCAGTTCGTGGAGCCCACGGCATTTCGGATGGAGTGGAGAGCACGAGGGTACCGCCGGCCCAAATTACCTCACATTTGTGGCGCGGTGAAAGCGCGGCTTGGCGTCATATTGAGCAGGTCATCGCGCGGCCATTTTGCCGACCAACCGGACCTGTGACGCCCACCAAGCCCTCGTTGAGACCGGAGCTAAGTGGCAGCATGACGAAAGCATTATTTAAGCATTTTCTTTTTCTTTTATTTTCCCCTTGTTCATATCTGAGTCGGAGTGGAGGGACCCTCATTTAGGAATTTTAGTTTACCTTACCTTTCGTTGTTCCCTTGCATTATTTTAATAATCACATTAACTGTTGCATTTTACCTTGTGTTCTGTCTCGTTTATTCGTGGTGGGTTCAAGGAAGCCCAGTGAACTCCATACAGGTAAGGCCTTGCTACTATCCACCCCACGCGTGTCACTACCGCCAAGTTGGGTATACGCCTTGGAGTAAAGCTTGTTTCGGTCATCCGTCACCCAGGGGTCTTAACCCCTGTGGCGCGACAAGATTTAAAATGTTCTCGGGGAAAGCGATTTTAGACACACACATGTGAGGGAAGACCGCAGCTTTCTGCACACATAAGGACACATATCCTATCAGTCTGACAGTCTCAATTTAATTAGCTCACGCTTATGCTTATCCATGCACTATGGGAAATAACTATCGCTATACTATGAAAAATTACCCCCTCGTAGGCATTCCCACAACAATACATACATACTGCACATCTTTCTATATACAGTACATGCCATGTGATGCAAGCAGCAATAAAAAAGAGTAAACACATGAACAAGAAGGCCAAAAGTAAATTTATCAGCACTATATGACAGGCAGATACCAAGTGGCCATCATACGTCTCACATCCCTCATAATGCAACGATCCTACACTCCATATAATCTGCTACTATTCCGGTGATGCATTGCCATTCTTCGTAATCACCAACTGTGGAATTCCAAAACGGAATTTGACACCATAATCTTTCAGTTGTGCAGGTTTGTCATCTGCACGAGAAGCCCGTAGATCACAAGGTGTACACAAGGAGACGCTGATTGCATACTTTGACTGCGCAATCATGTTCATGGCGAGAGCTTGAGGTTTTTGCATTCGCTTTAATAACTTGTTATATTGGACACGACATGTTTTAACGGTCGCGTTGGAATCCAAACGTTCCAAGATCTCTCTATCTCCATCTCCATCTCCATCTCTCTCTCTCTCTAAGCATTGTGATTATAATGTGACTAGCTTAATAAAACAAGCAGGACCTTCCCAGTTTAGTATAAAAGGTGAACTTTTAGGAGCTGTTTCTACACAGAATAATTTGTTACAAGAAAATAGAATGGAACACTATCTTCTTAATTGTCAAGGGATAGTGTTTGGCTATGTCAGCGGATAGGTAAGGCAATGGATGGTCAACAGACCAGTGAGAAACAAGGAGAAGATAACATTTTGGGCATTAACCATTCATCAGAGCAAAAGGGCAGGGTTATGAAATGGTCATGCTCTGATGAAGGGTTAACCGACGAAATGTCAGCTTATCTTTGCTTCCCACAGTGGTGGTTAGCATACCTCGAACAACGTTCTGTTGATTTTGTCTATTGTTGTATAAATAGACAATGGCCGATTTTGTAACAAACAAAATGGGGGTTTTTTTTTTTGGTTTTTTTTTGTATACAAGATCGAGGCTCATGAAAGAGCGAACATTAATCACACAGAAAGACAAACCGACACATAAAACATATAACATCGGGAGCGGTAGACAAGATGGGGAGAGAGGGGGAAGGACACAAACACAACATTTGAGAGCAGGGACCGAGAGACATGGAGACATCGAGAGATCTGTGAGAGGGAGAGGGCTTTGGGGGGGGGTGCATGGGAATGGGAGGGGGGGGGTGGGAGAGGTATAAAACATATGGACACTGCCAAGACTTCCAGGAAAGAAGTTGGAATTTCAAACAAGGTGGATCTGCGGTGAATTAGCGGGGGTAGAAAAGATCAAGGTTTTGGATGGGGGAAGATAAGAGATGGTGGTGAACAGCTGTTTTAAAGACCTGGAGGGAGGAGTGGGATTGAAGGGAGTGAGGGAGTTTGTTCCAGAGGCGGGAGAAAAGAGGAATGAAAGAGTGAAGGTGAGCAGACAGCCGAGATTTTGGCAGTTTTACCATCAGAGGGTTGCTGGCAGATCTTGTGCGACCTGTAGGAATATTTGGGGGACAGAGCACACAGAGAGCTGGGGGTGCAAGGCCGGAGAGGAGTGGGAAGAAGACAGAAAGACCACCTACCTGCCTGCGGTGAGTGAGTGAAAGGCCCTCAGAGATAGCTTCATCACGGGAGATTCCAATAATTCTGAAAGCTTTGGTTTCAACAGCGTGAAGCCGAGCTAGGTGTGAGGCAGGAGCACCGGCCCATAGGGGAGGTATTCCATTGAGCTGCGGATGAAAGTCTTGTATGTGGTGAGGAGCTCAGGTGTGCCGAGAAAGGACTTCACACGACGGAGGATGCCCAGTCGGCGACTGGCTTTGGAGGCCAGCTTGGAAATGTGGTTTTCCTAAGAAAGATCATGGCAGATAGTGAGACCCAAAAGCTTGAGCGACAGAACTTCTTGGAGAGGATTGTTGAGAAAGTTGTCCAGTCGATCTTTTCGGAGAGACATAGTAAGAGTGTGAGATTTGTCAGGATTGAAAGACATGTTCCACTTGTTTGACCAGTCTGTGATTTTGTCCAGGTCTGCAGAGAGTGAGGAGGCTGCAGACTGCCTATCTGAGGGAAGAGGAATGGAGCGGCAGAGAGTGGAGTCATCAGCAAAGAGATAGAGAGGATTTTCCAGAGAGTCGGGGAGATCATTGATATAGACCAGAAAAAGCACAGGGCCCAGAACACTGCCTTTGGGAACTCCAGCCTGAACAGGAAGGGGAGATGAGAGAAATCCATTCAGGGCCACACGTTGACTACGACCAGAGAGGAAGTCCGCCAGCCATGCGTGGAGATTTCCATGGATACCATAGGAGGAGAGTTTGGTGAGCAGAGCTGGGTACCAGACCGTATCGAAGGCACGTGATATGTCAAGGGAGACAGCTCTGATTTCCTGTTTGGCATTGAGGACCTCCATCCATTGTTGAGACAGCAGGAGCAGCATGTCCAGAGTAGAGTGACCTGGGTGTCATGGCAACCAAATTTTTTTCAACCTCAAACAATATAAATAATGATTTTTTATATTCAATCCCTCTTTGGGGATTATGTTTGAACCTCACAGAATTAAAAACGGATTGGCTGATCTCCACCAAATTTTGCATAGATGCTCAGGGTACCCAGCGTCATGTCGTGGGCAAGAAAAAAAAAAAAAAGGATCGCCACGATGGTGGGGAGCCAACTTCTCATCTTCTCCTATACTCGTAGGACAGAGCAAATATTTTAACCACCGACCCCTGCTGGAGGGAGCGGGTATTGTCCAGGAGCAGGTGGCACTATACTATAGCAGTGTATATAAATAAGCTTGGTGTTGGGTTAATGGTTAAGATGGCTGGCTTGAGATATTTATTATTAGGGTCCCTGTCTTGCCGTTAAATTAAGACCAGGTGGGTTGACTCAGCCTGGCATGCTTCCAAGGTCGGCAAAATGAGTACCCGATCACTGGAAACAGGGGCACTGCATCAACGGCACAGCTGCGCTTCCAGAAAATGACGCAATAAGCAGCCACAGACTGCATAGGAAACATCAACTGTATAGTAATAATCGTTGCCCCATATGTGGCCATGCACGACGCACGACATCTTCAAAGCGTGTGTCTTCTCGAAAAGAAAGTATGTACTAAAGCATAATATCCAAGCACAAATACTTGCCCGATTAATTAGGAGGTTGTCTCACATTCTCATTTAAACATGTGAAATAAAACGTAACTAGACAATCCCGCTTCAGCCATCTGATGGCGTCATCACACATAAACGATGACGTCATCGCGCATAAACGATGCCGCCCTCACGGTAAAACTCATTAGTTAAGAGGGTCATATTCATCTCGCATATTATAAAGTTTATAAAGTCCTACTCAGTTATAAGAAACAGATGAAATACTTCGATAGTATAAAGTGACAATGCCACTTTATTTTTTTTATTTTTTTACAGGGGCGTCAAATTAATGTGAATTACAGCTGTGCAGAGTGAGATGTACTTTCGCGCCTGAAATACCAATCGTCATCGAATGCCTTGCCACGTCCCACGTGCCGCTTGATGTTAATCTGAGATTAAACGCATAACTTTGGTGCATTATATTTCCGTGCAGGACTGGGGGAATTCACCGTTCTTTTTTTGGCGTAATGACAACAAAGCGAGGAAATTGAGTAAATAAAAGGCGCTGAGATTTGGGTTTGTTTTTCCGTGCGCGTGCCATGCGTCATAACTGAGCGTGTAGTGGTGCCGGGGAAGGGGTAGAGCGGGTATGGGCGGGGCTTGGGGTGGGGGCGGAGTCTTTTTATTTTCGGGTCACTGACCGGCACATCGAATGTCACGCTGAACCGTCTGTCTCTCTCAAACAAGGTAAAAACCTGCAGGATTGTATATAATCATGCAAATTGTCCCAACACTTGGTCTCGCGCGGACCATACCACTCGAGACAATCATATGAAGCATTTTGTGCTTCATAAAACAGAAAACTTTAAGGACAAGTACATTTTTTCCGCTACCTCCCATACCTCCCGGTACCTTTTCTGGAAAAAGGGTAGAAACTCAATAATGAGGGGTAAAAGAAATGTAATTCGGAAAGTTAAAATAATTATATTGAGTGTATTAACAGGTCTAAGGTTTAGTGAGACTACTTTTCCCCGAGTATTACAGGATTGAATGTAAAGCGTGAGCTTCCCCCCCCCCCCCCCCTCCCCAAATCACGACTGGAAGCAAGTACATTTTTGCCACCACCTCCAATACCTCCCGGTACCTTTTCCGGAAAAGGGTTATGGGCTTGGAAGCGGTGTTCAATAAAGTCGCAAAAAACAAACAACCAGTGGCCAGTCGGATTAGCAATCTCGTTGCGAACTGTCGTGGACCTGGTCCTTAAGGACTCAAAGACCCACCCCTCTGCAATTCCCATTTGCAAGAGGAGGCGAGCGGCAATTTCATTCTGATTATCAAATGCAATGTAGTCAAACGACTAATTCCCTGCAGGGGAGGTGATCTACTTCACAAATTCGTGCGGGAATGAAGCAGTCGAGGGACCACGCGCACGAAGGATTGTTTATGAACATGATAAACTTCAAATTTATTACACATTGATCATTTATATTCACGACGCGCGCATGGACAACTCTTCAGGCAATGAAATCCTAATCTACAAATAATTTGACACAATTTAAAACCCGACAAATGGAAGTGTGTTTTTATATACAATAGCGAGGCAATACACAATTAATATGCACAGAGAATTTCAACTTGAAGCATTCCATGTTTAAACTTGAACACAACGAGCAAAAACGCATGGACAACGCAAAAGGGGAAATGAGAGAGATTTTCAGCCTTAGATATTCTAACATACAGGGTGAGCCATAACATCAGGAGTAATAAGAACATATTACAGTAACTAGTGAGATACCCGTGCTACGCACGGTTGGGAGGCCAGAAGCAATCAGGCGATGCAGATACGGCGAATGCTAAAGCATGAAACCAATAAATTCCACATTCCTGTAGCACCTTCAGTCACACGTCAGACATGGACAGCAAGTTCGTGAAGGACTTCCATGAAAAACGTACCCGTTCGCAAACAAACGGTTACGTTCACGTATAGAAACATCGATCGTGGGTCCGTGGTGAATCTGCACATGGCGAGACGCGAAATTCACGTTCAGAAAGTAGAAACCATCACGGCATGTCGTCATTCACTTGAACTCGATATTTCTTTTTTCATTCCAAACAACATATCTCCAATCACAAATTAATCACAAAATAAACTTTTAACAACATTGTTAATGTTTCCTTCATTGTAAAAACTACCAAGTCAACAGTTAAAATGATTTTGAGCCGACAGGTGTTACGGCCTCGGCAAGATCGATGGAGACAGCGATCTGTTAGCGTATACACCGCCCAAATAGCTATGTGGAATTCTCTCATGCAGAGATTAAACCCACATGTTTTGAACTTTGGCCGAGATCATTATTTACTTTTAATGATGTTTATATATGAATCAAAAAGAAGATAATTGGTTTTGGGTCGTGAAAAGTGGATCTAGGGTGAATTAACGGGGGTAGGAAAGATCAAACATCAATGCAACATCATGTGATTTCCCATATTGTTTCTTGGCAAGGTATAGGCTGACGTGACATTATGCTTGTCTGGGTGTCCGTACGTCTGTCTATCACATTTTGTTCCACACTGCATTTTTTTTTTGTTGGAGGAGCAATGCCGGAGAGGAGTCGCTAGAAGACAGAAAGACCACCAACCTGCCTGTGGTGAGTAAGTGAAAGGCCCTCGGCGATAGCTTCATCACGGGAGATTCCAATGATTCTGAATGCTTTGGTTTCAACAGCATGAAGACGAGCTAGGTGTGAGGCAGGAGCACCAGCCCAGAGGGGAGAGCAGTATTCCATTGAGCTGCGGATGAAAGCCTTGTATGTAGTGAGGAGCTCAGGTGTGCCAAGGAAGGACTTCGCACGACAGAGGATGCCCAGTCAGGGACTGGCTTTGGAGGCCAGATTTGAAATGTGGTTTTCCCAGGAAAGTTAATGGCAGATAGTGAGACCCAAAAGCTTGAGTGACAGAACTTCTTGGAGAGGATTATTCAGAAAGTGCATGGGAGGGTTGTCCAGTCGCTCTTTTCGGAGAGACATCGTAAGAGTGTGAGATTTGTCAGGATTGAAAGACATGTTCCACTTGTTTGCCTAGTCAGTGATTTTGTCCAGGTCTGCAGAGAGTGAGGAGGCTGCAGACTGCCGATCTGAGGGATGAGGAATGGAGCGGCAGAGAGTGGAGTCATCAGCAAAGAGATAGAGAGGATTTTCAAGAGAGTCGGAGAGATCATTGGTGAAGACCAGAAAAAGCACAGGGCCCAGAACACTGCCTTGGGGAACTCCAGCCTGAACTGGAAGAGGAGATGAGAGAAACCCATTCAGTGCCACACGTTGACTATGACTAGAGAGGAAGTCCGCCAGCCATGCGTGGAGATTTCCATGGATACCAAAGGAGGAGAGTTTGGTGAGCAAAGCGGGGTGCCAGAACGTATCGAAGGCACGTGATATGTCGAGGGAGACAGCTCTAATTTCCTGTTTGGCATTGAGGACCTCCATCCATTGTTGAGACAGCAGAAGCAGCATGTCCAGAGTAGAGTAACCTGGTCTGAAACCAAATTGATGATCAGAGATCAAGCCATTGGAGAAGAAGAAATATGTCATATCTGAAGCAATGATGGATTCCATGACTTTGCTGATAATTGGGAGAAGGCTGATTGGTCTGTAGTTGCTAGGATCTGTTTTTGCACCTGTTTTGTGTAAAGTGGTGATGTTGGCTGATTTCCAAGCAGATGGCAGATGACCTTGAGCAAAAGAGAGGGTGAAAAGAACAGAGAGAGGGAGTGAAAGAGCGGAAGAACAGGATTTTAGGACCCGTGGGCTGATGCCGTCAGGTCCAGTTGCAGAATCAGAGTCGAGGGTTGACAGAAACTTTTCCACCTTGTCAGGAGGAAAGGACACAGAGTCCAGGAGCAGCTGGGTACGACTGGGTATGGTGGGTACAGAGAGGGATGGGTTTGGGACACAAGATTTAGAGGCAAACACAGAGTTGAGGCATTCAGCTTTTTCACGTGCGGAGTCAGCTGTGTAGCCGTTTGAGGTAAGGGAGGGGATGGAGGGGGAACAAACACCAGAAACAGATTTGACCAGATGCCACCAGGATTTGGAAGAGGGAGACAGATAAGAGAGTTCGGTCTTGAGAACGGAGAGATATTGTTTCCTGGCTCTCTTGAGGGTGGACACACTTGTTTCGGGCTTTGTGATAGGAAATGAGATTTCCTTCCGTTGGATTTGCTTTCCAAGAGACAAAGGCAAGTTGTTTCTGGGCAACAGCCTCACCACAAGAATCCGTGTACCATGGACGGGAGGAAGGGTATGACAACTAAAGACGAGATGGGATAAATCTGTGCATGAGAGAGAGCAATTCACTTTGGAAGAATTCCCAGGATGAGTTGATGTCAGAGGTGGTAGAGATGGGAGACCAGTCCAGATGATTGATGGCTGCTTGAAGACCATGCCAGTTGGCCTGAGTGAAATTCCAGACTCGACGATGCTGAGGAGGCTCCCTGAGAATGGTCAGAGAGATGTCCACTTTAACAAGCACATGATCAGATGAGCCGATTGGAGCAGAAGAAGAGCAGCAGACATTTTCAGGGAAGTTAGTCATAACCAAGTCCAGAAGAGAAGATGCTCCGTTGACTGAGATCCGGGTCGGGAAATTGACAGATTGTGTCAGTCCCAGTGAGTCGCAGAAGTCCTTTGCTGAGGAGACATGGCTGGTGAGAGAGGTACCCACACCCAGCCAACTGGCATGGTGACAATTGAAATCACCACATATGAGGAAGAGAGAGTTGGGATGAGTAGATAGAAGTTGGTCCATATTATCAGACAGCGAGATGTCGATGGAGTCATCACTGTTTGTTGGACGGTACAACACACAAATGAATAAAAGGTGGGAGCGAAGGGGAAGCCGTAGCCAGAGGTATTCCTGGGGGTGAGGTGGAGAGAGGGCAGTGTAGGGCGAGTGAGAAAGAGAGTTTTTGATAAAGATGGCAACCCCACCTCCAGGACGAGGCTCAGGTCTATCATACCGGAGGAAGGAGTAACCCGGGAGAGATACTAAGGAATCAGAGACATCATGAAGGAGGAAAGTTTCTGTTAAGCAGATCACGTCTGGTTTGTCAGAAGCAACCTGTATGGAGAGATCAGTTAAGTTTGAACGAAGGCCCCAGATGTTTGAGGTCCATACCGTTAATGAAGAGGATGGGAGAGCATCGGATACAGAACAGGGGGGAGGAGGGGTAGGGTAAGATGTGGAAGAGGAGGAAGAGGTAGGGAGAGCTGTTGAAGGTGTGTCAGAGATTTCAGAATAGCTCGGAGAAAGGGAAGGGTGGGGTGGACAAAAGGTTTGATGGTGATTGGGTGAGACACAATGAGCTGTTATTTGAGGAGGGGGAAGAGCGAGGCAGAAGGGTGGGGGAGATGGAGGTGAGAGTTGGAAGGGGGAAGAAGCGGGGAGGACGCTTTGAGGAGGATGGATGAGAGGGGGGAAATGGAGAAGAAATGAGGGTGGGGAGATTTGAAGGGGAGGGGCAAGGGGGGAGTTTATGAGGGGAGGGGTTCGGGGGGAGTTTAGGAGGGAAGGGACAAGGGGAGGGATTTGAAAGGGATGGGGGAGATTTGGAGGGGAGGGGAGAGGGGGGAGTCTAGGAGGGGAGGGGCAACGGGGAGTCTAGGAGGGGAGGGGTATGGGGGGAGTTTAGGAGGGATGGGGCAAGTGGGGAGATTTGAAAGGGATGGGTGATGGGGAGGATTTGGAGGGGAGGGGCAAGGGGGAAGATTTGAAAGGGATGGGTGATGGGGAAGATTTGGAGGGGAGGGGAGAGGGGGGAGTCTAGGAGGGGAGGGGCAACGGGGAGTCTAGGAGGGGAGGGGTATGGGGGGAGTTTAGGAGGGATGGGGCAAGTGGGGAGATTTGAAAGGGATGGGTGATGGGGAGGATTTGGAGGGGAGGGGCAAGGGGGAAGATTTGAAAGGCATGGGTGATGGGGAAGATTTGGAGGGGAGGGGTGATGGGGAAGTTTTGGAGGGGAGGGGAGATTGGGAAGATTTGGAGGGGAGGGGTGAGATTGCATTTTGGAAAGTGTACGATTAATGGGAAACGAACATTTATTGCAAAATGAGTTTCTTGTGACTTCGAGTTAAAAATACATTTAAGGACGCTGGAGGGGGGGTGGAGTGCAGGAGAGTTTAGGGAATGTCGGAAAGAGGCACTGTAAGAGATGGAATTTTTTTTTGGGATGAATAGAATTGGTGAGCAATTCGAAAGCAACCTTTTAAAGAAGAAGAAGAAAAAGGTGTTATAATATACGACAGAATACAGTATTTCAGGGGAAATTTTTAACATTTTAAAGTTTAACAGTGAAAACTATCTGGGGGAATGGGGGGGGGAAACACGTGGTCGAAGAACGAACGAACGAATAAGAACAATGAATAAACGAATAAGAACAACGAATAAGAACAGAGAAGGAAATGTTTTTTTGTTTTTTTTGAGTTGAGATTTTAAACAAGGAAGTAGGCTTTGGGGTGAAAAGACTGGGAAAAACAGAGAATGAAAGTTATTGGAGCACAAACAATGGACCACTGAGAGAAAAACAAAGCCTCAAGGTCGGACACGGTACAAGGCCTCAAAAGACACGACACGAATTAACACGATTTTCTATACAGGTATGAAAGATTTATACTGATAATTTTCCGAAGGACCCACTGTAGGTACACACACCATAAAATAAATACAGTTTTGACGAAAATACAAATGGGAACAATTACTTAACTTCGATAGCGTGGAGATCGTGGACAGCTGCGAAAAAACGTAAGCTCGCCGGCAAGACCGGAAGCGGAGGCATTTGCATTTGCTTTTTTTTTTTTTTTTTTTGTATACAAGATCGAGCGAGGCTCGTGTAAGAGCATTAATGACAAAAAAAAAACGGACACATAAGACATAATAAAGGGAGCGGGAGACAATATGGGGAGAGAGAGGGAAGCACACACGTACAACATTTGAAAGCACGGATATCGGGAGATCTGTGGGAGGGAGAGGGCTTGGGGGGAGGAGGCGTGGGAATGGGGGGGGGGGGGGGAGGTGGGGATGGGAGAGGTAAACAGCACATGGACACTGCTAGAACTTCCAGGAAGGAAGTTGGTATTCCAAAAAAGTGGATCTGGGTTGAATGAACGGGGGTAGAAAATATCAAGGTTTTGGATGGGGGCAGATAAGAGATGGTGGTGAACAGCTGTTTTAAAGACCTGGAGGGAGGAGTGGGATTGAAGAGAGAAATGTCTCTGTACAACCCAGGCTGGACAACCCTCCCAGTTCTGTGGATTATGGCAAGTTTCATCCTCAAGGGGTTCTCTGGTTTTTTGAGAAACAGACAAGAGACGAGAACGGAAGAACTAACATCATCAAAATACATAATCCATTTTAAAAACGAATAAACATTCCTTCGCTCTGCGTGTAAAATATATTACAACACATTGCCGGCAATATTTGCACCACCCTTAGCTCCTAACTAAATGTTTAATTCATCTTCTGAGTCTACGACTTCACAACAAGTGATGTATAATGCAATCAAATGTATATTTGATGCAATTCAAATGTACACCACACATTATTCGAAGTCTGTTGGAGCCTTTTAACGCTTCCAGCTCATGTACTTGACAATCTGATTTTCCATATTCTGTTACGGAGCTACCGAAGCAGTTTTCTGGCAAGGGTTATAATGGGTGGTTTGCCATTGCCTTCCCAGCAGTAAATAGGGCAGGAATCTGTCTTTTGTGGACGGTGCCAGTGATCGCTCGCCTGCTCTTCACGAAGGACACCGTAGCATCTTTATCGCTCACCAACTAAATACCTGCAGACAAGATTCCCAGTTGAACGTCCATCCGAGGGACACATTGATGCCTGTGAAACACCAGGATGACGGTTTATCTCTGAGTCAGGATTTGAACTCAGGCTGGACATCTTCGGTGCGAGTATACATACCCCGATTGCATCCTACCAACTCATATACTTGACAATAGACAACGATATCAATTTTGCCAGGATTAAATTCTGCCTTCAATTCGATACATTTGCGCAAAAACGATGCCATGGACGATGATGAATAAAATGATGAAAACAGATCGATTGAGCATGCTCCGAGCATGTGCATAGATCCAGGATTGTTGGGAGTGATCCAGGACCAATTGAGAGACATCTGGGAATTCGCATTGGCTGAAGATTATATATTGGAGATCGGTCTGAGGCAGTTAGAAGAATTATATACTGAACTATATAATTAAATATATAATTATAATTATATATCTTACACTATTTTGAACCTATAGATGATATATAATTATATATTGAAGTGCGGTGCTATGCGCACGACTTGTTTGCCAAGAAGATAAGCAACAACGCGGGTAACCAAAAAGAGTCTTTATTCCAAAGCTCAACTATAGCACTGACGTACTCGGGGCTGCGCGCCCCGAGTATATCCCGAGGCCACGCCTACCCCTCGGGCGTGGCCGACACCCTTTTGGTGCGCGGAATTATGTCACCGTGCCAGCGAGCCATCGTGTCCGCCACACGCGCCCCCCCACACCCCCCCAGAATTCCCGCGCACCTGAAGGGTCAGTTTGCGGGGCAAACGGATGACCCGGCCAAAGCGCCCTCTGGCGGCTGGCAGCGTCTGGGATGCCGGGATGTCACCTGGGATGCCTCCGGCGGCACCTGGGATGGGTGCAGGACCGGGGGGGGGGGGGGCGTGCCGGCGGGGCTGGGCGGTGCCGGAGGTCCGCCCGCCGGGGGGCGGCCCCGACGCGGGGGCCGAGCCACTGGCGGGGGGTGGTTCACGTTGAGGTGGGCCGGCTTCAGGCGGTCCACGGAAACGCGGTCAGGAGTACAGCCGATGTCGAGGGTGAAGTGTTTCGCCCCGGTCTCCAGCACGCAGAAGGGCCCGTCGTACGGGGGCCGCAGCGGTGTCCGGTGGGCGTCGTGGCGGATGAACACGTACTCCGCCGTGCGAAGCTCCGGGGCGACGTGCATTGGCGGGCACCCGTGGTGCGCCGTCGGCACCAGGGCGAACCTCCGGGCGGTCTCCTGCAGTGCGGAGCGCTGCTGCGCCGCAGACCATGGTGCCGTGGAGTCGGGGAGGAACTCGCCCGGCACCCGCAGCGGTTGTCCGAAGACCAACTCCGCCGCGGATGCGCGCAGGTCGTCCTTGGGCGCCGTCCGGAGGCCCAGCAGGACCCAGGAGAGCCTGTCGACCCAGCCGCCGTCGCGGAGGGTGGCCCGGAGCGCGGCCTTCAAGGAGCGGTGGAAGCGCTCGCACAGGCCGTTGGCCTGGGGGTGGTAGGCCGTGGTGCGGTGCAGCTGGACGCCGAGCCCTCGCGCGACCGCCCCCCAGAGCTCCGAGGTGAACTGGGGGCCGCGGTCGGACGAGATGTCCGAGGGGGCGCCGACCCGGGCAACCCAGGTGGCGATGAACGCCTGCGCAAAGTCCGCCGCCGTCGTCGCCGCCAAAGGCACGACCTCCGGCCACCGGGTGGTGCGGTCCACCATGGTGAGAACGTGGGTGAAACCCCGCGAGGGGGGCAGAGGTCCCACCAAGTCCAAGTGAACGTGGTCGAACCGACGATCGGGCACCGTGAACGGGGCCAACGGGGCCTGGGTGTGGCGGTGCACCTTCGCGCGCTGGCACGCGAGGCACGTCCTGGTCCAATCGTGGACGGCCTTCCGGAGGCCATGCCAGACGAACTTGTCGGCGACCAGCCTCTGGGAGGCCTTCGTGCCCGGGTGGGACAGGCCGTGGATGGCGTCAAAAACCCGGCGCTGCCAGCCCGCGGGCACGATGGGGCGAGGCCGCCCGAGGGAGACGTCGCACAAGAGGGCTGTGCCCGCGCCGTTGAACGGCACCTCGGTGACGCGGAGGCCCGTGATGGCGGTCCGCAAGGCCTGGACGTAGGGGTCGGTGGTCTGGTCCGCCGCCATCCGGGCATAGTCGATCCTGAGGTGGACCGCGTGGGCGACGGACCGGGAAAGGCAATCCGCCACCGGGTTGTCCTTTCCCGCGACATGCCGGATGTCCGTCGTGGACTCAGACACGGCCGAGAGGTGACGCTGCTGCCGGGCCGACCATGGCTCGTCGACCTTGGCCATCGCGAAGACCAGGTGCTTGTGGTCGACGAAGGCCGTGAACGAACGGCCCTCGAGCAGATGGCGGAAGTGCCGGACCGCCAGGTGGAGCCCGAGCAACTCGCGGTCGAAGGTGCTGTACCGGCGTTCGTGCGGGCGAAGCTGCCGGCTGAAAAACGCCAGCGGTTGCCAAGCACCACGCACCCATTGCTCGTGCACCGCGCCCACCGCGTAGTCCGACGCGTCGGTGGTGAGGGCGATCGGTGCATCGAGCGCGGGGTGCGCGAGCATGGTGGCGTTAGCCAAGGCGAGCTTCGCGCCCGTGAACGCCGCGTCCATCTGCTCGGTCCAAACAACGTCACCTTTGCCCGGCTTCCCCCGGAGGGCCTCGTGCAGGGGGCGCAGGAGCTGGGCGACGCGGGGCAGGAAACGGTGGTAAAAGTTCACCATGCCCAGGAACTCCTGGAGCCCCCTGATCGTGCGGGGGCGCGGAAACCCCTTGACCGCCTCCACCTTTGCCGGTCAGGGGGTGGCCCCGTGCCTGGTGATGCGGTGCCCCAAAAAGTCGATTTCGGCGATGCCGAACCGGCACTTGGCGGGGTTTATGATCAGGCCATGCTGGCCCAGGCGTTCGAAGAGCGTGCGGAGGTGGCGGAGGTGTTCTTCGCGGGACGCGCTTGCGACGAGGATGTCATCCAGGTAGACGTAAACACAATCCAAGTCGTGCAAGACGCTGTCCATCAACCGTTGGAACGCCTGAGCCACATTCTTCAACCCGAAGGGCATCCGAAGAAACTCGAAGAGGCCGAATGGTGTAATGACGGCTGTCTTCGGTATGTCCTCCGGCCTGACGGGGATCTGGTGGTATCCGCGGATGAGGTCCACCTTCGAAAAGAAGGACATTTTCGCCAACCGGGCGGAAAAGTCCTGAATGTGAGGGACCGGGAAGCGGTCGGGGGTGGTGTCATCGTTGAGGCGGCGGTAGTCTCCGCACGGCCGCCATCCCCCGCCGGGCTTCGGCACGATGTGCAGTGGCGACGCCCAAGCGCTCTTGGAGCGCCGTACGATGCCCAGCCACTCCAGCGTAGCGAACTCCGCCTTCGCCACCGCGAGCTTCGTCGGCTCGAGGTGGCGTGCCCGGGCGTAGACCGGTGGCCCGACGGTGGGGATGTGATGTTCCACCCCGTGCTTGACGGCCACCGCCGAGAAGGTGGGCCGCGTGAGGGCCGGGAAGCTGGCGAGGAGGCGGGTGAACTCATCCGCTGCCGGAAGCGTACAGACCAACCTCGCCGGGACCGAACCGCTCAGCAAGCCGCTTGGCGAGCCGCTCGGTGAGCCGCTCAGGGAGATGCCCAATGAACTGCTCAGCACGCAAGCAAGCTAGCTGAACGTTTCGGCCTGGACGAGGCGTCTGTGCTTCACGTCCACCAACAACCCATTTGCATATAGGAAGTCCGCACCGAGCAATTCCATGGGCACGCTGGCGGTTACGAACGTCCATTGAAAGCGTTGCCCTCCGAACCGCAGGGAGAGGCAGCACTTCCCGAATGTGCGTATGGGTGTACCGTTGGCTGCAAGCAACGCGGGACCCCAGCCCGCGGTTCGCTTGTCGGACGTGGAGGCAGGGATAATGCTCACCTGTGCGCCTGTGTCGCAGAGGAAGCGACACCCGGACAAGGTGTCCATGACAAAAAGGAGGCTGCCGGAAAGGCCGACGCTCAAAGCCGCTACCGAGCGCCGGCCCGGGCGTTTCCCGACTTGCCAAACGAGCACAGCGGGCAACAATTCCTAGCCTTGTGGCCAAACCTGGCGTGGAAACGGCACCAGGTTTGCGGCGGAGGCGGAGGCCACGGCTTTTGCGGTGGTGGTGGGCGGGGCGTGGCGGCGGCCACGAGGTGTGCATCGGCATCAGCCTCGGGATCCACGAGGTGTGCAGCAGCATCAGCCTCGGGATCCGCGACGGCCGCACCGACTCTCGCCCGCGTGTCACAAGCCGCGAAAAACTTGTCGGCCTGGACGGCCAGAGCGCGGGGTTCCTTTATTTTGGAACCGGCCAACGCAAGGCGTACCTGTGCCGGTAGCTGGCGTAGAAAGAGCACCCGGAAAAAAAAATCTGGGGCTTTGTCACCCAGCAGCGACAGCATGTAGTCCATCCGGACCGATGGTCGTGTGTCGCCGAGTTCGGGAAGGTCCAGGAGGCGGTCGGCCCGTTTGCACTCCGTGAGGCCGAACGTGGCGATGAGGAGACGCTTGAGCGCCTCGTACCTGTGGTCGGCCGGTGGGTTCCGCAGGACGGACACGACTCGGGCGGCTGTGCTGGGCCCGAGGGCGGCGATGACGTGGTAATAACGCGTCTCATCCGCCGTTACGCCTCGAAGTTGGAACTGTGCCTCGGCCTGCACGAATCATACCTCGGCCTGAGCTTCCAAAACTCAGGGAGCTTCACCGCGACTGCGTTGTTTGACATGGCGCGTTCTGTTGGTCAGCGGCGGCTGAACCAGCGTCGAGGTTACCAGTGAAGTGCGGTGCTATGCGCACGACTTGTTTGCCAAGAAGATAAGCAACAACACGGGTAACCAAAAAGAGTCTTTATTCCAAAGCTCAACTATCGCACTGACGTGCTCGGGGCTATGCGCCCTGTGTATATCCCGAGGCCACGCCTACCCCTCGGGCGTGGCCGACACCCTCTTGGTGCGCGGAATGATGTCACCGCGCCAGCGAGCCATCGTGTCCACCACAATATCATCTCTTATCTTCCCCCATTATAATTATATACTGAATATAAATACACAAGTCCAAAGATGAAACTTTACCAGTTGTGGAAATGCGTCACTGGTATGTTCCTGGGTTCGGGTGGACCGGAATAATGGACCATGTGGAATGGACATGAGATCTCCGGAAGCCATTTGTTTATGGGCCTGCACATTATCCCTTGGGCAATAATTTGGTTGCTGCTCACAGACCAAACATTAAGTATTTTTGTGTTCACCATAACAAGGAAACACCATGGTATGCAAACATGAAGGTAACCACCAGCAAATAGAGCTGCTCAATAGTCCAAGGCTCAGGTCGGATGTTTGAGCCATCGAGTGGTCTTCAATTGGGACTGTGCAGACATCGTGTGCCCGGTGTCGGTGTCCTCTCAAATTGGGAAGGGGTGTCACATGACTGTAATAAGAAGATGGTGATGCATGACGTCCTTTTCATCATTGCCTTGCGTCAGTTGCGTGTGCAAGACCAGGTGTGGTAAGGAGTATGGGTGTGGTAAGGTGTATGGGTGTGGTAAGGTGTACCGTGTATGTATAGGTGAAGTTAGCTACCGTCATTGTTTTTGAATTACTGTATATTGTTGTTGTTACCCTGCACTCGCAAAGTGAAAAGCAGGGTTAGGCATTCGGGTGCAGACGTGTGGCATACGTGCGTACATGGCGTATGTGTGGCGTGTCTGCATTTTAAAAATTCATTTTCTCCGTAACAGTTGGTCCAATTGACACGAAATTTTACCATAGGAACGCCTCCACCTGCAGAAATTTATTCATAATTTTGACGTCATAGGTCACGTGGTACGGACGCCATCTTGGAAAAACGTCACACCTTTATATCTCTGAAACCACTCCATGGAAAAAATTTAAACAAAGCTCATTGTCAAGTACTCCCCATGAGGAATAAGATATGTTAATGATGATGTCATCGGTGCCTTCATTATGACGTCATAATTCGACAAGTATAACGCTTCATACGATCAGAATGAATTTCTTTTATCTCTGCAACTGTTGGTCTGATGGACACGAAATTTTCAACAAAGGAGCGTCTCCTCCTGTCGAATATTTTTATATCAGTTATGACATCGTAGGTCATGTGGTACAGGCGCCATTTTGGAAAACCCGAAAAACGTTGCACCTCCATATCTCCAAAAACGCTCCATGGAAAAAATTGAAACGTGGCTCATTGTAAAGAATTCCATATGGGGAATAGGTGTTGTTAACGATGACGCCATTAGTGCCATAATTGACATAATTTGATAGGAACAACGCTTAGTCTGATCAGTTTGAAATTTTTTGAGCGTGATCTATGCAACAATTATATTAGAGAATATAAATGTATGATGTAAATGCTCATGTGGTCTGGCAGCCATATTGGATCAAATAAAAAAACCCTTCAAAAACAGAAGAGTTGGCTCGCACCAAGTTGACTGCGCAGGGAGAATATTAAAATAATAGGGAGAGAATAATATTCTATATATGGAGAGAATAATGATAATATTCTTATTATTATTAATAATAATAATAATAAGTAATATTATTAATAATAATAATAATAAATAATCTTAATAATAATAATAATAAATAATATTATTATTAATAATAATAATGATAATAATAATAATATTCTGCGCAGGGAGAATAATATTATATGAATACCATCTCGTTTTGTAACGAAATCAATGTTTATAAGGAGTGAAGGTACTTCAATATTTGGCTTTGTCCTGTCCATCTGTCTGTCAAAAATGAAGAAAAATAACCTTTCAACCCCCCCCCCCCCCCCCCACTTCCCATCCCCCCCGTGTTTAATTCTACAGGATTATAAAGGGCAATTCTAATTGGTTCTAAAGGGTAATTCTAATGGGACCTAAGGGGTAATTCTAAATGGTTCCAAACGGTAATTTTAATGGATTATAAAGGGTAATTTTACAGGGTTCTAAAGGGTAATTCCAATGGGTTCTAAAGGATAATTCTAGAGGGTATTATAAAGGGCTCTAAAGGGTAATTCTAAAGGGTAATTATCGAGGGTTATAAAGGGTAATTCTAATGGGTTATAAAGAGTAATTATAATGGGTTCTAAAGGGTAATTCTAGTGGGTTCTAAAGGGTAATTTTAAAGGGTTCTAAAGGGTCATACTAAAGGGCTTCGTTCGTTTCTAGGCTTTGCCTATTTCATATAAAAAATGCCAAACTGAACGGCTTTTTTATTGCCGTTTACAATATACATTCAACATCAATATCATCTACTCTGTGCAGAGCGTTGGTGCTGCTAAAAGAGTTACTAGGCTACAATCCTGGTCGGGTTGCCACTCTGGCTCAGGAAGTCAGGACAGCAATTTGTAATTGTTCAGAGTGCCGGCGATAACTTGCATACTCTTCGAGAAGGACACCTTATGATTTTAATGTCTATCAACTAATTCCAGTAGACAGGACGCTCGGTTTAATGTCCATCCAAGGAACGGCACACCCATTGATGAACCACCCTGACTGTGAAACACTGGGATGACAGTTAATAGCTAGGTCGGGATTCGAACCTAGGCTGGGCAGCTTAGAAGCGAGTTTGCGTATCTCGATGCTTGGCCATACTGCCAGCCTCTACATACATTAAGAAAGTAAATAAATAAAAATTGCCAATAATTCCTGATAGGTGAAAAACCCTGTAACCCTTGCCTACAGAAAGCATACGTTTTGGAAATGCTGGCTGCATTTTCCATTCGAGCATTTGTTTTTAAATTATCCATCGGTAACTCTTGAACAGGCGGCGATGCCCGGCGGGGGTTCCGAAAAGTGTTGGAAATTGAAAAGTTATGGAGTTATTGGCCACATGGTGGTTACCTTTTGCCTGTGAGCCACGGTAGCACTCCCTGACCACACATCCCAATATACACTTTACAGTGGCCTTTGGTAGCTACAAAACGGACGTCAAGGCCAATGGGATGTTGCTTAAAAAAGAACTTGTCTAGATTCTGAAATAATTACACCCAAAAGTTGGGGCTTCTAAGTAATGGCTGGGAAAGAGTAACGTACAAATAAACACACAAACACACCAAACAAATGCACAAACAAGCACACAAACACACAAATGAACACACAAACAAGCACACAAACACACAAATGAACACACAAACAAACACACAAACAAATACAAAAACGCACAAACAAGCACACAGACACACAAATAAACACACAAACACAAACAAACTCACAGACAAATACAAAAACAAACATGAGCACACAAATAAACACACAGACACATAAATAAACACAAACGAACACAAATAAACACACAAACAAACAAGAGCACAAATAAACACACAAACAAACACATAAATAAACACAAAAACACACAAACAAATACAAAAACAAACAAAGACACAAATAAACACACAAACAGACAAAGATAAACAAACACACAAACAAATACAAAAACAAACAAGCAAACACACAAAGAAACACACAAATAAACACACAGATAAACACACAACACAAACAAACAAATACACAAACAAACAAACACACAAATAAACACACAAACACAAACAAACACACACACAAATAAACACACAAACACAAACAAATACAAAAACAAACAAACACGCACACAAATAAACACACAAACAAACACAATAAACACACACACAAATAAACAAACAAATACAAAAACAAACAAACAAACACACAAACACTTGAAATTATTTACAAGATTTCAACGTTTTAAATGCACAACATGTGCCGGACCTCCAAGTAGTTTTTTCACGTGCAGTGCTGAGTACACCCCCAAAACTGGGTCACCCGATCAAGATCGAGTTACTTAGACTTTTGTAAACCAGCAAGAAAATTGATGTTTAAAGCTGTAGCAAAAATTAATCAGAAAGTGCACTCCAGCAATGATGGGCATTTCCTTTTTTTGAGGCCAGTTTCTTGATTTTCAGACGTCGCAACACACATATGTACACACGGAGAATTGCCTTGCTGGGGGTGGTGGGGGGGGGGGGAGGGGGGTGTGCCCATGATATGACCCTGGGTACTCTCGGCACAGATGCAAAATTTGGTGGAGTTTGGGCCAGCATTTTTTTTTCTATTATTATTAGACGTACACACACACACAAACATATGCAGAATCACCTTGTGTGTGTGTGTGGAGAGGGGGGGGGGGGGGGGGGGGGGTGGGGAGGGGAGAAGGTTGTACCCATGGTGTGGCCCTGGGTAACCTCAAAACGTCTGCAAAACTTGGTGGAATTGAACCAGCAGTTTTTTCCCTACTTTTGAATGTACATCACCTGACCCTGGGTGACCCCAGCACGGTTGCAAAATTTGGTGGAATTGGCGCAACCGTTTTTACACCGCACAAGCAAAGTGAAGAGCAGGGTTAAGCAATTGTTTTTTATCCGTCTGTCCATCTAATCCGTTTTTGATCGTCAGTTTATGGTCGAGGAACAGCTTATTTATATCGAATGTGATATTTTGAACACAAATTAGAACATGAATAGAAAGACAGGCATTTCGTTTTACTGTACATTGGCTCTGAATTCTACCCGAACACACATGTGCAGAGAGTAGGTGTGTATCTGCCTGGCAGTCAAACACAATTGAAAAACATTCCCAACAGGAAACCTACTGTTTTTAAGGATGTTATAAAGGAAACAAATAACAGGCATAACACGGATAACTAATGTAACGGGTTTGATAGGGTGGTGTAATAGACAATGGGTAAAACGGCATTAAAACAACAACAACAACAACATGCATTTTAAGGCCATTTTCCCTGCTAGAGCGGGGGTGAGCCTTGCAACCCCATGACAATGTTCTCCATCTTGCCCTATTTTCTGCATCTCCCCTTGTTAACCCCCTTGCCCGCATTTCTTCTTCCACCATCTTTAGCCAAGTCTTTCTCGGTCTTCCCCGTCCTCTACTTCCTTCTACATTCATTTCCATCACTCTTCTCAACCAGTCACTTTCATCCTTCCTCAACACATGACCAAACCATCTCAGCCTGTTCCTCTTCACAGCATCAATCACAGGCAATATTCCCATCATCTTTCACAGTTCATCATTTGTCTTCCTCTCTCTCAACGATACTCCGCACATCCACCGAACCATTCGCATTTCCACCTTTTCCAACCTTCGTTGCTGCTTTACGTTCATTACCCATGTCTCGCTCCCATAAATCATAACACTTCTCACACATGCAGCATACACCTTTCCCTTCAGCTTCAGCGACACTCCCCTCCTCATCAGCACGCCACTCAGTTCCCGAAACTTCTTCCATGCACATCTCACTCCAGCAACCGTTGCCGAGTCTGATCCACCTTCTCCATTCAGCATGTCTCCGAGGTAGCAAAATGATTTCACACCTTCCACCTTCATGCCGTCTCCAAGATCCAAACGTACATGTTTTTAAAAACGGCATTAAAACCCGGAATTTTTTTATTAACACACCTTTAAACCTCTTTAAACCTTTATCTAAATTGGATTATATACTTGAAGACAGTAGGACACAAATTTCCTTCATAATAGGGGCCTATTTCCAAGAACCATGTCATATATCGATATATAGCATGAGAGGACATGGCCTGTTTATCGGGGTGAAGAAGAGGCCGCCATTATGGGTGCCTATGTACTAATCATCTCCATTAACTCGTCTTTAGTTTCACCATCATCAACATCACAATCACATTATTGGATCACGTTTATCATAATTACTAGTAGAAAAAAAACCGTCAGTGACGCGTTGGAACCATTTATCTGACGGGGCAGACTCGTGAGTGTACCAAATCGTCGTGTTTGGTGTGCTTATGTATTTTTTATGTATTAGACATCATACGGATGTAAGTCAACACTCATTTTACTCTGCACGCGTCGCACATCACATGCAGCGTATTTCACCAACCTCCACCTCGTATTTATTGGTATTTTAAATAAACGTTTCTGTACACCGCCCTTGAGGCTCGTTTTGCAAGCCACCGTCTACAATTCCAATGGAAGAGACATAATTACTTTTTTATGAAAAATGTTTTTCGAGTTTGTTTTCTCCTCTAAAATAGACCGTATTGAACACACATTCGTGTTAAAAGATTGTCCTTTAAAACACAACACTTATGAAGGTGTCTTCTGTACAAGCATACTGTTACGGATTCGTAACTTCCGTTATTGGGGTTTTCACCCACTTGACGTAGTTCTGATCTTATGTACTATTATTATCTTCAAAAAGTTTATTATTCAGGAACGGTTATCTAAAGTTAAAAAGGCTAACTTTAAATGATACAGGAAACCGAACTGGAAGAGAGGAAGAGGAAGAAGCAGCACGAGCAAAGTCGGAGAAGACGCGTGACGTCAGCGCTCCATAATGAGCAAGGTCTACTGACAGTCGCGAGGGAATTTTGAGTTCCTTGAAAGGACATCCGGCGATAGGAAGTATCGCTAGAGGGGGAGAAATCTGCATAGTCAGATTTGGGCGCTGTGATTCCGACGAATCCTCGCATCGGCTCAAGCAGGAGCCGTCGGCCATTTTGAACCCCGCGCTTCGGATACCAACGAAGGTTTTGCCTCGCGTCATCTTCACACCAACATCCTACCGTCTGTTGGAGATGTGTGTGTGCGACCGCTTCGTCTCCAATTATGTTGCAAGTTGCTGAGTGAGCGGTGAAGGTGCGCCTCTGGAGGGCGCCCTTGTACAGTTTGGCAGGGCAATCTCCAAGGCCAACTGTACGCGCTTCGGATATCGACTGGAGAGCGAGATTCGGGCTTTCGTTCTATCGACCGCTGGAGCGAATCACATACGCCTGGGAAAAGGTTATAGAGACATTGAGGAGTGTCCTTTCACTCGCTGGCAGCGCAGTGAGTTACCTGACTTTATTAATGGTAAATATAGTGCACTCTTAATGGCCATTTGTTGTACCGTGATTCCTGTGTATGATTTCTTATACAATATTGTTCATTTGTAATCATTGGTGTGGTTTCACTATTGATTTTCAACACAGGGTAACATATTTTTCTGCCGGGGCTCCTCTCGGTGTTCGGAGGTTACCGAGACCAGGAGATTGTCGAGGACTCCGTAACAATACCTACATCTGTACAAGCATACAAACTGACATTGTGTTTTACATGGTAGATTATTAAAGATAAGTTTCATGATCTTCATAACTCAAGAAAATAAACTTTATTTTCTGTTCTTCATACGGGAAAATGAACCTGATATTGGCTCAACGGTTTAGGTGGTTGACTTAATGTCTTGGGGTCTTGAGTTTAAGCCGCTGTTGTGCTGTTAGTGTTACATAACTCCAGGTGGTTTGATTCAGCCTGTCATCCTTCTGAGGTCAGCAAAATGAGTACCAGCTTACTGGAAACAGGGGCCACCACATCAATGGCACAGCCATGCTCAAAGCAATGATACAACCAGCAGTCACAGGCTGCATATGAAACAATATACTAGAACGGCACTCGGTAGAGGGCATACCTGTGCCAGGCTGAACACTTTACATTTTGTATCCCACAGATCTGGATCCGGATCTGACCCAAAATCGAATCTGCTTGTTCTTGTCACCTAACCAACTCGTCCACCTAGTTTTGTCATAAGTCGTCCACAACTTTATGAAATATCATGTTATATTATTGATTGTGGCCCTATCTCTCAATGGTGAAGAATCACTTTTTAAAATTCTCGTAAATGACTCTGGATTCGGATTTTGAGCAGAATCGAATCGATTCGTCCTTGTCACATGCATAACCTGTCCACCAAGTTTCGTCCGAATCCGTCCACAACCTTTTTAGATATCCCTTTCACAAACAGACAGATGAAAAATCACTCATAGAGTGACACTTGGCAAAAGAGAACAAAGTGGAATGGCACTCAGTAGAGCATCCTTTTGACCTCAAAAATGATTGGTGGTTGAATTCAGTTAGCTGATATGCAAATCGTCTTCAAATTTTAATTTAATCGGATGAAAATTGACAATTTTAGAAATTTGGCCTATGTTGACCTTTTGGCCCATGTTGACCACAAAAATAGTAGGTGGTTGAATTCAGTTAACTGATATGTAAATCCTATTCAAATTTCAAGTCAATCGGATGGAAATTGAGGATTTTAGAAACTTGAAAGAAGTGGTTGACCTTTGGCCTATGTTGACCTTTTGACCTCAAAAATAAATAGGAAGCTGTCAGACCACCAACTCCACCATTTGGTGAAGTTTCGTGAAGATCAAATTAAAATTGTGACCTGTAGGCACTCCCGGTGTGTACCCCGGTTTAGAATAGGTACACCGTATCCCTGCACATCATAAGAGGCGACCAAGGGTTGGCACCAGGAAGGGCATCCGGCCATAAAAACATCGCCTTAAAAAAGGGAACCATGAGGTCATGGGGCCCGCAAGGCTAACCCCCGCTCTAGCGGGGAAAATGGCCTTAAAACGATCATTCATTCATTCATTCAGGCAAGTATAAGTGAGCGGACAGACAAACACACAAGCACACACACAAACACACACACATGCCGGAGTGATCAACATACTTGTCCAAATTTTTTTTTTTCAAGTAACAAACAGGGGTAAAAACATAACATCCATTTTTCTAAGGGGTAAAAACATAACATCATCCACCTTCGGTGGTGTAGGTAATAAACTTTATTTCATGTTATTAATAGACCTTGGGTTGAGCCCCTGTTTTCTTAACTTTGTGATCCACCTCCCATATCTACCTGCATTAATACTATGTTGTGTAAAAATATGACAGAATTAATACCTGAAACTCATCAAGCACAAAACTTGCACATATTTTCAAAATGTGGAAAAACCACCCAAAATGTTGATGATCTTTTAAATAAATATTGTCCAATCACAGCACGTGTAACATAGGCCACGAGCCGCGGTGAGAGCTAATCAGCCAATCGTGCGCTTCGTTTCAGGCTGTACATACAGTACTGGTGCAGCTGTCATGGTGACTTACATGCCGTCAGATGCAGCTACGGAAGGCGAAGATTCCGATGTTAGTTCTACGGGGTTTTGCTTCATGCATGTTATGTCGCAATACACACAGCAGAGTGAATCCATTTTAAAATAAGATTTAATAAGATTTTTAATAGGTTAATTTTAAATAAATGTTAATTTTAACAACACTCCAATTCATTTTTTAATGAGAGCTTTGATAACTAGTTTGATAATTAATTTTAGTTCATGAAGAATTAAAAAAAAATCACTCGGTTTGATATTAAAATTAGAATCGCCATCTTCTGGTAAAAAAATATATTGTGCCATTTCCTTACTTTATACGACAGTGTGTGTGTGTGTGTGTGTGTGGTGTGTGCGTGTGTGTGTGTGTGTGTGTGTGTGTGTGTGTGTGTGTGTGTGTGTGTGTGTGTGTGTGTGTGTGTGTGTAGGACCTCAATCACACACTCCTGGACAGTTTCCCCATCTCCACATAGACCATACTTTATACACTACATGACATAAAGTATGTGGACACCCCTTCTAATGAGTGAATTCGGCTGTTTCAGCCACACCTTTTGCTGACAGGTGTGCATAATCAAGCACACAGCCATGCAATCTCCATAGACAAACATTGGCAGTAGAATGGGCCATTACGAAGAGCTCAGTGACTTTCAATGTGGCACCGTCATAGGATGCCACCTTTCCAACAAGTCATTGGTCAAATTTCTGCCATGCTAGAGCTGCCCCGGTCAACTGTAAGTGCTGTTATTGTGAAGTGGAAACGTCTAGGAGCAACAACATCTCAGCCACAAAGTGGTAGGCCACACAAGCCCACAGAACGGGACCGCCAAGTGCTGAAGCGTGTAGTGCATAAAAATAGTCTGTTCTCGATTGTAACACTCACTACCGAGTCCCAAACTGCCTCTGGAAGCAACGTCAGCACAACAACTGTTCGTCGGGAGCTTCATGAAATGGGTTTCCATGGCCGAGCAGCCACACACAAGCCTAAGATCACCATGTGCAATGCCAAGCGTCGGCTGGAGTGGTGTAAGGCTCGCCGCCATTGGACTCTGGAGCAGTGGAAACGCGTTCTCTGGAGTGATGAATCGCACTTCGCCATCCGGCAGTACGACGGACAAATCTGCGTTTGGCAGATGCCAGGTTAACGCTACCTGCCCGAATGCATAGTTCCAACTGTAAAGTTTGGTGGAGGAGGAATAATGGTCTGGGGCTGTTTTTTATGGTTCGGGCTAGGCCCCTTAGTTCCAGTGAAGGGAAATCTTAACGCTACAGCATACAATGACATTCTAGATGATTGTGTGCTTCAAACTTTGTGGCAATAGTTTGGGGAAGGCCCTTTCCTGTTTCAGCATGACAATGCCCCTGTGCACAAAGCGAGGTCCATACAGAAATGGTTTGTCGAGATCTGTGTGGAATAACTTGACTCACTGGCGTCACTAGGGGGGTGCGGGGGGTGTGGACCGCACCGGGTGACACTATCAGAGGGGTGACACCAAATTTTTGCAGTGTCAAGGCTTTCCGATCTTGCGATATTATCAATTGTAAGTGAGTTGGCGAAAGGCATTGATTTCGATGAAGTGATTCACAAGTTCGCAGCTTTGAAGGCCAGGAAAGGAAAGTTCTGAATTAGTCGACATGTTCACTAAGTACTGAAATGCTTGTGTATTTGTTCCTGTTTATTTTATGGTATTATTTCATTTATGAGTATATTTCCATATGCATTTGTCTACAAGTTCTACATTATTTGGGCGGTTATTGATTATGCAAACCTAATTCATTAATTAATGAGCCTGGTGTTGGCTTAGCGGTTAGGGTGCCGGCTTGGGATCTGAGGATCCTGGGTTCGAATCCCAGTCAATCGCTAAATTAACACCAGGGGGGTTGACTCAGCCTGTCATCCTTCCGAGGTCGGCAAATTGAGCACCAGCTTGCTGGGATGAATGATCCCGGTGTGTACCCCAGCTTAGAATAGGTACGCTGTATCCCTGCGCATTGTAAGAGGCGACCAAGGGTTGGTGTCAGGAAGGGCATCCGGCCATAAAAACATTGCCTCAAACAGGGAACCATGATTGTCATGGGGCCCGCAAGGCTAACCCCCGCTCTAGCGGGGAAAATGGCCTCAAAACGATCATTCATTCATATTCATTCAATCCATTAATGTATCTCATGTAACAATAAAGTTTAACGTTAAAATCAACATAATTTTGATGTAGTTCCTAAACATTTTTCCTTCGAATTCTATTGTTTTCTTACCGAATTTTCACTTTTACCACATGAAACTATGTAAATGTAAATACATTTAGGCTGTGCGTAAGATATTGTAATATAAAGGTGTAATTTTAATTTTGCTAGTTGTTTATGTCACCACTATTGCCATTACATTCAGTGATATACGAGAATTACGATTTACGAGTAACATTAGCACAACAAACATGCGTGCGTTGCGTGCATGCGTGCTCTCTCTCTATGCATAACATCTGCATGTGTTCCTCAAAGAACAGGTCCTGGATCGTAGTGTAAATATCAGTCTTGTGTAAATAATGCTCCCTACCGGCTGTATGTTTAGTTTGAGAATGCTTTCCGCGATTCGGTTATCCTGTGGGTGTGTTTCTGTTAGGAGAAGGGTGCAACGTCGCAGGGGGACATATTTACTCATTTGTGAACATCTGTAAAACTGTCGCACTCAGGGTTGAGTTAATAGTAGAGGGAACTACATCTGAGTGCCACACTAACGTAGGTAAAAATTTATAGGGTCGGGACGCCCCGAGGTAGAGAAGGGTGCAATGTTGCGGATATGGGATTGGCATCCATCCATATCCGCTTGTAAATATTCCCCTATTTCCTCAATACTTCCAAACTATCCCCAATCCCCCATTCCCTAGTCCCATTTTCTGTAAACAACACTCTGTAGACCCGACCTCCCCCTATTTCCCCCATTAAATGTCGCATCCAGGTCCACCGCATCTCACGTAGACAACTATAGGACATCTTGCTAGTTATTCTTAGTCTATGTCAGTTAAGGACTCATTTCCATTAATTCTGACTCTTCGTTGCACCAGAATGTGATTGTATGGCACCGTTAGGAAGTTTAGGACCTCCCAATACCTCCCCGCAGCTCTTCCTCACGGTTCAGCAACAACAACAACAACAACAACGGCGGCGGCGCGGGGAGTGCGCGTCCTCACTCCGGCTTGGTTGGTAGGGGGTGTTGGGAGGGCACCAGGCCTTTCCAACGAGCCGCCATCGAACATGTGCTCGACGGGGTTACCAAGTAGGGGCTCGCTGTCAGCTCCTCGTCAAGGGCGGAGCCCGGTAACCCCTGCACCCAATAGTAGCGGCGGACCGATCCCATCTGGGGCGGAGCCAACGAGCCGAGGGCGTGTGACTCCCCGCTGAGCATGCGCAGGAAGAGGGAGGTGACGTCAGATGCGCGCTGAGCTTGGAGAGAGAAGGACGCCACCTCCGAGCGCTGTGACACCTCCCCGCCTCTCTGGACTGGACCGTGCTGTATCCTGTCCCTGAGCCAAGGTGCACCTTGTGCTATCGACTGCCTGTCCTTCCCTGCCATCAATCCCTGTGTAAGTCAGTCTTGTTCCGTTTGTCTGTGGTCTGTCGGGGATAAGAGAAGACTGTAACTAAGTGCCCATCTCTTCTGTGTCTTTTATCTCACTCGACCTTGTAATCTACCCCTTTTCTCCACCACTAATTATATCCTCCTCCGGAGGTCTTGAGAACTGTACCCCTTGCGTCGTTTCATTTATCCCAATCATTGTGTCCTTTCCATCATTGATTTAGCGTAGCGCGATTTGGCCAACGTTCGAGTGGAATCGGGTGAGTTGGGGGTAATCGGGTAAACTGTACGAACACGGCGGCCATTCCGCTCGGTCAAGCAACATCTTTAGCCGTGTCCGTAACATTAGTACAACAAACATGCGGTGTAATTCCTGAACGGTATAGACCTAGTAGATCCTGTGTATAGGACTTATAGTTCAATCTGATACTAACAAGGCTGCTTTCTTGCTTTATAAACCCATACCTATAACTTCAAAGGACTTGCAATATCATGTATAATGTAATACAGTTATATCACGAATATAAAGACAATGGTTTTCAATTACCTTTGTTTGTTGCTTTTCTATAATCCTGAGCACTATTTTGAGGCCTTTATTGGATTCCTTGACCCAGAAAACATAGGATGAGCATATTTAATTAAGTTTCCTGATTGACTAGAAGCTGAGATAGCGCAAAATATGTATTTTATGGTGGCCATTTTGAAAATCCAAAATGGCCGCCATGCAGGTGCTCTGATAATTCCAAAAATGTACAGGTTTGCTAATCTCCCAAAATCTTGAACGGAATTATATTTGTTAACATAGTGAACCTGATTAATGGGGGGGGGGGGGGGGGGGGTACACCATGAGTTACCGCACTGGGTGACACCAACCCTAGTGACGCCACTGAGTCTTGCCTGGCCTCCACAGAACCCTGACCTCAACCCCATCGAACACCTTTGGGATGAATTTGAACGCAGACTGCGAGCTAGGCCTAATTGCCCAACATCAGTGCCCGACGTCACTAATGCTCTTGTGGCTGAATGGAAGCAAATCCCCACAGCAATGTTCTAACATCTAGTGGAAAGCCTTCCCAGAAGAGTGGAGGCTGTTACAGCAGCAAAGGGGGGGGGGGGGGGGGGACCAACTCCATATTAATGCCCATGATTTTGGAATGAGATGTTCGATGTTCGGGTGTCCACATACTTTTGGTCATGTCGTGTATTTAAATTCCCATTGAGTTATACACAGCTATATAATAATGGGCACAAGATGGCGCTATAGTTTTTGCTAAATAGCATAACTAATTAATGTGCAACGTTTTGCACTGACGAGTTATGAATTCTTTATTCGTGATTTTTAAACTAAATATATGCAAAATTTCAGTTAAATACCAGAGGTGGGTCACTAAAGTAAAAAAAAAACTAGACACATTTTGCTTGTTCGGCCCACGGTCTATAATAACTATTTTATTCATGAAAATAAATAGCACAAAACAATGTACAAACATGTTAATTAGGGACACAATTTGGACATATTTTAAAGTAGAAGTGGCTAACCTATTTTCCCCATTACCCCATAAGTTTGTGGATTTGTGGTTTACGTGGGTTTTCAATAACATAATGTTATGGATTCGTCACTTCCGTTGTTGTGGTTTTCATCCACTGTAAACATTTTTGATTCCATGTACTATTATTGTTGTCGTTTAAGGGAGATGGGATTACTATTTTCAAAAGGTAAAAAAGTTAATGTTATAAATGAAACCGGAACTGGACGATGAAGAAGAGGAAGAGGAGGAAAAGAAGGAGGAGCGAGTGGGTCGGACAAGAAACCTAGCTG
Source organism: Myxine glutinosa (assembly GCF_964187855.1). Taxonomy (NCBI): domain Eukaryota; kingdom Metazoa; phylum Chordata; class Myxini; order Myxiniformes; family Myxinidae; genus Myxine; species Myxine glutinosa. The sequence goes on along the minus strand of NC_136263.1, from coordinate 59,170,431 downwards.
CTTCGAGGTCTGGAGCGAACGATTGGCAAACGAGAATCACGAGTGAACTTTGGGTTTCCCAGGAAAGGGATTCCTGCGACAGAGTTGTTATCGCTGTGACAGATCAACCTGCGTGTCAGGTTTTGCGGTTGATTCCGAGGAGAATCATCATAGTGCCGTTATGCCTCGAGAACGGGCCGTCGGCCATTTTGATTCGCACGCTTTGCACTTCGCTCAAGGTTTTTCACTTCGCTTCAAACCATTTTCACCGCATTCAGACGTTAATCTGGTGTGTGTGTGTGTGTGTGTGTGTGTGTGTGTGTGTGTGTGTGTGTGTGTGTGTGCAACGTGGCTTTTGAGTTGGAAATCTGCGGTTCGCCGATCTGGAGCCGTGGAACGTCCATACCCGAGGGTGTGATTTCCCAGTCGCCTTGAGGGCGCCTTTACGCAGCTTTGGCAGCGGGACTGTGACTGTCATCCGAGCGGGATTCTGGTCTCGATTAGACATCGTTCTGACGATCGCTGGAGCGGATCGACTTTGGCTTGAACCCGGGAAAGAGACATTGGGGAATGTTCTTCTTTTCGCTCACTTGGAGCACAGTGAGTTATATTGTACGAACCTGATGGTACCATCATAGGAAATATATATTGGTTGTACAATTGATTACTATTGTTTTTGTGTTGTTATTCTTGTGTGACCTAAATACAATATTTGTTTGTTGGTAACAATTGGTGTGGTTTCACCATTGATCTTTGACACAGAATAACACATCTTTCTGCCGTGACTCCTCTCGGGGCTCGGAGGTACACCGTAACAAGGGGGTTTGGGGAGGAGCACGTAACAATAACCCCCATGAACGGTAAGGCCCTACTCTATAGACTTAACACTGTTCGGGGTATCGTGTTCTACAACCTCTCTAGTTTTTATGATTTTCAGACCTACATAAACATCCAAACAACTTCCTGGTTGGGAATAATTTTGTGAGGGGCATGGGGGAGGGCCGGGGAGAGGGAGGTTGCTTAAAACCTTTCTGAGGTTCTGAAGTGCATGCACCCAATATTTCAGACCTTTCGGTGCTGCGGTTTGGCCCTGAAAGAATAACATACAAACCCACAAACTAAAAATTATTTTAAAGTGATTCTTCACCATTGAGAGATGGGGCCAACAACGATATAAAGCACGATATTTCAAAAAGTTGTTGATGACTTATGAAAAAACTTGGTGGACGAGTTGGGCAAGTGACAAGAACAAGCAGATTAGATTTTGGTTTAAGTCTAAATCCAAATATGACCTATCAGTGGGTTACACAACCTAAACCGTTCAGTCTGGCGGAGATATGCATTCTACCAAGTGCCGTTCTAGTTAAAACTGGTAATTGCAGGTTCAAATCCCGATGCTCCCTGGGAAGGTGTTGGCAACCAACGGAGTGTATGTCAGTGCTCATGAATTTGCTTTGGTGGTACTGTCCTCCTCAGGGATGGTACTTTGGACCTGCTGTTCCGGGTGGAAAACAACGATGATCAAAACGAACCACTTTATGCATGGACGTATGGTGAAATAACATATTCATACCAGAAAGATGTTGTATGTCGTTCATGGGTAGAGTATAGAGATTAGAAAGAAAAAAGATGAGGCAACAGCATAGTGACAGGCAGTGGGAATGATGGCAAATGTAAGTTGGGATTGCATCAAGAGGGGAATGATGTTTAAATCAAAGGAGGTATAATGAGTGCTGGCGTTGTACAGTATATCGCAGTCAGGTGACCCCACACTTTAATGATAGTGTTCAGTTATAGTCACCTCTTTATAGAAAGGATAGAAGGATATGGAAATTAGACTTCTCTGTAGAGGGTTCATCATAGGACAATAATAATGGGTCCAGTGCGGGCAGGTGTTAGCTATGAGGAGACTTTAGAAAATACAGGGATATTTGCATTGGAGAAGACAAGATCCCATGTAATGGAGTAAAATATTTTGATTATTAATGGAGAAAGACAGAAGAGAGGAAAGGATATGTTTTTGAGATCAGACAATGATATTTATTTGTTTATTGGTTTGTTTGTTTATTTATTTATTTAGCTTACACAAACAGATGGACAGGGGACTGACCTTGTTAGAAAGAGTGGTTGATAACATGATGAGGTTTTATAGGAATTCGATATGGCATAAAGTTTACAGGAATGGAAAGGGGAAAAATGCTTCTCGAAACATAGGATCTAGCATGAGGTTTATTGGAATGGGAAGTGGCACACTGGTGATAGCAATATGGGATCTAGCATGAGGTTTATAGGAATGGGAAGTGGCACACGGGTGATACCAATATAGGATCTAGCATGAGGTTTATTGGAATGGGAAGTGGCACACTGGTGATAGCAATATAGGATATGGCATGAGGTTTATAGGAATGGGAAGTGGCACACTGGTGATAGCAATATGGGATCTAGCATGAGGTTTATAGGAATGGGAAGTGGCACACGGGTGATACCAATATAGGATCTAGCATGAGGTTTATTGGAATGGGAAGTGGCACACTGGTGAAAGCAATATAGGATATGGCATGAGGTTTATAGGAATGGGAAGTGGCACACTGGTGATAGCAATATGGGATCTAGCATGAGGTTTATAGGAATGGGAAGTGGCACACTGGTGATAGCAATATGGGATCTAGCATGAGGTTTATAGGAATGGGAAGTGGCACACTGGTGATAGCAATATGGGATCTAGCATGAGCTTTATTGGAATGGGAAGTGGCACACTGGTGATAGCAATATAGGATATGGCATGAGGTTTATAGGAATGGGAAGTGGCACACTGGTGATAGCAATATGGGATCTAGCCTGAGGTTTATAGGAATGGGAAGTGGCACACGGGTGATACCAATATAGGATCTAGCATGAGGTTTATTGGAATGGGAAGTGGCACACTGGTGATAGCAATATAGGATATGGCATGAGGTTTATAGGAATGGGAAGTGGCACACTGGTGATAGCAATATGGGATCTAGCATGAGGTTTATAGGAATGGGAAGTGGCACACTGGTGATAGCAATATGGGATCTAGCATGAGGTTTATAGGAATGGGAAGTGGCACACTGGTGATAGCAATATGGGATCTAGCATGAGGTTTATAGGAATGGGAAGTGGCACACTGGTGATAGCAATATGGGATCTAGCATGAGCTTTATTGGAATGGGAAGTGGCACACTGGTGATAGCAATATAGGATATGGCATAAGGTTTATAGGAATGGGAAGTGGCACACTGGTGATAGCAATATGGGATCTAGCATGAGCTTTATTGGAATGGGAAGTGGCACACTGGTGATAGCAATATGGGATCTAGCATGAGGTTTATAGGAATGGGAAGTGGCACACGGGTGATACCAATATAGGATCTAGCATGAGCTTTATTGGAATGGGAAGTGGCACACTGGTGATAGCAATATAGGATATGGCATAAGGTTTATAGGAATGGGAAGTGGCACACTGGTGATAGCAATATGGGATCTAGCATGAGCTTTATTGGAATGGGAAGTGGCACACTGGTGATAGCAATATGGGATCTAGCATGAGGTTTATAGGAATGGGAAGTGGCACACGGGTGATACCAATATAGGATCTAGCATGAGGTTTATTGGAATGGGAAGTGGCACACTGGTGATAGCAATATAGGATATGGCATGAGGTTTATAGGAATGGGAAGTGGCACACTGGTGATGGCAATATGGGATCTAGCATGAGGTTTATAGGAATGGGAAGTGGCACACGGGTGATACCAATATAGGATCTAGCATGAGGTTTATTGGAATGGGAAGTGGCACACTGGTGATAGCAATATAGGATATGGCATGAGGTTTATAGGAATGGGAAGTGGCACACTGGTGATAGCAATATGGGATCTAGCATGAGGTTTATAGGAATGGGAAGTGGCACACTGGTGATAGCAATATGGGATCTAGCATGAGGTTTATAGGAATGGGAAGTGGCACACTGGTGATAGCAATATGGGATCTAGCATGAGGTTTATAGGAATGGGAAGTGGCACACTGGTGATAGCAATATGGGATCTAGCATGAGCTTTATTGGAATGGGAAGTGGCACACTGGTGATAGCAATATAGGATATGGCATGAGGTTTATAGGAATGGGAAGTGGCACACTGGTGATAGCAATATGGGATCTAGCCTGAGGTTTATAGGAATGGGAAGTGGCACACGGGTGATACCAATATAGGATCTAGCATGAGGTTTATTGGAATGGGAAGTGGCACACTGGTGATAGCAATATAGGATATGGCATGAGGTTTATAGGAATGGGAAGTGGCACACTGGTGATAGCAATATGGGATCTAGCATGAGGTTTATAGGAATGGGAAGTGGCACACTGGTGATAGCAATATGGGATCTAGCATGAGGTTTATAGGAATGGGAAGTGGCACACTGGTGATAGCAATATGGGATCTAGCATGAGGTTTATAGGAATGGGAAGTGGCACACTGGTGATAGCAATATGGGATCTAGCATGAGCTTTATTGGAATGGGAAGTGGCACACTGGTGATAGCAATATAGGATATGGCATAAGGTTTATAGGAATGGGAAGTGGCACACTGGTGATAGCAATATGGGATCTAGCATGAGGTTTATAGGAATGGGAAGTGGCACACTGGTGATAGCAATATAGGATATGGCATGAGGTTTATAGGAATGGGAAGTGGCACACTGGTGATAGCAATATAGGATATGGCATGAGGTTTATAGGAATGGGAAGTGGCACACTGGTGATAGCAATATAGGATATGGCATGAGGTTTATAGGAATGGGAAGTGGCACACTGGTGATAGCAATATAGGATATGGCATGAGGTTTATAGGAATGGGAAGTGGCACACTGGTGATAGCAATATGGGATCTAGCATGAGGTTTATAGGAATTGGAAGTGGCACACTGGTGATAGCAATATGGGATCTAGCATGAGGTTTATAGGAATGGGAAGTGGCACATTGGTGATAGCAATATAGGATATGGCATGAGGTTTATAGGAATGGGAAGTGGCACACTGGTGATAGCAATATAGGATCTAGCATGAGGTTTATAGGAATGGGAAGTGGCACACTGGTGATAGCAATATGGGATCTAGCATGAGGTTTATAGGAATGGGAAGTGGCACACTGGTGATAGCAATATAGGATATGGCATGAGGTTTATAGGAATGGGAAGTGGCACACTGGTGATAGCAATATGGGATCTAGCATGAGGTTTATAGGAATGGGAAGTGGCACACTGGTGATAGCAATATGGGATCTAGCACGAGGTTTATAGGAATGGGAAGTGGCACACTGGTGAAAGCAATATAGGATCTAGCATGAAGTTTCTAGGAATGGGAAGTGGTACAATGGTGATAGCAATATAGGATCTAGCATGAAGTTTCTAGGAATGGGAAGTGGTACAATGGTGATAGCAATATAGGATCTAGCATGAGGTTTATAGGAATGGGAAGTGGCACACGGGTGATACCAATATAGGATCTAGCATGAGGTTTATAGGAATGGGAAGTGGCACACTGGTAATAGCAATATAGGATCTAGCATGAGGTTTATAGGAATGGGAAGTGGCACACTGGTGATAGCAATATGGGATCTAGCATGAGGTTTATAGGAATGGGAAGTGGCACACTGGTGATAGCAATATGGGATCTCGCATGAGGTTTATAGGAATGGGAAGTGGCAAACTGGTGATAGCAATATGGGATCTAGCATGAGGTTTATAGGAATTGGGAAGTGGGACACTGGTGATAGCAATATGGGATCTCGCATGAGGTTTATAGGAATGGGAGGTGGGACACTGGTGATAGCAATATAGGATCTAGCATGAGGTTTACAGGAATGGGAAGTGGCACACTGGTGATAGCAATGTGGAATCTACCATGAGGTTTATAGGAATGGGAAGTGGCACACTGGTGATACCAATATAGGATATGGCATGAGGTTTATAGGAATGGGAAGTGGCACACTGGTGATACCAATATAGGATATGGCATGAGGTTTATAGGAATGGGAAGTGGCACACTGGTGATAGCAATATAGGATCTAGCATGAGGGTTATAGGAATGGGAAGTGGCACACTGGTGATATCAATATGGGATCTAGCATGAGGTTTATAGGAATGGGAAGTGGCACACTGGTGATGCCAATATAGGATATGGCATGAGGTTTATAGGAATGGGAAGTGGCACACTGGTAATAGCAATATCGGATATGGCATGAGGTTTATAGGAATGGGAAGTGGCACACTGGTGATAGCAATATAGGATATGGCATGAGGTTTATAGGAATGGGAAGTGGCACACTGGTGATAGCAATGTGGAATCTACCATGAGGTTTATAGGAATGGGAAGTGGCACACTGGTGATACCAATATAGGATATGGCATGAGGTTTATAGGAATGGGAAGTGGCACACTGGTGATAGCAATATAGGATCTAGCATGAGGTTTATAGGAATGAGAAGTGGCACACTGGTGATAGCAATATAGGATCTAGCATGAGGGTTATAGGAATGGGAAGTGGCACACTGGTGATATCAATATGGGATCTAGCATGAGGTTTATAGGAATGGGAAGTGGCACACTGGTGATGCCAATATAGGATATGGCATGAGGTTTATAGGAATGGGAAGTGGCACACTGGTAATAGCAATATCGGATATGGCATGAGGTTTATAGGAATGGGAAGTGGCACACTGGTGATAGCAATATAGGATATGGCATGAGGTTTATAGGAATGGGAAGTGGCACACTGGTAATAGCAATATAGGATATGGCATGAGGTTTATAGGAATGGGAAGTGGCACACTGGTGATTGCAATATGGGATCTAGCATGAGGTTTATAGGAATGGGAAGTGGCACACTGGTTCCTCTTGCTCCTCTTGCTCTTGCTCCTCTTGCTCTTGCGTCCTCCAAGCTCTTGCTTTGACCCCGTCCTCTTGCTTGCTGTCCCTCGTTGTTGCTGGGGAGAAGGAAGACGCCTGAACGAGCAGGTGTGTGCGAGCCATCGTGCGACCAGCTGCGCTGCAGCTAAGGGGGCAGCTAAGGGGCCGCAGGCCACGAAAAGGACGCGCCAGGCAGCAATCGACGCTGTACCCTCCATTGCCTCCCAAAAACAACCATCCATCCTCAAGCCATACCTGCCTGCAATATCCCCCGTGTAAGTGTGAACGTCGTCTGTCCTAATCGTTGTCCTGGGGTTAAGTAAATAGACTAGTATAAGCTAACGATGCACTGTGTATCTGCTCCTTCCATTCGCTGAATATAACCGATTGCTCTCGTTGCTCTGGCTTGTGAAAATACATAATAAATCCTGTTATTCCTCCGTACTCTGTCTTCTTCTCTCTTCCTTCTCTTTCGGTCGCTTTAGAGGTTTCCCGATTGAATATCTGTGGTGCGATCTGGTCAACGTTGGGGGAGTCGGGCCAATTGGGGATCCTGTAACGGTCGCGGTGGACCATCCGCTCGGCCCAAAGTAACATCTAAAACGCGACCGTAACAATGTAGGATCTGGCATGAGGTTTATAGGACTAGGAAGTGGCACACTGGTGATACCAATATAGGATATGGCATGAGGTTTATAGGAATGGGAAGTGGCACACTGGTCATACCAATATAGGATATGGCATGAGGTTTATATGAATGGGAAGTGGCACACTGGTGATAGCAATATGGGATCTAGCATGAGGTTTATAGGAATGGGAAGTGACACACTGGTGATACCAATATAGGATATGGCAGGAGGTTTATAGGAATGGGAAGTGGCACACTGGTGATTGCAATATGGGATCGAGCATGAGGTTTATAGGAATGGGAAGTGGCACACTGGTGATTGCAATATGGGATCGAGCATGAGGTTTATAGGAATGGGAAGTGGCACACTGGTGATAGCAATATAGGATATGGCATGAGGTTTATAGGAATGGGAAGTGGCACACTGGTGATACCAATATAGGGTCGAGCATGAGGTTTATAGGAATGGGAAGTGGCACACTGGTGATACCAATATAGGATCTAGCCTGAGGTTTATAGGAATGGGAAGTGGCACACTGGTGATACCAATATAGGATCTAGCATGAGGTTTATAGGAATGGGAAGTGGCACACTGGTAGTAGCAATATAGGATCTAGCATGAGGTTTATAGGAATGGGAAGTGGCACACTGGTAATAGCAATATAGGATCTAGCATGAGGTTTATAGGAATGGGACGTGGCACACTGGTGATAGCAATATAGGATCTAGCATGAGGTTTATAGGAATGGGAAGTGGCACACTGGTGATAGCAATGTAGGATCTAGCATGAGTTTTATAGGAATGGGAAGTGGCACACTGGTGATAGCAATATAGGATATGCCATGAGGTTTATAGGAATAGGAAGTGGCACACTTGCAATATAGGATATGGCATGGGGTTTATAGGAATGGGAAGTGGTGCAACCTTGATAACATTATTGGATCTGACATGAGGTTTAGAGAATGGAATGTGGTACAATATTGATTGCAATATTTGATCTGGCATGGGATTTAGAAGAATAGGATGTGGTACAATGGTAGTACAACAACACAGGAAGAGAATTCTAAAAAAAAAAGTAAGAATCCATAAGGGACAATTTTCAAAGGTTTAGGTCTTGGACATGTTTCCCAATTGAGAAAGAAATCTTGAATCAAATCAAAGCGGTGCCAAAGCTGAACGCATGCACTTTAGCCCGAAGACCTGCAAAGTACAAGGTCATGCAATGCCCTGAAAAGTTTGTCAAAGTAGTGCACATGCACCCTGGCTCCAAGGTCAAAATGAACCTCATTCAAGGTGTCCCTCCAGGATTTATCACTCCAAGCATCATTAAGAAGCTGTTTTAAGGGGGAACACAATTAAGAAGCAAAACACGTGCACTTCAGTCCAAAGACCAAACGTACCTTCGAATATGGAATGCCAGACTTCGCCAAGGCTTCTGTCAGTCTGCGTCAGTAGACAGTCCAAACGATGGGTTTGATCACCTGGAGTTTGACAAAGGGATAGATAGATAAATTTGTATGCAAACTGATAGGTCAGATCTGGATTCGGACCTGAACCAAAATCTAATGAGCTTGTTCTTCTCATCTAACAACTCGTCTCCCAAGTTTAGTCAAAACTCGTCCACAACCTTTTCAAATATCATGTTATTTATCGCTTCTCGTCCGATCTCTCAATGGTGAAGAATCACTTTAAAATTTTAATAAATCGCCGACCCGAATCCATATTCAGATCATCACCAAAATCGAATCGAGTCGGTCTTGTCACACACCCAACCTGTCTACCAAGTTTGGTCCGAATCCGTCCACAACCTTTTGAGATATCTTGATCACAAACAAACAGACAATCAAACAGACAATCAGACAGACAGGTTTGAAAACGTAGCCTCCATCCACCTTTGGTGGTGGAGGTAAAAATGGTGACTTACTGACTGTGATTTGGGCAGTAGTTGAGCACAACAAGCAAGGGAGAGATGCACGGGAAAAGGGATTGATGGCATGGAAACAGTAACGTGTAAAGAAGAATTTATGGGTAGAGACATTGGGGGTAGAAACAATCGCAGGTAGGGGTGGGGTGACGTGAGAAGATGGTACACCACATAGGTCTTATATTAAGGGGAAGCCGGCAGAAAAGAGGACCAAAAGAGTTGAGGTTGGTGGTAAGCCATGATTTTGGGGTGGTTAGCCACCTTATGAGAAGGACGTGGGCATCCTGGTGGGGCTGGAGATGGTCGAATGGCCGAGAGAGCCAAACCAGAGGAGAGGTGGTTAATAGAAAACCTACCTATAATTATAATTGTTTGAGATGTGAGATCAATAGGACTTGTGCTTCAGCCTCATTGTTGTACATTCCAATAATGTTGAAAGCTTTAGATTCCACAAGATCCGTGAGAGAGAAATGTGATGCTGGGGTAGCAACCCACCGAGACCACAGCTGAGTTATAAGCTTATTTGCCCTTTCTTCACTATTGGTATCATTCGAATGACCAAAAATAAACAAAGCTTCAAAATGACAGAATTGTTTGTAGGCCAGGATACTGTTTGACTCTACATTGCATGAGAAGTCGTTTTAGCAAACGTTGAAACGTCATCAGCAATGTTAGCTTTTATAGTTCACAAAGGTAACCTCCAGTTGATAAAGTCTATTGTTCGAATCGTTCGCCAACTCAGACCTGCTCTGGCCTTGACAAACTCTATTATTGCTCTATCTAGTCAATGTTTTGATGCAAGGCTGGGAGAACGGGAGTGGGTGGTGTCGCCATGAAGGAGGGATGTTAGGGTAGGATAAAGGGGTAAAGGGAAGGGAGTGTATTGTCCCCATCACCCCATCCTCTGGGAAGCATTAAGGTGGCTGTCGCATCTGTAAATTGGACATTAGAGATCTCCAAGTTAAATTATGGATTTCTTTGAATTGTTGACATTTAGGTAGATTTGGAACACCTTACCTCAATCAGGACCATCCTTGGTATATTAATTGCTGTTTCTCCCATTAACAGTAAGTTTGAAAGAAACTTCGCTTTTAAAGTGAAAGTTTGACACACAGGGCCAGACCCAATGTCCACAATTAATCATTTGATGCCACCTGGATACAAGACCGACTGCACGATCATTTGGGATGGGGTGGGGAGTCGCGGGGCCTCAATCGTCAGATTACGGTTCAAGGTCGAGGCTGTTTCTCCCAGTTCGTGCGTTGCTGGCAAATCTGCTCAAAGATAAAAAAAACAATTTGCCTTACAGCTTACCGCTGCTTCCACGCTCACATGTAAATTTACATCGCCCTCCTCCTTCTTCACCCACCACAAACTCCTCCTCCACCACTGCGTCCCACTGCAAACCCCTTTACCCTGTCTTTAGGTGGAAACACGATGCACACCAGGTCATGTGGACCAGTGGACACTGATGGACCCCAAGACACCGGTGCTTTGTGAGGGGGTTCCCGGGTTTAAACCCCAAGGTTTTTTTGACTCCAGAGTGCTCTGCTGTGCTGGTCAATAGACAGTGAGTGTGAATCACTCTTCCGATATCTTCCCCGAGGTTTTGGGTTTCAAGTACAATGGGAAGTCCCGAACCCTAACCCTAACGGTCAACAGAAAGTACAAAAAGCTTACACAAACAACCTACCCTCATCTTGCTTGACGGTTTATTGGTGCAGGGGTGTTTATAAAACATCCTGATTGACATGTTCTCTTACCCTAATTGACATTCAGCATCTTGGGAATTCAGAAGAGCCAAAAACTTCTCGAAGCATTAACCGGCCGGCTCTATTACAAAGGTCTTCCCTTTTCTTTTACACGTAACGGCCACCGCATCCCACCCACAAATTATGATGGACCACCCTATTATGTAATGGGAACACCATCGAGTTTCGGACACGATCAGTTAAGTCCTCTAGCTAAGCCGGACTTGCGGGGACCTGGACCCGTGGGGACCCTGAACGTGCCACACTTTGCGCATCGGCACACGGCAGTTAAACGGCAATTAGTGTGCAATTAAAATTGATGTCTTATTAAGATTCGAGGCTGATAAACACTAATATGAACATAAATAAGGGGCTAGTCAGACAGACTCGGTCTAACCCACGATCACGCTGCGGGATCCGCCATTAGGAACCTCTTTTGCAGGTGTTTGTTCATTTCTCACACATCACCGTCACCATCATGCTAATTAGATCCACAGGCGCAGACTCGTTTCAGCGTGGATCGCAGGTGTAAATGTTCTTATATACGATGGGGAAACACCAAAACAGGCGAAAATCAAGGAGTGAACAGCGGGGATGGGATGAGGATGTTAGAGACCCTTTTTGAAATCCATCGACTGCCATTTGTTATTCAGCCGCTTCTTCTTCTTCTTCTTCTTCTTCTTCCTGAATTACCTCAATATTGGGTGAGGCCAACAAGCTGCTGCTGCCTGCTGTCCTACCTTTTTTGACAACACTCCTCCACTGCCCTCTATGCCGCCACACCCATGTTATTACTCTTCCCAGCTCAGCCAAGGTTTTCCTCTTTTCTTCCTACCTTGCTGCCTCAACCAGTCTGCTTCCTTTTCCATTCTCTCTGCCTCCATCCACACCAGATAAAGGGTGTGTTCAGTTACCAAGATCACTGATGTCTTATCATTGTAGAGCACTCGCCAAGTGGCTTTAAGCACTCAAGCATTCCATTCGAAACCTTGATTAAGAACGGCCAGCTTGGCTAGCTGCTTGATAACTGAACACCCCCCAATGGCCCGTCAGCGCACTGAACACCCCCCAAGTGCCCGCCAGCGCACTGAACTCCCCCAAGTGCCCGCCAGCGCACTGAACACACCCCAAGTGCCCGCCAGCGCTCTGAACACCCGCCAAGTACCCGCCAGCGCACTGAACACACCCCAAGTGCCCGCCAGCGCACTGAACATGCCCCCAAGTACCCGCCAGCGCACTGAACACCCCCCAAGTGCCCGCCAGCGCACTGAACTCCCCCAAGTGCCCACCACCGCACTGAACACACCCCAAGTGCCCGCCAGAGCACTGAACACCCCCCCCCCCCAAGTGCTCGCCAACGCACTGAACATTCCCCACGTGCCCGCCAGTGCACTGAACACCCGCCAAGTACCCGCCAGCGCACTGAACACACCCCAAGTGCCCGCCAGCGCATTGAACATGCCCCAAGTACCCGCCAGCGCACTGAACACCCCCCAAGTGCCCGCCAGCGCACTGAACATTCCCCACGTGCCCGCCAGTGCAATGAACACGCCACAAGTACCCGCCAGCGCACTGAACACCCCCCAAGTGCCCACCAGCGCACTGAACACACTCCAAGTGCCCACCAATGCACTGAATACACCCCAAGTGCCCACCAGCGCACTGAACAAACCCCAAGTGCCCGCCAGCGCACTGAACACACCCCAAGTGCCCACCAGCGCACTGAACACACCCCAAGTGCCCACCAGTGCACTGAACACACCCCAAGTGCCCACCAGCGCACTGAACACACCCCAAGTGCCCGTCAGCGCACTGAACACCCCCCAAGTGCCAACCAGTGCACCTCAGTTGGCCCTTTACAAATCTCTGCATCATGCTTCCTTCAGCTCACATACAACTAGTATATGATCATGGATGAATGACTCTCATACATGAGTGGGAATTGTGAATTGCTTACGTGATTGTCGATATAACTGTAGATCCATATATTTATTTATACACCACCGTCTCAATTGAGATCGGAAACGAGACCCAAAATTGTGCGTTTCTCTCCGTCCTCCATAATCAGGTCTATATCTATCTCAACGAGTCTTTTGCATGAGTCATTGACTTGTATGACCCCACCGATGTCTTATGACACGTTTTACAACATGTAATTTGAGAGATAAACTTCCCACAGTGTGCTGAACAGCATGGTCACCGCATTCGGCGATATAGATATATAAGATAATGCTGTGCAGCCGCCACGTCCGGGTATCATTAATTCAAATCGTGCGAAGCATTGCAAGTGAGCTAGTGCACCATAGACCTCGAATGTGGGACGCGACTCTGCATGGTGAAGAGTTAACCACGACGATTGGCCTTTAGGGCCTTTCCTCTAAGGCTCCATGCATGGCTTCAAAACAGCTGTTCACCACTCGGTACCTCTGGTCATCCCCCATCGATACTCGTGATCTCTTTTACCCCAAATGACCCCATTCCAAAGCACTCCCTTTTTCCAGGTTATTGTGATTTTCCTCCTCTTTTTCCCTCATTTATTTTTGTTTCTAAGTTGTTTGTTTGATTGTTACTTTTCTGTTTGATCCACGTTTTCCCCCATTCCCTTTTTGCTGTTACATCCAGCTTGTGTTCAGCTTGTTCAACCCCTTGTGTCCTTCCAATCCCCCTCGTCCCTCCCCTCCTTAATCTCACTCTCACTTCTACTCTGCTGTTGGCGTTTGTTCCCTTCCATTCTGCTCTAACTCTTCCACAAGCCTCGATCATGTATCCCAAAAAATCGCACCCATGTCCGAAGGAAGCGGTTTAGTTTGGAATTTTTCATATGCAATAGTCAAAACTTAAACGAACAAAACCCTTTATATTTACCCTTTAGAACCCTTTAGAAATACCCATTAGAACCCTTTAGAATTACCGTTTAGAACCCTTTAGAATTACCCTTTAGAATTACCCTTTAGAATCCTTTAGAATTAACCTTCAGAATTACCCTTTGAATTTACCCTTTAGAACCCTTCAGAATTACCCTTTTTAGATTTACCCTTTAGAACCCTTCAGTGTTACCCTTTATAACCCATTTGAATTATACTTTAGAGCCCTTTTGAATTGCCCTTTAGAACCCATTAGACGTATACTTTAGAATTACCTTTCAGAACACTTTACAATTACCCTATATAACCATCTCGAAGTACCTTTTGGAACCCTTTACAATTACCCAATATAACCATCCAAAAATACGCTTTGGAACCCTTTACAATTACCCTTTAAACCTTCTCAAATGACACTTTAGAGCACCCTTTAGAATTAACCTTTAGAACCCTCCAGAATTACCTTTTAGAACCCTTTAGAATTAAACACGATGGGTTACAAAGGTTCTTCTTCTTCATTTTTCATGACGGACGGATAGAAGGAAGAACATAGCAAAATATTGAAGTGGCTTCACTGCTTAAAAATTAGGATCTTTCAACCAATGGTGCTCTTCTTATCCTTCTTGGTGGGCAGGTCCTTTGCATCCTCCTTTTCCATCTCTCTTGGCCCTCTCATACTCATCTCTTTAATCCTCCATTTGTAGGTTTTTCCTTCTCCAAGCATTCGCCTTTCTACATGGAATAGCTTCCCTCTGATTCCATCTTTCAATAGACCTTCGCCTCTCATGCATTATGTGTCCAAACCAGATATTCTGTCTTCTGTGTGACGACTATGTTGTGTGTTTCACCAACTACTTGCAGCCCCTCTGCATTTGTCTTCCTTTCCTTCCAGCTCACTGCGACATAACAAACCCTTAGGGAGCCTGTGTGGCAACACTACCATGGGAGAGTGATCTTTGTGTGTGATCCAAGGTCCGAGTTTGGCAGAACATTATAGTAAAGAGATCTCCACGGGTAGTCGCTATATATAGGACATAGATAAAGGATTATCTGACCCTGTGGCATGAGGTCATGTTGAAGTAGTTCCCTATCCCCTTAATTGCCTCAGAATTGCTTCTCGGAAGCTGCACTTGCTTTGTGCGCTTTGTGTACCCCCACCATTGGATATCATGTGGACTTACGTGCCACATTTTGACATACACCTACGCTTTCACTGTGTGGAACCTCAGGTTTGATTTCCATAGGCAATCCCATACACTATCTGATGCCATAATAATCACCGCGCGCCACTGGTGCAGTGTGATATTGTTGCTCGTCTGTTCAAAATAGGATATTTCAATCCTAACAAATCTCACACTCTCACTATGTCTCTGCGAAAAGCTTGTCTAGAGAACCCTCCCATCTACTTTCTCAACAATCCTCTCGAAGAAGTTCTGTCACTCAAGCTTTTGGGTTTCACTATCTGCAATGGTCTTTCCTGGGAAAACCACATTTTCAAGCTGGCCTCCAAAGCCAGTCGCCGACTGGGCATCTGAGCTCCTCACCACTTACAAAGCTTTCATCCGCAGCTTGATGGAGTACTGCTCTCCCCTCCGGGCTGGTGCTCCTGCCTCTCACTTAGCTCGGCTTCACGCTGTAGAAACCAAAGCTTTTAGGATCATTGGTATCTCCTATGATGAAACTGATTCTGAGGGCCTTTCACTCTCTCACCGCAGGCAGGTTGGCGGTCTTTCTATCTTCTACCGACATCTCCGGCCTTGCACCCCCTGCTCTGTCTGTGCTCTAGTCCCCCAAATATTCCTGCAGGACGCACAAGACCTGCGAGCAACCCTTTTATGGTGAAACTGCCAAAATAAAGACTCCTTGCTCACCTTCAATCATTCGTTCCTCTTTTTTTCCTTCCTGTGGAACAAACTCCCACCCTCTCTTCAATCTCATTCTTCCCAGCATTTCTTCATCACAGCTGTTCACCACCATCTCATTTCATCCCCAATCCAAAACCATGATCTTTTCTATCCTCGTTAACCCTCACCCCCAAACCCTCATCCTTCCAAATTTCCAGTTTTTCCTCCCTGAGATTTTACTTCTGTGTCCATCATGTCCTCCCCATGCAGTTGCCTGCAAAAGTATTCACCCCCACCAATAATGCCACATTTAGATGAACTAGGGCATGCCCGTACTATATATATGCCCGTACTATATATCTATCTAAAATTATATCCCCCCCCCTCTATTTACATGAAATGGTTTGGTCCATTCGCAACGCCAAAGCGAACGGCGAACGGCTTGCGAGTACAGTGACAATCCCCCCCCTCTATTTACATGAAATGGTTTGGTCCATTCGCAACGACCACAGAACCCCCCCCCCCCCCCCTCTATTTACATGAAATGGTTTGGTCCATTCGCAACGCCAAAGCGAACGGCGAACGGCTAAATCGCCATAGCTCGGTAAGTACTTGTCCGATTAATTTCAAACCTTGAAAAGGCACATCCTCGGGTCCCCAGCAATATACCTGGCAAGTTTCAAGTATATCGGACCGGTAGTTGTCGAGAAATCGTTGTCGTATACACACACACATACACACACACATACACACAGAGATTAGTGGAATTATAGATAGATTACAAATTATGTAAAAACAATTTTTCCAAATGAACTTTTTTATTCATAACTGGAGAGATCATCAAACTAAACACTTATGAACTCATGCTCATGCTTATTGTACACCGTGTCTTTTTGACCGCTTACTAGATGGTGATCGAGCTAGGGTCCATGTGTTCAGACTTTGTTGCGATGCTTTGGGTTTGTTTAACCTTTTAACTTAATATAGAAGGGAGAGACTCTTTCTCTCTTTCTCTCTTTCTCTCTTTCTCCCTCTCTCTTTCTCTCTTTCTCTCTCTCTCTCTTCTCTCTTTTTCTCTCTTTCTCTCTTTTTCTCTTCTCTCTTTTTCTCTCTTTTTCTCTTTCTCCCTCTCTCTTTCTCTCTTTCTCTCTCTCTCTTCTCTCTTTCTCTCTCTCTCTTCTCTCTTTTTCTCTCTTTCTCTCTTTTTCTCTTCTCTCTTTTTCTCTCTTTTTCTCTTTCTCCCTCTCTCTTTCTCTCTTTCTCTCTCTCTCTTCTCTCTTTCTCTCTCTCTCTCTCTCTCTCTCTCTCTCTCTCTCTCTTCTCTCTTTTTCTCTCTTTCTCTCTTTTTCTCTTCTCTCTTTTTCTCTCTTTTTCTCTTTCTCCCTCTCTCTTTCTCTCTTTCTCTCTCTCTCTTCTCTCTTTCTCCCTCTCTTTCTCTCTTTCTCTCTCTCTCTTCTCTCTTTTTCTCTCTTTCTCTCTTCTCTCTTTTTCTCTCTTTCTCTCTTTCTCTCTTTCTCTTTTCTCTCTTTTTCTCTTTTTATATTTCTCTTTTTATCTTTCTCTCTTTCTCTCTTTCTCTTTTTCTCTTTCTCTCTTTGTCTCTCTTTCTCTCTTTGTCTCTCTCTCTTCTCTCTTTTTCTCTTTTTCTCTCTTGCACTCTTTTTCTCGTTCTCTCTTTTTCTCTCTTTTTCTCTTTCTCTTTTCTCTCTTTTTCACTTTTTCTCTTTCTCTCTTCCTCTCTTTCTCTCTCTTTCTCTCTTACTCTCTTACTCTTTCTTTTTATCTTACTCTCTCTCTTTCCCTCTCTCTCTTTCTTTCTCTCTCTTTCTCTCTCTCTCTCTCTCTCTCTCTCTCTCTCTCTCTCTCTCTCTCTTTCTCTCTCTCTCTCTCTCTCTCTTTCTTTCTCTCTCTCTCTTTCCCTCTCTCTCTCTTTCCCTCTCTCTCTTTCTTTCTCTCTCTCTTTCCCTCTCTCTCTTTCTTTCTCTCTCTTTCCCTCTCTCTCTCTTTCCCCCTCTCTCTCTTTCCCTCTCTCTCTTTCTTTCTCTCTCTTTCCCTCTCTCTCTCTTTCTTTCTCTCTCTTTCCCTCTCTCTCTCTTTCTCTCTCTCTCTCTCTCTTTCTTTCTCTCTCTCACCTTCGAGAACAATTAAGGTTGTGGACCTGTGGCTCGTAGATGTTCTGTGGTTAAACGTTTGAAACCTTGATGACGGATCGTTCTCTGCAGATGATGATCCGGATGCCCCCAATTGAAGGAAGTAAGTAAACTGAATGAATTTTTCAGTTCAGATCTCCCCCTCGCCTTCTTCCCTACTTCTCTCTCGCCTGTGCTCGTACGACTCAAACCCGGCTATCAATACATTTCTCAGGCCTATCCTCTCGCCGTGCTCTTCCAACCTCTTCCCAGGCCCGTGCTGTGCCTGGGAGCGAGCACGCACAGTCCTGTAATTGCTTGTTCTATAATTCATGAGGCCGCTTCTTGCTTGTCCGCTTTTGACATGTAAACTGTAAATCATATTAATTTAGCACACTTCCAAAGCAGTAATCTCCCAATCTCTGCCAACCGAGAATCATCAAATTAAGGTGGTGTAATATTTATGTTGCAGGAAAAACCACGCCCCCACCCAGCAACCCCTCCCCAGTCCTAAATCCTAAATAGTTTCACCCTAATCACACCCCCCCCCCCCCCCCACCAAACGACACATATTGTTCGTACGTGGTAATTATACCTTGCCAGAGCAAAAACTCGAGCGAGAACATCTCCGTCAACTGTGGGCTGTACTTATGACGTCATTTTCTCGCACACCCCTCCGTTGGCATGTCGTTCGCTCGTAGCTCGTCGAGATAATTTGCGAGGCGAGCCAGAGATAACAAACCTTGGGTTATCGTGAGCACCGAAGCAGGCAGCCATGGCACAATGAATTCCGATGCAGCTCCCGTCGCTGTTCGAGCTGTTTGGCAATTAGCCTGCTCGTTAATTATTTATTTATCGAACCAATGCTAAAGGTTCATCGATCCGAGGCACTGACATCGATAGTAAAGCTCGCGTCGTCGAAACGACACGATGGAATTCGGCCAGAATTCTGCCCTTCCGAAGGGGGTGGCCGTACGCGTGAAGCAGATGTGCGACCACCGGTGTTCGTGCACAGCGGAACATGGCGTGGCAGTGCATCTGAACAGGGGCCTTGACGCGGTGTCCCGTAGCGACACCAGGCCGCTTTCCTCCCTCCTTGAGCACGATCGATAAATTAGCAGCAATCCGAGGCGGCGTCACCATGCTGACCCTGGAGTGTGTGCTGGGAGCGCAGAGCGAGGGGGCACGCACCGCGTGACGCATTCTATGCGCGAATAAGTAAGTCCTTAAAATTCACTCCGTTGCTATTCCGCCATCAAGTATCCCAATATCAAGCCGGGTGCTGAGGTTGGGGACTGTCGAGAAAAGGGTGTGGCGTGGCAGTGCAAAAGATACCTGGTTACGTTGAATTGCTGTGGCATTACCTGAGTGCATTGATTGATGCACCTGAGCAGAGCACGCCGTTCTTCAAACTCTTGTGCACCGAGGAGTTCCACACCGTCCGACTCATTGCCTGCTGCATCCATCTCGGTTAGCCAGTCATGATGTGGATGTTCTGACACGGGGTCTCATCGTTACAGCCCACCCGTGTCTCGCCAGCACATCGGTCATGAGCTGAAGAGCAATGAACCTTCTCCAGCACTTTGTCTCCAAAGCGATTATTGTCTTTTTCAGCAGTTGCCACCACTGCTCACCTCCCTTCATTCATCCCTCTCTTTATTCCCCCGCCCGTGGAACCAACTTCCACATCCTCTTCAATCTCATTCTTCCCTGCAGCTCTTCAAGCTAGCTGTTCACCACCATCGCAGATCATCACCCGTCCAAAAGCATGATCTCTTTTACCCCTCCCCAAGCCTATGCCTTTCCAAATTTCCAGTTTTTCCCTCCTGAGAGTTTACGTCTGTATCCATCTTCTCCACCCCCCGTGTGTCCTCTCCTTCCTCTCATTTTTCCCCACACTCCTCCAAAGCCTCGACTTTGGGGTATAAATAAATAACAGTTTTATGTGCACCTGAGATACCTCCAAAGGCCATGCAAATCACCTTTAGTGCAACATTTGTTCGAAGCTGCTTAACCACCTGATACTCGAATGGGGATCATTTGCAGTGACAACAGTCCAACCCATGGAATGTGGAAATTACAGATGGATCAAATTGATGGAGCATGCAATGAAGGGGACTGGATAGGATTGTAGATCAAAGACTAAGGGCGATTGTGAAGATAGCAGAGATGCAGTAGGGATTCATGTAAGGAAGGGGAGCAGTGGATAGAATTTTCATCATGAGACAGATCCAGGAAATGATGCTCGAAGGAAATGCTACACCGCGCATTTATAGCTCTAGAGAAGGAATCCGATGGGATCTCAAGAGAAATGGTTTGTTGGTGTTTGAGTAAGAGTGTACCAGAGGTTTGTTGACATCATGATGGAAAGGTATAAGGCAGCCATCACTAAGACAAGGACAGTGGACAAGGACTCATGACGATTGGGGAGTCATAGGGGTCTCAAAGGGTCTTGAGGGATCTTAAGGGTCTTCATGGTCTTATGAGGTCTTAATTCATTTATTTATTTGCGTTTCTATGCCCCCAGTGGTGTTTGTAATAGCGGACATGGATTTGTCCCCCCCCATTGGAGGAAGACCCTCTCGTGAGCAGGTCGTTGGTACTCTTATGATTGGCAGCGAGTGCCCTGGAAGCATTGACGGAAAGAGAGTGGCAATTATATGTGGCAAAATTGCATGCTTGGTCAGGGGTCACCCAGATAGCTCAGATAGCAGAGCACTGGTACGGTCCTCCGGTAGAGGACCTGGGTTCGATTCCTGGTCTGAGCGTGGAATTTTCCATATATGTCAATTAATTAATTGTAATCCTGTTCATTTATTTAATCTTAAGTAGTATTAAGGTTAGAAATGGTCTTAGGATCTTAAGGGGTCTCCGGGGTGTCAAGGGGTCTAAAGGTATAGAGGGGCTGGAACTCGCATGCACACATGCATCGATGCACGCACAGATGCACACAAGGCTCCTTTTATGTATAGATACTCATGTGTGTCGACTCAGGCTTCATGTCGTTGAGGATTCACTGTCCACCCATGTTTTTTGGTTTTATAGACAGATTACATATGCTCCAGGTGAATCATATGATAATTGACGATATATGTAACCTTGACCTTTGACCTTCTGACCTGTTGACCAAAAAAAGCAAAAGGCTTCTAGCTTTTCACTCCCTCTACCAGGTGGTTAAGTTTCGTAAAGATCGGAGTAAAAATATGACCTGTAGGGGATTGACATACAGACAAACGGACAGAATGAAAAAAATCACTCATAGAGCGAAACTTGGCAAAAGAGAACAAAGTAGAATGGCACTCGGTAGAGCATCCTTTTGACGTCACAAATAATTGGCGGTTGAATTATGTGACCTGATATGCAAATCGCCTTCAAATTTTCAGTTAATCGGATGAAAATTGAGGATTTTAGAAATTTGAAAAATTGTGGTTGACCTTTAGCCTATGTTGACCTTGTGACCTATACTGATCTCAAAAATCGTTGGTGGTTGAATTCAGTTCGTTAATATGAAAATCTTAATCCAATTTCAAGTCAATCAGACGAAAATTGAGGATTTTAGAAATTTGTAAAAAAAGTTGTTGACCTTTGGTCTATGTTGATCTTGTGACCTATATTGATCTCAAAATTCGTTGGTGGTTGAATTCAGTCTGTTGATATGAAAATCCTATTCCAATTTCAAGTCAATCAGATGAAAATTGAGGATTTTAGAAATTTGTAAAAACGTTGTTGACCTTTGGTCTATGTTTATCTTGTGACCGATATTGATCTCAAAAATAGTTTGTGGTTGAATTCAGTTAACTGATGTGAAAATCCTATTCAAATTACAAGTCAATCAGATTAAAATTGAGGATTTTAGAAATTTGAAAAAGTGATTGACCTTTGGCCTATGTTGATCTTGTGACCTATGTTGATCTCAAAAATAGTTGGTGGTTGAATTCATTTCGACGATATGTTAATCCTATTCAAATTTCAAGTCAATCGGATGGAAATTGAGGATTTTAGGAATTTGAAAAAAAAGTGGTTGACCTTTGGCCTATGTTGACCTTTTGACCTCAAAAATATATAGGATTTTGTCAACCACGAACGCTACCATTTGGTGAAGTTTCGTGAAGATCGGTTTAAAACTGTGACCTGTAGGCAAGCATAAGTGAGTGGACAAAGAAACACACACATACACACACACACACACACACACACACACACACACACACACACACACACACACACACACACACACACACACACACACAACATACTTGTCAAAAAAAGAAAATTGCCAAGTAATAACAGACAAGACCGACCAATATACTTGCGAATCTTCAATTTCACAAGCAACAAACAGACAGACAGGGGTGTATACATAACCTCCATCCACCTTCAGTGGCAGAGGTAACAATATGTCTCCCTCCACGCTTGTTTTTGTCTGAGTCAGTGAGTTTGTGCCTGACTTGTGTTCTATACGGATAAAGTTTCACGTCATCATGGAGAATCCTGAGACTTGACACTGTCAGTCCAACTTCTTGACTGCGGTGGTGAAGCGACTTTTTAGGACAATTTCCGACTGAATGTGGGTCCCTCTCAACGACCTCAGGAGTTCTCAGCGAAGGACGTCCATAATGAGTTGGTCTGGTCGTTGATTTTGAGTTCAAGTTGTGCACAGTTTCTTGCTCTTTTAATTTCTCCATCAATTTGAATATTCTCTCTTTGCATGAAGCATCTCTGCAGTTAAATATTCTCTGCAACTTTCTTTAAGTTTGGACGAATGATTGTGTTTTGATGTTGTATTCTACAGAAGAAAGCCTTTTTATTTGTCCTGGGCATAATTTCCTGGAGGACCTCAGCTATCATATCTGAAATAACAGAGAAAGAAAACTTGAAAAATATATTAATGGCGAATAAAGTAGAGGGGGTTTTTTTGGCACACCCAGTGACTTAATGTAAATAAGTTAAGGGTTGACAAGAAGTCAAGGCATAAATATAAATTGTCAAAGCACATTCTCCGAAAAATGCAGGAATAATAAATATTTGCCGCTTTAGAATTGCCCATGAGTGCAGGCCAGGTGAGTCTTCTGGGTCTGGTCTTTGTGCGAAAGAGACTTGGCTATTGAATGTTCGGATTTATTTAACACACGGCGAGAAACACACGAGGAATGTCGAGCGAGTGGAATTCTCAGATCTTTATCGACTGAATGTTTTTGCAAAAGCTTTGAGAGGCTGCGAGGAATTGTTTAGAAAAAAAAAAATCAACCGGGCGCTTCGTACAAACTCGCGTGGCATTACTTTTTACTCGGGGAGGAGCTCCGCTATGTATTACACGCAGCGCACGAACATTTGAGAGACATCGGTGCATGCTTACATAATTTACAAGGACATCAGGATCGATGATGGACGAAATTTCAACACTGGAGATGGGACTGTGTTTTTGTCCCCGGTCGCACCGCGGAGCGAAAGGGGGACTGAAGTGTGGTGCTGTACACACAACTTGCTTGCCAAAGAGGTAGGCCACAACGCGTTTGTTAAAACCAAAAGAGTCTTTATTTCGAAAGCTCGAACTGCAGCACTGAGTGCGCTCGAGCTTAGAGCCCGCATATATGTGCCGAGGCCACGCCTAGTCCCCGGGCGTGGCCGATCGGTCGAAGGGCGGGGCATGTGCCATCGGTCCCCGCCTGGGCGCTCGCGCCACCCACTGGTGCGCGGAATTATTGCCCCTTGTGCCCGCCACATGCGCCCCCCCAGAATTCCCGCGCACCTGAAGGGTGAGTTTGCGGGGAAGCCGGATGACCCGGCCGAAACGCCCCCTGGCGATGGGTGCAGGGCTGGGGGGCAGCGGGCCGGTGGGGCTGAGGGGTGCCGGGGGTCCGACCGCCGGGGGGCGGCCTCGACACGGAGGCAGAGCTGCTGGCTGGGGTGCTGGGGGTCCGACCGCCGGGTGGCGGCCTCGACGCGGAGGCAGCACTGCCGGCGGGGGGTGCTCCGGATCGAGGTGGGCCGGCTTGAGGCGGTCCACGGAAATGCGATCCGGGGCACCGCCGATGTCGACCGTGAAAAACTTGTCACCGGTCTCCAGCACGCGGAAGGGCCCATCGTACGGGGGCCATAGCGGTGCCCTGTGGGCGTTGTGCCGGATGAACACGTACTTTGCCGTGCGAAGCTCCGGGGCGACGTGGGAAGGCGGGCAACTGTGGTGTGCCGTTGGCACCGGGGCGAACCTCTGGGCGGTCTCCTGAAGGGCGGAGCGCTTTTGCGCCGCGGACCAAGGAGCCGTGGAGTCGGGGATAAATTCACCCGGTACCCGCAGTGGTTGCCCGAAGACCAGCTCCGCCGAGGACGCGCGCAGGTCGTCCTTGGGCGCCGTCCTGAGGCCCAGCAGGACCCAGGGGAGCCTGTCGACCCAGCCGCCGTCGCGGAGGTTGGCCCGGAGCACGGCCTTCATGGAGCGATGAAAGCGCTCACACAGGCCATTGGCCTGGGGGTGGTAGGCCGTGGTGTGGTGTAGCTTCACCCCGAGCCCTTGCGCCACCGTGGCCCAGAGCTCCGAGGTGAACTGGGGGCCGCGGTCGGACGAGATGTCCGAGGGGGCACTGAACCAGGCAACCCAAGTGGCGATAAAGGCTTGCGCCACCTCAGCCGCAGATGTCGCCGCCAATGGGACGGCCTCCGGCCACTGCATGGTGCGGTCGTCCATGGTGAGGAGGTGGGTGAACCCTCGCGAGGGGGGCAGAGGTCCCACCAAGTCGACGTGCACGTGGTCGAAACGCCGCTCGGGCACCGTAAATGGGGCCAACGGTGCCTGGGTGTGGCGGTGGACCTTTGCCTGCAACCTCTTATGGTTAAACTGCCAAAATCTAGGCTCTCTGCTCACCTTCACGCTTTCATTCCCCGTTTCTCCCGCCTCTGGAACAAACTCCCCCACTCCCTTCAATCCCACTCCTCCCTCCAGGTCTTTAAAACAGCTGTTCACCACCATCTCTTATCTTCCCCCATCCAAAACCTTGATCTTTTCTACCCCCGGTAATTCACCCCAGAGCCCTTGCAGTGTTCATATGTTTTATACGTCTCCCACCTCCCCCCAAGTCCTCCCGATGTCCCTGCTCTCAAATGTTGTGTTTGTGTCCGTCCCCCTCTCTTCCCATCTTGTCTGCCGCTCCCCTTGTTTTTTGTGTTTTGTGTGTCGGTTTGACTTTTTGTGTGATTAATGTTAGCTCTTTCACGAGCCTCGATCTTGTATACAAAAAAAAAATAAAAATAAAAATGGAATACTGTTCTCCCCTCTGGGGCGGTGCTCCTGCCTCACACCTAGATTGGCTTCACGCTGTTGAAACCAAAGCTTTCAGAATCATTGGACTCTCCCGTGATGAAGCCAACTCCGGGGGCCTTTCACTCACTCACCGCAGGCAGGTAGGTGGTCTGTCTGTCTTCTACCGACTCCTCTCCGGCCTTGCTTCCCCTGCTCTGTCTGTGCTTTGTCCCCCAAATATTCCTACTGCACAAGATCTGCCAGTAACCCTCTTCTGGTGAAATTGCCAAAATCAAGAATCTCTGCTCACCTTCAGTCCTTCATTCCTCTTTACTCCCACCTCTGGAACAAACTCCCTCACTCTCTTCAATCCCACTCCCCCCTCCAGGTCTTTAAAACAGCTGTTCACCACCATCTCTTATCTTCCCCATTCCAAAACCATGATCTCTTGTACCCCCGTTAATTCACCCCAAATCCACTTTTTTTATTATTTAAATACCGACTTTTTTCTTTCCTGGAAGTTCCAGCAATTTCCATGCGTTTTATACTTCTCCCCCACCCCCGCCTTCCCATGCCTCCTCCCCCCAAGCCTCTCCCTCCTACAGATCTCCCGATGTCCCTGTTCTCTGCTGTTGTACTTGTGTGCTTCCCTTGTGTTCTCCCCATCTTGTCTCCCGCTCCCTTTTTTGTATGTTTTGTGTGTCCGTTCGTTGTTGTTTTTTGTGATGGTGTTAGCTCTTACACGAGCCTCGACCTTGTTTACAAAAACAAAAAATCCTCATGTGCTGGCTGCTTGTCTGCCTGCTGTCTCTTTTATGACTTTCAACACTCAATCAAATAGATACTTAGATGGCAGTTATCATTAACGAATTCATATTTGACTATGCTAACCTGCTGGTTGCATCATCACCAAGGCACAGCTGTGTACCTGTGCCACTAATGCAATGGCCCTGCACATTATAGAAACTAGAACGACACTGGACACTCGGTAGAGCGCATACCTCTGCCAGGCTGACCAGTTTATGTGTTATATCCATCTTATAGGCCAGATCTGGATCCTGACCTGAACTAACCTCTTATTAGCTTGTTCTTGTCACCTACACAACCCATCCACCAAGTTTTGTCACAACTCGTCCACAACATTTTGAAATAACATGCTATATACGATAATTTTTCGATCTATTTCGATAATTTTTCGCTATTTTTCGATCGAAATACGATAATATATCGTATTTTGTCCCCTCTCTCAATGATGAAGAATCACTTGAAAAAAAATTGCAAAATCAAAAAAAAATTGTCACATACCCAATCTGTTCCATCCGAATCCACAAAGTTCCATCCGAATACGTTGATAACTTTTTGAGATATTGTGCTATATATACATTTCCCCCAATTTCTCAACAGCGAAAAATCACTTAATAGTTTCTGGGATCTGGATCCAGATCTTCACAAAATCTAATCATTTCGTCCTTGTCACATACTCAACCTCTCCACCAAATTTCGTCCAAATCCATACACAACGTTTTGAGTGAGATATACTGTTCACTGACAGTTATATAGACAGTGGTGAAAACATACCCTCACCCACCTTTGGTGGCGGAGGTAATAATTTTTCATTTGTTACAGGTTTAGCACACACACACACACAAAAACACTGGGATATTTAACTTCCACCTGCAAATTCCAGGCAATGGAACACCCCTGTGTGAGGGATGGAACACACTGTGGTGCAACACCATGCTTGAGAAGCAACATTCCGACAGTTTATCGGCAGGTCGGGAATTGATCCCAGAGTACACAGTTCAAATGCAAGTCCACAGAGTTATCCTGGCGGACAGATATTGCAGAGATAGAATCACATGACCAATGACCATACATGCATGTTCAACCAAAATCCAGTTTATACCGTCCGAACCTCATACACGACCGGTCAAAAGTTTTAGAACACCTCAGTTTTTCCAGTTTTTATTGAAATTTACGCATTTAATGTCTCAATGTACTCTGAAATGAAGCATAGAACAAATAAACAATTGGAGATAAAAAAAAGAAATCATAGAATCATTTTCTTCAACAAAATTTAATTTTAATTTTTGACTCAGCAAAGTCGCCACCTTTTGCAGATATAACCGCTGAACACACTCGTGGCATTCTTTCTACAATGGAAATCAAATATTGTTTGGGAAGTTCTTCCCAACACTGTTGCAGAAGTTCCCACAAATGTGTTGTACTTGTAGGTTGCTTTGCTTTCACCCTTCTGTCCAGTTCATCCCAAACCAGCTCGATGGGGTTTAAGTCTGGAGACTGTGCTGGCCATTCCATGATTTGAAGCTGACCGTCTTGTTCTTTTCCTCGAAGGTAGTTTTGACATCGCCTGGAGGTATGTTTAGGGTCGTTATCTTGCTGGAGGATGAACCCCTGACCAATTAGGTGTATACCAGAAGGTATTGCATGGCACTGCAAAATACTGTGGTAGCCCTTTTGGTTCAGGGTGCCAGTCACTCTGTGCAAGTCGCCGACTCTGGATCCAGCAAAAGAGCCCCAGACCATCACGCTTCCTCCTCCATGTTTGACAGTTGGTGGCACACACTGAGGAACCATCCTTTTGCCTACTCGACAGCGTACAAAAACCCTGTGTGATGAACCAAAGATTTCAAATTTTGATTAATCGGTCCATAAGACCTTCTTCCAGTCTTCAGCAGTCCACTGGCGGTGCTTCGTGGCCAAGGCAAGCCTCTTTTTCTTGTTTTGCCATCTTAGCAATGGCTTTCTTACTGCCACTCGACCTGTCAAACCTGCAGCTTGAAGTCTTCTCTTCACAGTTGAAACTGAGACTTGCTTACTTCAACCAGTGTTAAGTTGTCATTGAAGCTCCTGTCCTGTGAGCCACCTATCACGCAAGCTGTTGACTCTCAGAAAGTTGCCTCTTCTGATTCTGTTGTGGCTTTGGGTCTGCCAGACCTCTTCCTGTCAGAGTTTCCTCCATTTTCCAATATACTACTCCCTGCAGTGCAATATTGTCCAAATAATGCTTCAGAGGGAGTAATAACAGTCTGTTCCAATACTGCTTTGATACAGACAGGGGGTTTGTAATCACGTAATCAGCAGAGGTTGGGACACCTGTAGGAATTGTTTGCATCAACTTTCAAGGCTTAATTTACTTACAATGTTGCAGAACAGCTGTAAGTTGTTAACCCATTACTTGTTCAGTCAAGAAGGCCTTTTTTACAATATAACTGTGCAATTTACATTATTTTCCCATTTTTGCTAACTTAAACTTTTTTTAAACCTTGAGCAGTTTACTGCTTACCTTTGTGCCGTTTCAGGTTATTCACTGGACATTAAACTGCGTACATTTCAATAAAAACTGGAAAAACTGAGGTGTTCTAAAACTTTTGACCGGTAGTGTACACGTGCAATCACGTGGAAAAGTAAGTACACCCCATGTAAAGTTTTGACTTTTTCAACATATTTCAACATACAGCTATTTCATCTTCATTTCAACAATATTGAGAGATAAAGGTGATATAATATAACAAATATCATGAAACATTTACATTTTGAAGGCCATTGTATAATTTAAATAAACATAAATGCAAATTTCGCATGTGGAAAAAGTAAGTACACCCCGACATTTATCACTACTTCAAATACCTAAAATTAGAATCAGGTGCACCAGCTCAGGTGCAAATGATTAGAACATCGTTAGAGAGGATCTTGGAGGAACCTGTCTTATTTAAACCTCAGACATTTAGTTTGGTTTGCTCTTTGTTGTTGAAGTGTGTGGCGTCACCATGCCTAGATCAAAAGAGCTCTCTGAGGCCTTCAGTAAGAAGGTTATAGATGCCTACGAGTCTGGGAAGGGATTTAAAAATATCTCCAAACAATTTGAAATCAATCATTCGACTGTCCGGAAGATCATCTACAAGTGGAGAAGATTCCAAACAACTGCCAACTTGTTCAGGCCAGGCCGCCCCAGCAAGTTCACCCCGAGAGCAGACCGCAAGATGCTGAAAGAAGTCTCGAAGAACCCCCAGCATGTCATCACGGGACCTACAGGTAGCTCTTGCCACTGTTGATGTCAAAGTGCACGAGTCAACCATTAGAAAGAGGCTGCACAAATTTGATCTACATGGGAGGTGTGCCAGGAGGAAACCTTTGCTGTCCAGAAAGAAGAGCAGGGCAAGACTAAAGTTTGCCAATGAACACCTAGGCAAAGACCAGCACTTCTGGAACAATGTGATCTGGACAGATGAGTCAAAGGTAGAGCTATTTGGCCACAGAACCAGAAGACATGTTTGGCGAAAACCAAAGACAGCTTTTGACCACAGGAACCTGATGCCAATTGTAAAGCATGGTGGTGGAAATATTATGGTTTGGGGCAGCTTCGCTGCATCAGGGCCTGGGCAGCTCACCATCATATAACCCACGATGAATTCTTCATTGTACCAGAGGGTGCTTGAGGATAATGTGAGGCCATCTGACGGAAAGTTGAATCTCAACCGAAGGTGGACCTTGCAACATGACAATGACCCTAAACATACCAGTAAATCCACCAAGGAATGGCTGAAAAGAAAGAAATGGAGGGTTCTGGAATGGCCAAGTCAAAGCCTGGATCTAAATCCCATCGAGATGTTGTGGGGGGATTTGAAACGAGCTGTGCATGCAAGAAACCCCTCAAACATTGCACAGCTGAAAGAATTCTGCATGGAGGAGTGGGCAGAAATTTCTCCCAGTCGATGTCAGAGACTGGTAGACAGTTATAAGAAAGGCCTACTTGAGGTTGTTTCTGCCAAAGGGGGAATACCACCTTTTCGAGCCAAGGGTGTACTTACTTTTTCCACATGCGAAATTTTCATTTATGTTTATTTAAATTATACAATGGACTACAAAATGTAAATGTTTTATGATATTTGTTATATTATATCACCTTTATCTATCAATATTGTTGAAATGAAGATCAAATAGCTGTATGTTGAAATATGTTGAAAAAGTCAAAACTTTACATGGGGTGTACTTACTTCTTCACGTGACTGTATGTCAACCATGTCACAGGCAGTAATAGCCCCCTGAAATGAAGAAACAGTTCTAAAGTCCACGTCCTTATTTAAGTTTCTGTAAAGAAAGTTTCTGCCAATGAGATTTAGTATCCCCACTGAGACACTGCACCCACCCATATCCTGCAATTCCTCTCCTTGTGCTGTGCGGTTCATCTGTTTGCTGTA
Source organism: Myxine glutinosa (assembly GCF_964187855.1). NCBI lineage: Eukaryota > Metazoa > Chordata > Myxini > Myxiniformes > Myxinidae > Myxine > Myxine glutinosa. The sequence continues at coordinate 59,139,933 of NC_136263.1, read as the reverse complement.
GTCCCACTGCTTTTCCTTTCCCCAATTTGATCTGTTGATCAATTGTCCCCTGTTGTTCTGCTCTCCGACAACCTCGTTACCTGCATTGTAAAATCCGTATCCAGGATCATGTGAATTTCCTCCTTCCAAAATTTCAAATTACTACGCCACACTCACCAATCCAAGTTTGCATTACGTAACTCTAGAGTCACATTTCTCGTTAACTTCCTTAGCCCACCTATTCGCCAGTTTCTTCTAGGTCCAATGCCCCTGAAAGCAAAAGAAAACCCACAGATGGTAATACCATGAGCAGGGTTCAACCCAGGAAGCGAACCAACTAGCCTTACACTCAATCAAATTTACACGACGCAGCATGAAACCACCTGCTCATGGCGAAGGTGCGACATATCCACTGTCGTGCAAGGAAACTTCAACCACTTGCTCACTGGAAGAAAAAACATTTCAAAAACAGTCTCAGTAACTTCAACCACTACTTCAAATGTCGGTTTTCGCACCATTGTGTCTGTTTACCCAAACCGCTCATTGGAAAAGGGGGCTCTCCACTCTGCAAGGCAATATGACCGCAGTGTTTTTCTTGCTCCGCCTTGCGGATCGGACATCGTAAAACTCCTGCGGTCCTTGTTAAATTATTAATAAACCGGAATATTGTGCTCATGATGGAGAAGCGGCGTTCCATCATCGGCTGATGTTAACACTGACACTGAAACGATATATTGAGAAAGATGCAAAGACCATATCGACCAGTGGAAAGGGCAATCTGGTGCAAACCTGCCTGTAAAATATACTTCCTAGATTGAATTCAATCTAATAACCTCTTTCACTGGATTCTCTTGTATACCACTGGCACTGGACCCTCTTTTATACCATCGGGCTATCATTTATACTACTCAGCTCTCTTTTATACCATTGGGCTATCATCTATGTCACTCAGCTCTCTTTTACACCACCGGGCTATCATTTATACCACTCAGCTCTCTTTTATACCATTGGGCTATCATCTATGTCACTCAGCTCTCTTTTTTCCCATCGGGCTATCATTTATACCACTCAGCTCTCTTTTATACCATTGGGCTATCATCTATGTCACTCAGCTCTCTTTTATACCATTGGGCTATCATTTACACCACTCAGCTCTCCTTTATACCATTGGGCTATCATTTATGTACCTATCGGCTCTTCTATACCACTGGGCTCTCTTTTTTTTTTTCTTTTTCTTACCACTGGGCTCTTTTTATAACACTCAGCTCTTTTTATACCAATGAACTCTTTTTATACCACGGGGCTCTTTTTATTCCTCTGCACTCTTTTTTATACCACTGGGCTCTCTTTTATACCACTGGGCTCTCTTTTATACCACTGGGCTCTCTTTTCTTTTTTTTTACCACTGGGCTCTTTTTATAACACTCAGCTCTTTTTATACCACTGAACTCTTTTTATACCACTGGGCTCTTTTTCTACCATGAGGCTCTCTTTTATACCACGGGGCTCTTTTTATTCCTCTGCACTCTTTTTATACCACTGGGCTCTCTTTTATACCACAGGGCTCTCATTTATACCACTGGGTTCTCATTTATACCATTGGGCTTGCATTTATACCACTGGGCTCTTTTTATACCACTGGTCTCTTTTTATAACACTGGGCTCTCATTTATACCAATATGCTCGCATTTATACCACTGGGCTCTTTTTATACCACTGGTCTCTTTTTATACCACTGGGCTCTTTTTCTACAACTAGGCTCTCTTTTATACCACGGGGCTCTTTTTATTCCTCTGCACTCTTTTTATACCACAGGGCTCTCATTTATACCACTGGGTCCTCATTTATACCACTGGGCTCGCATTTATACCACTGGGCTCTTTTTATACCACTGGGCTCTTTTTATACTACTGGTCTCTTTTTATACCACTGGGCTCTTTTTCTACAACTAGGCTCTCTTTTATACCACGGGGCTCTTTTTATTCCTCTGCACTCTTTTTATACCACTGGGCTCTCTTTTATACCACAGGGCTCTCATTTATACCACTGGGTTCTCATTTAAACCACTGGGCTCGCATTTATACCACTGGGCTCGCATTTATACCACTGGGCTCTTTTTATACCACTTGTCTCTTTATATAACACTGGGCTCTCATTTATACCAATATGCTCGCATTTATACCACTGGTCTCTTTTTATACCACTGGTCTCTTTTTATAACACTGGGCTCTCATTTATACCAATATGCTCGTATTTATACCACTGGGCTCTTTTTATACCACTGGGCTCTTATTATACCACTGGTCTCTTTATATAACACTGGGCTCTCATTTATACCAATATGCTCGCATTTATACCACTGGTCTCTTTTTATACCACTGGTCTCTTTTTATAACACTGGGCTCTCATTTATACCAATATGCTCGCATTTATACCACTGGGCTCTTTTTATACCACTGGTCTCTTTATATAACACTGGGCTCTCATTTATACCAATATGCTCGCATTTATACCACTGGGCTCTTTTTATACCACTGGGCGGCTCTTTTTATACCACTGGGCTCTTTTTATACCACTGGTCTCTTTTTATAACACTGGGCTCTCATTTATACCAATATGCTCGCATTTATACCACTGGGCTCTTTTTATACCACTGGGCGGCTCTTTTTATACCACTGGGCTCTTTTTATACCACTGGTCTCTTTATAACACTGGGCTCTCATTTATACCAATATGCTCTCGTTTATACCACTGGGCTCTTTTTATACCACTGGTCTCTTTATAACACTGGGCTCTCATTTATACCAATATGCTCGCATTTATACCACTGGGTTCTTTTTATACCACTGGGCTCTTTTTATACCACTGGTCTCTTTATATAACACTGGGCTCTCATTTATACCAATATGCTCGCATTTATACCACTGGGCTCTTTTTATGCCACTGGGCTCTTTTTATACCACTGGTCTCTTTATAACACTGGGCTCTCATTTATACCAATATGCTCGCATTTATACTACTGGGCTCTTTTTATACCACTGGTCTCTTTTTATAACACTGGGCTCTCATTTATACCAATATGCTCGCCTTTATACCACTGGGCTCTTTTTATACCACTGGTCTCTTTTTACAACACTGGGCTCTCATTTATACCAATATGCTCGCATTTATACCACTGGGCTCTTTTTATACCACTGGTCTCTTTTTATACCACTGGGCTCTTTTTATACCACTGGTCTCTTTTTATAACATTGGGTTCTCATTTATACCAATATGCTCGCCTTTATACCACTGGGCTCTTTTTATACCACTGGTCTCTTTTTATAACACTGGGCTCTCATTTATACCAATATGCTCGCATTTATACCACTGGGCTCTTTTTATACCACTGGGCGGCTCTTTTTATACCACTGGGCTCTTTTTATACCACTGGTCTCTTTATAACACTGGGCTCTCATTTATACCAATATGCTCTCGTTTATACCACTGGGCTCTTTTTATACCACTGGTCTCTTTATAACACTGGGCTCTCATTTATACCAATATGCTCGCATTTATACCACTGGGCTCTTTTTATACCACTGGGCGGCTCTTTTTATACCACTGGGCTCTTTTTATACCACTGGTCTCTTTATAACACTGGGCTCTCATTTATACCAATATGCTCTCGTTTATACCACTGGGCTCTTTTTATGCCACTGGTCTCTTTATAACACTGGGCTCTCATTTATACCAATATGCTCGCATTTATACCACTGGGTTCTTTTTATACCACTGGGCTCTTTTTATACCACTGGTCTCTTTATAACACTGGGCTCTCATTTATACCAATATGCTCGCATTTATACCACTGGGCTCTCATTTATACCACTGGGCTCTTTTTATACCACTGGGCTCTCATTTATACCAATATGCTCGCATTTAAACCACTGGGTTCTTTTTATACCACTGGGCTCTTTTTATACCACTGGTCTCTTTATAACACTGGGCTCTCATTTATACCAATATGCTCTCGTTTATACCACTGGGCTCTTTTTATGCCACTGGTCTCTTTATAACACTGGGCTCTCATTTATACCAATATGCTCGCATTTATACCACTGGGTTCTTTTTATACCACTGGGCTCTTTTTATACCACTGGTCTCTTTATAACACTGGGCTCTCATTTATACCAATATGCTCGCATTTAAACCACTGGGTTCTTTTTATACCACTGGGCTCTTTTTATACCACTGGGCTCTCATTTATACCAATATGCTGTCGTTTATACCACTGGGCTCTTTTTATACCACTGGTCTTTTTATACCACTGGGCTCTCATTTATACCAATATGCTCTCGTTTATACCACTGGGCTCTTTTTATACCACTGGTCTTTTTATACCACTGGGCTCTCATTTATACCAATATGCTGTCGTTTATACCACTGGGTTCTTTTTATACCACTGGTCTCTTTTTATAACACTGGGCTCTCATTTATACCAATATGCTGTCGTTTATACCACTGGGTTCTTTTTATACCACTGGTCTCTTTTTATAACACTGGGCTCTCATTTATACCAATATGCTCGCCTTTATACCACTGGGCTCTTTTTATACCACTGGGCTCTCATTTATACCAATATGCTCTCGTTTATACCACTGGGTTCTTTTTATACCACTGGTCTTTTTATACCACTGGGCTCTCATTTATACCAATATGCTCGCATTTATACCACTGGGCTCTTTTTATACCACTGGGCTCTTATTATACCACTGGGCTCTTTTTATACCACTGGTCTCTTTTTATAACACTGGGCTCTCATTTATACCAATATGCTGTCGTTTATACCACTGGGTTCTTTTTATACCACTGGTCTCTTTTTATAACACTGGGCTCTCATTTATACCAATATGCTCGCATTTATACCACTGGGCTCTTTTTATGCCACTGGGCTCTTTTTATACCACTGGTCTCTTTATAACACTGGGCTCTCATTTATACCAATATGCTCGCATTTATACCACTGGGTTCTTTTTATACCACTGGGCTCTTTTTATACCACTGGTCTCTTTATAACACTGGGCTCTCATTTATACCAATATGCTCGCCTTTATACCACTGGGCTCTTTTTATACCACTGGGCTCTTTTTATACCACTGGGCTCTCATTTATACCAATATGCTCTCGTTTATACCACTGGGTTCTTTTTATACCACTGGTCTCTTTTTATACCACTGGGCTCTCATTTATACCAATATGCTGTCGTTTATACCACTGGGTTCTTTTTATACCACTGGTCTCTTTTTATAACACTGGGCTCTCATTTATACCAATATGCTCTCATTCAAACCACTGCGTTATTTCCATTGGGTTCTCTGTAAAAATCATGAAATCCTCCTTTAAATCATGGAGCCCTCTTTTATTCCACTGAATATTATCTGGGTAAAAATATTGCACCCTGGTGTTCTGCTGTTCCATGAGCTCCGGCCTGTGAATCGGCGATCGTAAAAGCTCTTTTGTACACCATTGGGTCTCTTTTATAGCAGTGGGGTTTCTTCTTTTTTATATCGCTGAGCTCTGCATCCAGACCCTCATATATCATGAAGTTTTCCTTCAGATCATTGGTTTATTTTCTTATCGTGGGATTCTCCTTACCACCACCTGGCTGTGTTTTATAACACTGGGTTATTCTTATTATTATTTTTCACACCTTTGGTCTTTTTTATTTCGGTGGTTTATTTTTTTAAATCATGTAACACTGGGTCCTTTTTATAACACTGGGCTATTTTTTTCTATCAATATGTTCTGCTTTGTATTAATGCCTTTATCCTTTTATTTTGTACTAGCCGGGCGGGGTCGGGGGAGGGGGTTGGGAGAGGGGACGGGGGAAGGGGGTTCATCACCTCTTCGTTGGATATATGCTGGTGAATGTGCCGTTCATCACATTTCTGAGTTAAGTGTGATGCCGATCAGGAAGAAGAAGAAGCCTTACTACCAACTCCGTACACTTTCGGAATTGTTTGATTTATTTGTGTTCAAATGTCTGGTGATTGTTTTGTATTTATTTATGCGAATGTGTACTTGTATATAACTGTCATTAATTTAAAAAGGCTTACGCACTATTGAGCGATTTTTATTATTATTTTATTATTATTATTATTATTTTAATCCAAAGAAACGAACTTTTTTATTTCAGAATTTTTTATAATTTGTTTTTGCGTAAAACACCCCCTGACACTCACTGATGAACCTCTGAAAGTTTGACGAAGATCCGTTCAGCCATCTCTGAGAAAAATGGCGACACAAAGACAGACACACACACACAGAGACCAACAGCTCTCTTATATAGTAGATACTAAGTGGAGGCTCGTATAGGACCTAACACAAATAACATATCATAAAGGAAAGAGGAGATAAGAGGGGAGAGAGAGAGAGGGAAGCACAACAACAGTTGGGAACATGGACATCAGGAGATCTGTGGAAGAGAGAGGGCTCGGGCAGGGCACACGGGATAAACAAGATGTGGAAGAGAGAGGGCTACAGGGACTTTCCGGAAAGAAAACTGGGAATTTGAAGGAGGTGTGTTGGAGGTGGATTAACGGGGGTAGAAAAGATCATCCTTCTCCAAATTCCTGTTCTGTTTCCCCAGAAATTCATGCAGTCTCACATGTATCCATTGTATGATGAAGCATGCAATGGTAAAACCGAAATATCAAGCAGGTCATGGGATAATGTTAAAAAAGTTGGAATTTTGAAGTGTGCCTTCAGATTTGTCCACACTGAAAAAAATAATCTTATACCCTGTTGTTGGTGAAGATTTCTATTTTTGATGAAAAAACATTTCTTACCTTACAATTCTACCATGACAACTTTTTCTCATAAGGGGGGAGAACAGTGTAATATTGGGAAAACCACATTTTAAAGTTATCCTCCAAAGCCAGTTACCGACTGGACATTCTCCACATGTGAAGTCCTTCCTTGGCACACCTGAACTCCTATCCACCTACAAGACCTGCATATGCAGCTTGATGGAATACTGCTCTTCTCTCTGGGCTGGCTCCCCTGCCTCACATCTTCTTCAGCTTGACGTAGTGGAAACCAAGGCGTTCAACATCATTGAAATGCTCCATGACGAAGCGGAGTTGCTGGGCCTATCACTTTTGCATTGCAAACAGGTCAATGGTCTGTCTTCTACCACCTCCTTTTTGGTCTTGCATCCTCTGCCCCTCCCATGCTATGTCACCCGCCAGCTCCAAATTTCTGCTGGGTGCACGCGGTCCACCATTAGCCCCCTTCTGGTGAAACTGCCTAAATCTAGGATCACGACTCACCTCCACTCAGTAGTTTTTCTTCTTCCCACCAACTTCCACATTCCCAGCTTCAATGTCATTCTTCCCTTCAGCGCTTCAAGACCGCTGTTCACCACTATCTCAGGTCATACCTCATCTACAACCATGATCCTTTATACTCCAATTAACGCTCCCCAAGTCCACCCCTTTCTTTCCGAGTTTCCAATTCTTCCTTCCACTTCTGTGATTGAGAGTACACAGCTGTCTCCATATTGTTCATCCATATGCCCATCCCTCCCCTTGTCCCCATTGCTCTCCACATCCCTTATTTCTCCAAGACTCCCTCTATTTTGTCCCTCAACCCTGTTGTTGGTGTGTCCTCATATTTCTACTGCTGGGTTACTTTCTTTATATACCCCTGTTCTGAACTTTTGTTCTATTACATGCTGTTCCGTTCTGTGTTCTAGGTCCTCCAAGAGACTCGACATTGTTGACAAAAGAAACTAAACAGTGGGGGAAGGGGAAGCACAGATGGATGCCCCACATCAGGTGGATGCACCTTACCACCAAATGGGTAAGGAAACACAGATGCACCACATCACATGTGCAGATGTATGTCGGGGCGAAAGAGGATGGGGTGTTTAATTGTCTTCAGCCCTAAACTTTTATCAGTGAATCAGTTTGACTCGCCCAGCATGAAGACTTTTTAATTCACTTCTGGGGACCTGAATTCCTGACTCAAACAGACCTATTGCTACCCTACTCCCACCCTGTACCTTTGCATTCTACGAGATACATTTTCTCTTCCTCTTGTAAACGTTCCTGGTAATGCTTTTGAGGGTCTTGATGAGTGAGCATCATTTGATCAGATGCTGGCATGTAACCATTGATTATAATGGACTTGTAGTGATTAGACGTTTGTGTATTTCCCATACAAGTAAGGAACGGGAAATGTTGGCACCGAGATAAAGAGGCTATTTAAATCACTTGATTTGTTCCAGGTTGTTTCTCACTTGTGATTCCTAATACTGGGTACTGAATGGAGTGCAGTGGCAGCAACCATGCTGGAAACCAAGCAGTTTGGAAGGAAACGCCCTTAAATTGATGTCCTGAGGTCACTAACATCTCCACATATTGCATGCGACACACTTATTTATTGCTGGGATTGAGTGGGAGATGCCCTTTTTACCTTGTTTTAATTGCAGCTTCATCGGTATGGCACCAATTAGAGAGCACGGCTGTGGATTCCTGCTGATTATGCTTGTGAGACGTGGTGCGAATCATGTGATTAGACGTTTGTATATCCATTAATTACAAAGTTACTACTGGATGTGCTGACAACTTTATTTTTTACTTTGATGTACCGTACTCTTTACAGAGCGTTGGTGCCACCGAAGCTGTTTCTTGGCACTGGTTATACTGAGTGGTTTGCCATTGCCTTCCCAGCATTGTTTGTTTATTTTCCCTCGCCTTTCACATGCTGAGCATCAAGCAAGGAAGGTCGCACGTACCGTTTTAAAATTATTTGGTGTGACCCGGGATAGAGGTTGAACCCACGACCTCCCAGACTCAGGGTACACATTCTAACCATTGCGCCACTACTTAGTCTTTACTCCTAATGTGTTGTGCAAACAATATTATTTTTGCGGAGTCACAGTAAACAACTAGAACTGCACTCGATAGAGGGCATATACCTCTACAAAGCTGAACAGTTTACGTTTTGTATCCCAATAATAGACCGGATCTGGATTCGGACCTGAACCAAAATCTAATCGGCTTGATCTTGTCACCTAACCACCCCATTCACCAAGTTTTGCTATAACCAGTCCACAACTTTTTGAAATATCATGCTATATTGCATGACATAATACTGTTTTTGGCTCTATCTCTCAATGTTGAAGAATTACCTATTAATTAATACATTATCGTATCTGGATCTGGATCTTCATCAAAATCTAATTGGTTTGTCCTTGTCACACACCCAACCTTTCCACCAGGCTTCATCCGAATTCGTCCAAACTTTTTCATATATCGTGCTATATATTGTTATGTTTTTTCAGAACGTGTAGGTTTAGAATGCTCTGAGTGGCGTGAAGAAGAAGAATCCACCTCGATGTAAATTAAGTTAGGCCGACTTTCCAGGTAAGATCGTATATGTGTCTCCATACGAGGGGTGGAGCTATGCTAATTAGGTAGGGCTTAAGGATAAACCCCAGTGTGTATTTGCCTTGTGATTTTTACTCCCGTCAGGGAGTAATGCATTCGATCGTGTCCGTGTGTGTGGGTGTGTTTGTGAACAAGATATCTGGAAAAGTTCTGAACGGATTTGGATGAAAGTTGGTGGGATGATTGCCCTTGGGATAAACGAAGAATTTATTAGTTTTTGGTGAAGCTCAGGATATTATTCCGGATCCAGGAATTTTTTGAAGAATTGTTTGCCATTGAAAGATAGGGCTCATTTTTTTGAACAATATCTTCTATATATTCTATATTTAACATTGTGATATGAAAAAAGTTTTCATATTTGTTGTAAATGTAGTTTAAACTCGTGGTTATGCATTAGAGCGGTGTATTTTGTTAGCAGCGTCGTCTTCAAGCTTCTTTTTTTTTTCTAATAAAGACATATTCTGTCATTTTAAAACAACCAAAGTGTGTATTCGGTTTCCCCGTTTCATAAAATGTGTCGTTTGATACGTATAATTCCTTAAAACTGTTTTTGGGTGGGGGTTTACCTCAGAAGAGATATCAACATTTACCTCAGCGAATGTCAATCGCGCTGTCAGTATTTGATGAACTTATAAAGACGTAGGTGAGTTATAGGTGTGACCAGCATGTGCACGGGATTCTTCCCAGAAGAATGAGTGGTCGCATTAGCTTGTACGACTTAAAATGAGCGAGTTTTGTTTTCACGTTTGGGCCAGTTTTACATGTTGTAAACCTAAGGAATGAAACGAACGTTTTTTCCTGGCTTACAATTTTATTTGAAGTCACACATGCCTCAAAATACACTCACCTATATAGAATTGAACGCTGAATCCGAAAACGTAAGTGAAATTGCTTTGTTTTTTTTAAACATTATCTTCTATATATTCTAAATATATATCAGTGCAGTGTCTGTCTTGTGTTGTCTTATCTTGTGTTGTCACTGAACTACTCCCTCAAACTTTTGTGAAATCGTACTATTCCAACTTGACCCACGGCGGGAGTATGCGCTCTACTGAGTGGCGTTCTAGTTTCCTTTGTTGTTATTGCATCAAAAAGGGGCGCCATTACAATGACTACAACAATTTCACTGTAAATGGACTCATTCGCTCACAACGCTGCCAGATCCGACAAACCCGGTCCATTTGCCAATCGGCACGCAAGCCCCGCCTCATGGCGATCGACGTCGTCTGAACATTCCCAAACGGAGATTGGACTCCGACCCCCGACGAATTGTAATGGGGAGGCCACGGCCTGGGCTTTGTGATTGAGTAGGGCTCAGTGATTGCACAGAGAGTGTGACGTCATCATGGAACATTCGGGAGAGCAGGAAGAAAGGGACGCATCTTGCCATCTTAGTCTAGCGGTCGTCTGGTTCTGGCTATGTGGCGGACGGTTTGATTTGTGCTTCGGGTCGCTCGGCTGCGGCTGTTCTGGTTCGGTGCGTTGGTGCTGAGGAAGAGCAGTGTTAGCCTTCGTGGCTGGTTTGATCATGAGAAGAAGATGGGGGTGACACTTTGTGGGGCTCTTGGTGCTTCGGACTGAGTGGGGAGCGAAGGAGGAGCGCCGCCCGGATTGCCTCATGTATGTGGTGCTGCGGAAAGCGACTGCGCACCATTGTTGGAGCAGTTCCCGCGCGAGCTGTTTTAGGCCACCTTGAACCGCCATTTCATTCCATGACCTCGTTGAGAGAGACAATTGCCGACACTATACAAAAGGCCATTATTTATTTTCTTTAATTTCGTTTTCCCCTTGTTTGTATACGAGTCTGATTGGCGACATCTCAATTTAAGAATTTTAGTTTTTACCTCACCTTTCGTTGTTACTTGCATTGATTTTCATTAAATCATTATTTGTTGAATTTTACTTTTCTTGTATTGTGGATTTTGCTGTCCCGTCTTTGTGTTTGTGGGTTCGGATTAACCCCTGCATGTGTTACCAATCAGATAAGACTTCGAACCTTCTCGCACGTGTCACTACCGCAAAGTTGGGTATACGCCTCGGAGTAAAGACCGTTTCAGCCATTCGTCCTCTTGGGGTCTTAACCCCAGGGACACGACAATATCGTTTTTGGCCCTATATCTATCAATGCTAAAGAATCACGTCAAAATTTCTTGTATCTGGATCCTTTCCCAGATCTTCACCGAAACCTAATCAACTCATCCTGGTCACACACCCAACTTATCTACCAAGTTCCGTCCAAATCTGTCATAACTTTTTGCGATTTCCTGCTGACAGACAAACAGAGGTGAAAACATATCCTCCGTCCACCTTCAGAGGCGGAGGTAATGAAGTTGTTGGATTTTTTAATTTTTTTTTGTATACAAGGTCGAGGCTCGTGAAAGAGCTAACATTAATCAAACAAAAAGTCAAACCGACACATAAAACATATAATAAGGGGAGCAGTAGACAAGATGGGGAGAGAGGGGGAAGGACACAAACACAACATTTGAGAGCAGGGACATTGAGAGATCTGTGTGATGGAGAGGGCTTGGGGGGAGGTGGGAGAGGTATACAACACATGGACACTGCAAGGACATCCTGGAAAGAAGTTGGAATTTCAAAAATGTGGATCTGGGGTGAATTAGCGGGGCTAGAAAAGATCAAGGTTTTGGATGGGGGAAGATAAGAGATGGTGGTGAACAGCTGTTTTAAAGACCTGGAGGGAGGAGTGGGATTGAAGAGAGTGGGGGAGTTTGTTCCAGAGGTGGGAGAAAAGAGGACTGAAAGAGTGAAGGTGAGCAGAGAGTCTTGATTTTAGCAGTTTAACCATAAGAGGGTTGCTGGCAGATCTTGTGCGACCTGCAGAAATATTTGGGGGACAGAGCACAGAGAGAGCTGGAGGAGCAAGGCCAGAGAGGAGTCGGTAGAAGACAGAAAGACCACCAACCTGCCTGCGGTGAGTGAGTGAAAGGCCCTCAGAGTTAGCTTCATCGCGGGAGATTCCAATGATTCTGAAAGCTTTGGTTTCAACAGCGTGAAGCCGAGCTAGGTGTGAGGTCGGAGCACTGGCCCAGAGGGGAGAACAGTATTCCATTGACCTGCGGATGAAAGCCTTGTATGTGGTTAGGAGCTCAGGTGTGCCAAGGAAGGACTTTGCACGACGGAGGATGCCCAGTCAGCGACTGGCTTTGGAGGCCAGCTTGGAAATGTGGTTTTCCCAGGAAAGATCATGGCAGATAGTGAGACCCAAAAGCTTGAGCGACAGAACTTCTTGGAGAGGATTGTTGAGAAAGTAGATGGGAGGATTGTTCAGTCGGTCTTTTCGGAGAAAAATAGTAAGAGTGTGAGATTTGTCAGGATTGAAAGACATTTTCCACTTGTTTGACCAGTCTGTGATTTTGTCCAGGTCTGCAGAGAGTGAGGAGGCTGCAGACTGCCGATGTGAGGGATGAAGAATGGAGCGGCAGAGAGTGGAGTCATCAGTAAAGAGATAGAGAGGATTTTCCAGAGAGTCGGAGAGATCATTGATGAAGACCAGAAAAAGCACAGGGCCTAGAACACTGCCTTGGGGAACTCCAGCCTGAACAGGAAGGGGAGATGAGAGAAATCCATTCAGGGCCACACGTTGACTATGACCAGAGAGGAAGTCTGCAAGCCATGCGTGGAGATTTCCATGGATACCATCGGAGGAGACTTTGGTGAGCAGAGCTGGGTGCCAGACCGTATCGAAGGTACGTGATATGTCAAGGGAGACAGCTCTGATTTCCTGTTTGGCATTGAGTATCTCCATCCATTGTTGAGACAGCAGAAGCAGCATGTCCAGAGTAGAATGACCTGGTCTGAATCGAAATTGATGATCGGATATCATGCCATTGGAGAAGAGGAAGGATTTGATATCCAAAGCAATGATGGATTCCATGACTTTGCTGATAATTGGGAGCAGGCTGATTGGTCTGTAGTTGCAAGGGTCTGTTTTTGCACCTTTTTTGTATAAAGCGGTAATGTTTGCTGATTTCCAAGATGATGGCAGATGACCTTGAGCAAAAGAGAGAGTGAAGAGAACAGAGAGAGGGGGAGATAGAGTGGCAGAGCAAGATTTTAGGACCCGTGGGATGATGCCGTCTTGTCCAGTTGCAGAATCAGTGTCGAGGTTTGACAAAAACTTCTCCACCTTGTCAGGAGAGAAGGACACAGAGTCCAGGAGCAGTTGGGTTCGACTGGCTAAGGTGGGAACAGAGAGAGATGGGTTTGGGACACAAGATTTTAAGGCAAACACAGAGTTGAGGAATTCGGCTTTGTCACATGCGGTGTCATCTGTGTAGCCATTTGAGGTAAGGGAGGGGATGGAGGGGGAACAAACACGAGAAACGGATTTGACCAGACGCCACCAGGATTTGGAGGAAGGAGACAGGTTTGAGAGTTCATTCTTGAGTGCGGATAAATATTGCTTCCTGGCACTCCTGAGGGTAGACACACACTTGTTCCGAGCTTGGTGGAAGGAAATGAGATTGCCTTCAGTTGGATTTGCCTTCCATGAGGCAAAGGCAAGTTGTTTCAGGGCAACTGCCTCACCACAAGATTCAGAGTACCATGGACGGGAGGAAGGGTAAGACAACTGAAGACGAGATGGGATAAATCTGTGCATGAGAGAGAGAGAGAGCAGTTTGCTTTGGAAAAATTCCCAGGAAGAATTGATGTCAGAGGCAGTAGAGATGGGAGACCAGTCCAGATGATTGATGGCTGCTTGAAGACCGTGCCAGTCGGCCTGAGTGAAATGCCAGACTCGTTGACGCTGAGGAGGCTCTCTGAGAATGGCCAGAGTCCACTTTAACAAGCACATGATCAGAAGAACCGATTGGAGCAGAAGAAGAGCAGCAGACATTTGCAGGGAAGTTTGTCATAATCAAGTCTAGAAGAGAAGATGCTCCGTTGACTGAGATCCAGGTCGGGAAATTGACAGATTGGGTTAGTTCCCAATGAGTCGCAGAAGTCCTTTGCTGAGATGCTCTGGCTGCTGAGAGAGGATTTGAAAAATAAATAGATTTATTTGAGTTCTTATTTATTTTACACCTGTTTACCATGATGATTATGTGATAAGGTGGTGGTGATGTTGTATTGGAGTAAGGATTATTGTGGCTTGGAAGGTGGTATCTGAGCTGGTGCCTTTGCAACCCTGACTTTTGGACCATGTGTTCGTAAATACACATAGCCTTTGTACGTATCTCAGGTTCACTCGAGACACGCTTATCTGGTTGTGATCCTCGATTCACACCCCTAGTGCTTTCTCCATTTTTTCCACATGTGAATCACGGCTTCAAAATGTATATTTATCACTTGCAGACCTATTTCCTGAAATACTTCCCTGGATGTTAACCTCAGTTTCCTTAATGTATCGCACAGTGGACTCTTTAATGCAATTGTACCTCGCTGCTGAAGCTGCATTTTCACCTCCAGCCAACTGATCCAACAATCCATTTTTGGACTCGAAGTCATCACTTTCTTCTGTCTATTTGCACTAGATTTCCCAACACCGCTCGCTCAATGCTTAGGCGGCATGCTGAAGGGCAAAAATTACAGAGAATGTGAATAAATTACAAAGAAGTCACGGTAGCGGATACGCGGGTACTGCAAGATGTTTACGTGGCAGAGGACACACACAAAGAGGACGGGTGGTAGGGGTATGGGGAACACGTTCCTCCCCAGCCGTGACGCAGCTATGCGTTACGCCGTGGAAGGACGTGATGTCATATGCCTTGTGCTGGGTACACCTATATGAATGAAGGAGAGTGGGGGAAACAACTGTGGACACACAAACCATTATACCGTGAATGGTGAATGCGTATACAGAGATATACACCTACGACAGGCAATTCCGCCACTGATGAAGCCGCATATGGGGAAGTTCTACTGTATTTCCCAGCAATATTTCGATATATCTTAACAGGTATGGTCAATACGATTGTGCTTGAAAAACAAAAGTTTTGAGTTTGAATCTTACAGCACTTGTGTACTTGCTATTACTTTATACTGACAGGATAGCTCAGAGATATGGTCCTCACTGTGATACTAACAGCAAAACTCAGAGGTAGCACACTTGCCTTGGAGCTATCTAATGTGGCTTACATTTCCAACCCGATTATAAACTGCCACCCGAGTGTTTCCAAAGCAGTGCGTTGTATCAGAAAGGGCATCGTCCATCGTACAGAAGGTTAAAATTCAGACTCACCTGACAGCATTGGTGCAGGTGGATTTAAAGATCCCATTTCAACTTTTTAAAATAGTATTCCAATTGAGTACCAGTACCCCAGCGAAATTCCTATCCCTGACTCCCTTTGGGGAAAAGTAATGGTAAACCACCCGATGTAATATTTGCCTTGAAACTGCTCTTGTAGCACTTATGCTCTGAATAGTGTGAACATTGATTTAGATAGATGTACAGGCACGTGAAAAGGTAAGTACACCCCATGTAAAGTTTTGACTTTTTCAACATATTTCAACATACAGCTATTTGATCTTCATTTCAACAATATTGATAGATAAAGGTGATATAATATAACAAATATCATGAAACATTTACATTTTGTAGTCCATTGTATAATTTAAATAAACATAAATACAAATTTCGCATGTGGAAAAAGTAAGTACACCCTTACATTTATCACTACTTCAAATACCTAAAATTAGAATCAGGTGCACCAGCTCAGGTGCAAATGATTAGAACATCGTTAGAGAGGATCTTGGAGGAACCTGTCTTATTTAAACCTCAGACATTTAGTTTGGTTTGCTATTTGTTGTTGAAGTGTGTGGCGTCACCATGCCTAGATCAAAAGAGCTCTCTAAGGCCTTCAGAAAGAAGGTTATAGATGCCTACGAGTCTGGGAAGGGGTTTTAAAAGATCTCCAAACAATTTGAAATCAATCATTCGACTGTCCAGAAGATCATCTACAAGTGGAGAAGATTCCAAACAACTGCCAACTTGTTCTGGCCAGGCCGCCCCAGCAAATCAGCCCGAGAGCAGACCGCAAGATGCTGAAAGAAGTCTCTAAGAACCCCAGAATGTCATCACGGGACCTACAGGTAGCTCTTGCACTGTTGATGTCAAAGTGCACTATTCTACCATTAGAAAGAGGCTGCACAAATTTGATCTACATGGGAGGTGTGCCAGGAGGAAACCTTTGCTGTCCAAAAATAACATCAGGGCAAGACTAAAGTTTGCCAATGAACACCTAGACAAAGACCAGCACTTCTGTAACAATGTGCTCTGGACAGATGAGTCAAAGGTAGAGCTATTTGGCCACAGTACCAGAAGACATGTTTGGCGAAAACCAAAGACAGCATTTGATCACAAGAACCTGATACCAACTGTAAAGCATGTTGGTGGAAATATTATGGTTTGGGGCAGCTTTGCTGCATCAGGACCTGGGCAGCTCACCGTCATAGAATCGACTATGAATTCTTCATTGTACCAGAGGGTGCTTGAGGATAATGTGAGGTCATCTATCGGAAAGTTGAAGCTAAACGGTGGACCTTGCAACATGACAATGATCCTGAACATACCAGTAAATCCACCAAGGAATGGCTGAAAAGAAAGAAATGGAGGGTTCTGGAATGGCCAAGTCAAAGCCCGGATCTAAATCCCATCGAGATATTGTGGGGGGATTTGAAACGAGCTGTGCATGCAAGAAACCCCTCAAACATCGCACAGCTGAATGAATTCTCCATGGAGGAGTGGGCAAAAATTTCTCCCAGTCGATGTCAGAGACTGGTAGACAGTTATAAGAAATGCCTACTTGAGGTTGTTTCTGCCAAAGAAACAGGTAATCTAATACCACCTATTAGAGCCAAGGGTGTACTTACTTTTTCCACATACGAAATTTGCATTTATGTTTATTTAAATTATACAATGGACTCCAAAATGTAAATGTTTCATGATATTTGTTATATTATATCACCTTTATCTATCAATATTGTTGAAATGAAGATCAAATAGCTGTATGTTGAAATATGTTGAAAAAGTCAAAACTTTACATGGGGTGTACTTACTTTTTCACGTGACTGTACATATGTGTATGGTATGGTATGGAACATCCGCAACACTCCTACGTTTACGCTTGAAAAAGTAACAACAAAGCTTTGTTCTGAAAAGACAAACAAATATTATGGAACGTCTGAAAACATTGTTATGCTTAACATTTCTTTGAGAAGGTAAACAAATTATGGAGCATGCAAAAACCTTCATATGATGTGGAACATCCAGAAACATTCTTATGCTTAAGCTTGTAAAAGAAAACACAACTTGGTTCTGTAAAGGAAAGCATTACATTATGGAACATCTGCAAACATTCCTATCATATTAAACATCGATAAACATTCCTATCATATTAAACATCTAAAAACATTCCTACAATACAATATTAAACATCATATTAAACATATTACCTTATTATTACAAGTAATAAACCTTATTATTATTACAACATAAAACATCTATAAACATCATATAATATTAAACATCTGCAAACATTCCTATCATATTAAGGATTCCTATAATATTAAACATCTGTAAACATTCCTACAATATTAAACATCTAAAAACATTTCTATCATATTTAACATCTGTAAACATTCCTATAATAAACATTCCTACATTTAGCCTGGTGTTGGCTTAGCGGTTAGGGTGCCGGCTTGGGATCCCAGGATCCTGAGTTCGAATCCCGGTCGATCGCTGAATTAACACCAGGGGGGTTGACTAAGCCTGTCATCCTTCCGAGGTCGGCAAATTGAGTACCAGCTTGCTGGGATGAATGATCCCGGTGTGTAACCCGATTTTTGAATAGGTACACCATATCCCTGTGCATCGGAAGAGGTGACTAAGGGTTTGGCGTCAGGAAGGGCATCCGGCCATAAAAAAAACTGCCTCAAAAAGGGAACCATGAGGTCATGGGGCCCGCAAGGCTAACCCCCGCTTTAGCGGGGAAAAATGGCCTCAAAAACGATCATTCATTCATTCATTCATTCAAACATTACTATAATAGTGAACACCTGCAAACATTCATATCATATTAAACATCTAAAAACATTCCTATAACATTAAACATCTAAAAACATTCCTATAATATTGAACATCTGTAAACATTCCTGTAATATTAAACATCTAAAAACATTCCTATTATATGAAACATCTAAAAACATTCCTGTAATATTAAACATCTAAAAACATTCCTGTAATATTAAACATCTAAAAACATTCCTGTAATATTAAACATCTAAAAACATTCCTATTATATTAAACATCTAAAAACATTCCTATAACATTAAACATCTAAAAACATTCCTATAATATTGAACATCTGTAAACATTCCTGTAATATTAAACATCTAAAAACATTCCTATTATATGAAACATCTAAAAACATTCCTGTAATATTAAACATCTAAAAACATTCCTATTATATTAAACATCTAAAAACATTCCTGTAATATTAAACATCTAAAAACATTCCTATTATATGAAACATCTAAAAACATTCCTGTAATATTAAACATCTAAAAACATTCCTATTATATTAAACATCTAAAAACATTCCTGTAATATTAAACATCTAAAAACATTCCTATTATATTAAACATCTAAAAACATTCCTGTAATATTAAACATCTAAAAACATTCCTATAATATTGAACATCTGTAAACATTCCTGTAATATTAAACATCTAAAAACATTCCTATTATATTAAAAATCTAAAAACATTCCTGTAATATTAAACATCTAAAAACATTCCTGTAATATTAAACATCTCAAAACATTCCGAAAAATATTGAACATCTGTAAACATTCCTGTAATATTAAACATCTAAAAACATTCCGAAAAATATTGAACATCTGTAAACATTCCTGTAATATTAAACATCTAAAAACTTTTTTTTTCTTTTTTTTTTTTTTTTGTATACAAGATCGAGGCTCGTGAAAGAGCTAACATTAATCACACAAAAAGTCAAACCGACACACAAAACAAAAAACAAGGGGAGCGGCAGACAAGATGGGAAGAGAGGGGGAAGGACACAAAGACAATATTTGAGAGCAGGGACATCGGGAGGACTTGGGGGGAGGTGGGAGAGGTATAAAACATATGAACACTGCAAGGACTCTGGGGTGAATTACCAGGGGTAGAAAAGATCAAGGTTTTGGATGGGGGAAGATAAGAGATGGTGGTGAACAGCTGTTTTAAAGACCTGGAGGGAGGAGTGGGATTGAAGGGAGTGGGGAAGTTTGTTCCAGAGGCGGGAGAAAAGGGGAATGAAAGAGTGAAGGTGAGCAGAGAGCCTAGATTTTGGCAGTTTAACCATAAGAGGGTTGCAGGCAGATCTTGTGCGACCTGAAGGAATATTGGGGGGACAGAGCACAGAGAGAGCTGGGGGAGCAAGGCCGGAGAGGAGTCGGTAGAAGACAGAAAGACCACCAACCTGCCTGCGGTGAGTGAGTGAAAGGCCCTCGGAGTTGACTTCATCGCAGGAGATTCCAATGATTCTGAAAGCTTTGGCCTCAACAGCGTGAAGCCGAGCTAGGTGTGAGGCAGGAGCACCAGCCCAGAGGGGGGAACAGTATTCCATTGAGCTGCGGATGAAAGCCTTGTATGTGGTGAGGAGCTCAGGTGTGCCAAGGAAGGACTTCGCACGATGGAGGATGCCCAGTCGGCGACTGGCTTTGGAGGCCAGCTTGGAAATGTGGTTTTCCCAAGAAAGATCATGGCAGATAGTGAGACCCAAAATCTTGAGCGACAGAACGTCTTGGAGAGGATTTGTTTCCTATAATTCCTATAATATATTCCTATAAAAATTCCTATAATATTAAACATCTGTAAACATTTCTATAATATTAAACTTCTGTAAAAATTCCGATAATATGAAACATCTGTAAACATTCATGTCGTATGCAACATCTGTAAACATTCCTATAATATTAAACATCTGTAAAAATTCCTATAATATTAAACATCTGTAAACATTTCTATAATATTAAACTTCTGTAAAAATTCCGATAATATGAAACATCTGTGAAACATTGATATCATATTAAACATCTAAAAACATTTTCTGTTGTAATAAACGTCTGTAAAAATTCCTATAATATGAATCATCTGTAAACATTCATGTCATATTAAACATCTGTAAACATTCCTTTAATATGAAACATCTGTAAGCATTCCTTTAATATTAAACACCTGTAAAAATTCCTATAATATGAAACATCTGTAAACATTCCTATAATATTAAACATCTGTAAACATTCCTATAATATTAAACATCTGTAAACATTCGTATCATATGAAAAATCTAAAAACATTTTCTGTTATAATAAACGTCTGTAAAAATTCCTATAATATGAAACATCTGTAAAACATTGATATCATATTAAACATCTAAAAACATTTTCTGTTGTAATAAACGTCTGTAAAAATTCCTATAATATGAAACATCTGTAAAACATTGATATCATATTAAACATCTAAAAACATTTTCTGTTGTAATAAACGTCTGTAAAAATTCCTATAATATGAAACATCTGTAAAACATTGATATCATATTAAACATCTAAAAACATTTTCTGTTGTAATAAACGTCTGTAAAAATTCCGATAATATGAAACATCTGTAAAACATTGATATCATATTAAACATCTAAAAACATTTTATGTTGTAATAAACGTCTGTAAAAATTCCTATAATATGAAACATCTGTAAAACATTGATATCATATTAAACATCTAAAAACATTTTCTGTTGTAATAAACGTCTGTAAAAATTCCTATAATATGAAACATCTGTAAAACATTGATATCATATTAAACATCTAAAAACATTTTCTGTTGTAATAAACATCTGTAAAAATTCCGATAATATGAAACATCTGTAAAACATTGATATCATATTAAACATCTAAAAACATTTTCTGTTGTAATAAACGTCTGTAAAAATTCCGATAATATGAAACATCTGTAAAACATTGATATCATATTAAACATCTAAAAACATTTTCTGTTGTAATAAACGTCTGTAAAAATTCCTATAATATGAAACATCTGTAAAACATTGATATCATATTAAACATCTAAAAACATTTTCTGTTGTAATAAACGTCTGTAAAAATTCCTATAATATGAAACATCTGTAAAACATTGATATCATATTAAACATCTAAAAACATTTTCTGTTGTAATAAACGTCTGTAAAAATTCCTATAATATGAAACATCTGTAAAACATTGATATCATATTAAACATCTAAAAACATTTTCTGTTGTAATAAACGTCTGTAAAAATTCCGATAATATGAAACATCTGTAAAACATTGATATCATATTAAACATGTAAAAACATTTTCTGTTGTAATAAACGTCTGTAAAAATTCCTATAATATGAATCATCTGTGAACATTCATGTCATATTAAACATCTGTAAACATTCCTTTAATATTAAACATCTGTAAACATTCCTTTAATATTAAACACCTGTAAAAATTCCTGTAATATGAAACATCTGTAAACATTCCTATAATATTAAACTTCTGTAAAAATTCCTATAATATGAATCATCTGCAAACATTCATGTCATATTCAACATCTGTAAACATTCCTTTAATATTAAACATCTGTAAACATTCCTATAATATGAAACATCTGTAAAAATTCCTATAATATTAAACATCTGTAAGCATTCGTGTCATATTAAAAATCTAAAATCATTTTCTGTGCTATCAAACATCCATAAACATCTATAAACTTTCTTGTGCTTAAGATTGAAAGACAACAACTTCGTTCTGAAAAGGTAAACATAAATTATGAAGACATACTTTGCCTTGGGAAGATCTCATTAGGCCTTCTGGTATACACATAGGGAGATGGCAACTTACAAGCGTGCTATATTACGAGCAAGGAGGGAATAGCATTCTCCCGTTTGTCGTTATCTCAAAAAGTCAGAATGAGGCTCTCTCCTGGCCCAAAGTATCCACCTTGTTTTCCTTTTTGGGTTTACGCTCCGAGCATGAAAAAGTTGTGATGTTTTCTCATTTCGGCTCAGTAGCATTTTCCATCATCCCATCTTTGCCCCAAGGACTCTTTTAATGATGTTCATATTAACTTTTCATTCGATGCCATTGTCCACCTCAAAAACAACTTTAGCAAAAAGGACTATCCATTTGGCCATATGGAAGATCATCCATTGTTTAAGTACTGCCGTGGCCTATTGCTGCAGGGAATACTCCACGGACCCAATAGTAATTGTTAAAATGCAATCGTAGTGTAAAAATGGTGGACACAGATGATGCCACACCTTGCCACATGCCAAAGTGAAGAAACAAAGTGACATACCAAACTTCTGCCATGGACGAAGAAGCTTTATTCAAATCTTACTCTCCATACAGAATCCTTCCTACAGTGCCCTCCAAAAGAACAGCGAAGTCAAATATGTTATTATGGCTACAGTGCCTTCAGAAAATATTCAAACCTCTTGAATTTTTCACATGTTGTTATGTTACAGCCTGAATTTAAAATGGATTACATTGACATTTTTAATCACCAATCTACACAAAATACCCCATAATGACAAAGTGAGAACATCTTTTTAGAAATCTTTACGAATTAGTTGAAAATGAAACCCAGAAATATCTAATTTACATAAGTATTCAACCCCCTGAGTCAATACTTCGTAGAAGCGCCTTTGGCAGTGATTACAGCTTTGAGTCTTGGGTATGTCTGTATCAGCCATTCACATCTGGATTTGGGGAGTTCTTCCTTGTGTTACATATTTATGTGAATGTATGTGGATTACCATTCAGGTCTTTGCTTATCCGTGTGTAGTATATTAAGGGTTGTTGTGATTGGAGGGTCAGGAGCTCTTCTGAACAAGTGGCCGGAAACGGAAGTGACCGGAAACGGAAGAGGAAAAGACACGAGGAAAAGGGACGAGTAGTATTCTTCTTCGCCCCGCTCCGACAAAAGGTGGGATCGACCTTGCGCTGCGTGAAACAGCGGCGTTCCGAAGCCTGTCTGGCGAGAGGAGTCACCGGGACGTGTACCTGCCCGGTGGAGACGTCAAGTGACGTGGGGCCGTGCATCGACCCCGCGTCTGGTATCGTCGCGGCACCGTCTAAACAGACGCGTGCGGGTCGCACGTTGGGGCCTAACGCGCCTTGCAAGCGGCGTGGGGTTTGGCTTGCTCTACCGTACCCGCTCCGCGTGGCCACGAGGGGCTGCAGCCACGGTGCCTGGTACGATACCTGCCCGGTGGAGAAACGTCCACCCGGGGTTCGTTCAACCGCCCGAGTGCGGAGACGCCGACCAGTATCTTGGTCAGGAGGGGCCCAGAGACATTGTGAGGAGCAGAGCCCGAAAGGGGGTGTGAGTACTCACCGGGACACACATATATAAGATGGCCATCTTACTCATAGGGAATTGATTGTGTCCTTGAAATATTGTTGATGGTTGTGTATTGTTGATTGCTCGGGGAAAATCTCCGTGGTTGTGTCATTGGAATTGTATGGTATCATTACCATTGGAAATATATCCTTGAACATCAGTTGTCTCCGGGGTGAAATTCATAGGGGTTGCGTGGCGAAAGCGCATATATAGTACAGCTTGCTGGCGGAGTTCCTCTCACGGTCCGGGGGTCACCGAGACCAGGTATTCACCGAGGGGACCACGTAACAGAATTGGGGGCCCGTCCGGGATTTAAAATTGTATAAAATAATAAAATAATAATATTTTTTATTAATTAAAATTTATTAATTAATTATTAATTGGTAAAAAAAAAATTTTTTTGAGAAATTGGGGTAAAGTCTTGGGTGAAGGTTAACAGGTGTTAACGATAGGCACCATGGCGTTTGTGGCACAGAACTTTGGGGTAACCCCGAGTGAGGCACAGTTCCGAGCGTTGCTAAAGTCGGACCTCTTGAAATTGGCCAAACATTTTAACTTGGAGGTCCGAACTAATTTGAGGAAGGCAGAGTTGCAGGCCACGGTGATACAATCTATGGTGGGATTAGGAACATGGGACGAGTTAGCCTGGGAGTGGCTACCCGAAGAACCAGAAGACGTTGAGCTCCGGAAACTGGAGTTGCAATTACGGAGCCAGGAACGGATTAAAGAAGAAGAAAGGAAAGCAGAAAAGGAAAGAGCAGAAGAAGAAAGGAAAGCAGAAGAGAGGAGAGAAGAGAAGCAAGCAGAGGAAAGGAGAGTGGAACGAGAACTCCAGGAAAGGTTAAAAGAAGAAGAAAGGAAAGCAGAAAAGGAAAGAGCAGAAGAAGAAAGGAAAGCAGAAGCGAGGAGAGAAGAGAAACAAGCAGAGGAAAGGAGAGTGGAACGAGAACTCCAGGAAAGGTTAAAAGAAGAAGAAAGGAAAGCAGAAAAGGAAAGAGCAGAAGAAGAAAGGAAAGCAGAAGCGAGGAGAGAAGAGAAACAAGCAGAGGAAAGGAGAGTGGAACGAGAACTCCAGGAAAGGTTAGCGGAAGAAGAAAGGAAAGCAGAAGCGAGGAGAGAAGAGAAACAAGCAGAGGAAAGGAGAGTGGAACGAGAACTCCAGGAAAGGTTAGAAGGGAGAAAAGCAGAGGAGAGGAGAGCTGCAAGGGACCTCGAAGCAGAGGAGAGAAAAGCGGAAAGGGAATTAAAGGAACGTGACATGGAGCTTCAGCAAGAAATCAAATTCAAGGAGCTGGAGTTAATGAGAGAACGGGGAGAGGCACCACCCTTGCTGACGGGGTCGACACCTAACCAGAAAACCTGGGATGTGGGCAGACATGTGAGGCTGGTTCCACCGTTCAGTGAAAAAGAAGTCGCGAAATTTTTTCCACACTTTGAGAAAGTGGCTCGACAATTAAACTGGCCGGAGGAGGCCTGGACCATACTCGTGCAAAGTGTGCTGGTGGGGAAAGCTCAGGAAATTTATTCGGCGCTACCAATGGACCAATGTGCAGATTATGAGGTACTGAAGAAGCACATCCTCAAGGCCTATGAGTTGGTTCCGGAAGCTTACAGGCAAAAATTCAGGAATGCCAGGAAGAGGGAGAGTGAGACCCATGTGGAGTTTGCCAGAGTGAAAGAAAACATGTTTGATCGGTGGTGTGAGTCAAAAGGAGTCGGGAAAGACTTCGAAACATTGCGGGACTTGATCCTGGTGGAGGAATTCCAGCAGTGTGTCCACGAGGACATCAAAGTGTACCTGCAGGAAAAGAAAGTACCAAAGTTGTGGGACGCAGCCACCATGGCAGATGATTATGCCTTAACCCACCGAATAGGGGTCCACGAACCTAACTCCTCGCCTAGATCTCCGCAGGGGAGGTGGGGAACAGCAGGTGCGGAGAACGACCATACATGGCGGCGGCCTCGAGATGATTATGGGGACAACTATGATACCCCACCTGTTCGAAATCAGAGGGATGCGGGCCCAAGACAAACTTATAGTTCGGGGGGCCCGAGGCAGACCACGAGTTTTTCCTCCGGGCCTACTTGCGCTTTTTGCAAGAAACCTGGACACTTGATGTCCAGTTGTTACCGCATGAAAAGCGAAGACCCAGAGCGGAGTCCGACTACTACGACTCCAAACGCAATGGCCATTGTGAGAAATCGCCATCAAAAGGGTTACCAACCATTTATTTCAGAGGGGTTTGTGTCACGGGATGGAGCCTCGACTAACCGGAAACCGGTTAGGATATTGAGGGACACAGGCGCACATCAATCTTTAATGCTTGAAGGCATTTTGCCATGGTCCGAGGAGACGGCAACGGGCGATAGTGTTCGTTTACAGGGGATCGGGGGCGGTGTTAGTGCTCCCCTTCATGTCATCCATTTGGAGTCCGATTTGGTGTCAGGACCGGTCACCGTCGGTTTACAAGCCACGCTTCCTGTAGAGGGTGTATCTGTGGTTATCGGGAATGATTTGGCCGGGGGTCAAGTTTATGGTAACCGGAGGGTTGGTAAAGAGCCCAGCAGGGAAAATAATGCCACACCAGCTCGGGATGGCGACAAAAGTGCCAAGTTATTTGTAGGGGGACTGAACTTCAAAACAGAGGAAGAAGTTCTGACCTCTGTCTTCAACAGATATGGGCCGCTGGTGGAAGTGCGGTTGGTAAGAGACTGGGAAACGCAACAGTCAAGAGGGTTCGGCTTTGTCACGTTTGCCAGCACAAAAGACGCCAGAGATTCAGAGAAGAATTGGAATGGCAAGGATTTGGAGGGTCGGACCATAACAGTAGGGAAGGCATTTCGTAGGCGTCGAGAGGTCTACAGGAGAGAACAACGGGGCGGTAGTTTTGGTGGTGGCCGCAATCAATATTATTATGTAGGCTCCCGGAGTTACGGCCGCTCCCGAAGGAAGGATTGGCAAAGTAGTGGCCGAGAAGGAGACCGCTATTCATGGGACTACAGGGACAAGTGGTCCCACCCTAATTATTAGGGAAGTTCTGAGAAGTTGAAGCACTGAATGCGGCGGAGCCGCCGAGCCAAGATTCCTACACGGATTAACCGTGAACGCCGTTCCTAAAGGCGTCCATGTAGTGAACTTTCATGCACGGACTAACCGTGAACTCCACGTTCCTCAAGGCGCCCATGTAGAGAACTTTCCTGCATGGACTAACCGTGAACTCCACGTTCCTAAAGGCATCCATGTAGTGAATACTCGGCTTGGCCTCCCATAAAAAGTGCTATCGGGTGGCTTAACTTTGGATCTTTGATCAACCCCTTAACCTTCATTCACAAGAAACTGGCGGTCAAAGTCCGAGGGTCATGAGATGGAGTTTGATTTGGCAGGGACAATGTCGTTGCTGGTGCTTAGTCCAGAGTGAGTAATCTGGAGGGGTTGTGGTGAAATTTTGGTTGCTTTATTTTTAAGTGATAACTGTGCCCGGGGGCAACTGATAATGTGGGGGGGTTGAGTTATCTGGTTTGTTTCTCCAAATTGGCCGGCAAAGAAAGTTTTCGCTGGGTTCAAACTTTCTTTCTTGAAGGGGGGGAGTGTTACATATTTATGTGAATGTATGTGGATTACCATTCAGGTCTTTGCTTATCCGTGTGTAGTATATTAAGGGTTGTTGTGATTGGAGGGTCAGGAGCTCTTCTGAACAAGTGGCCGGAAACGGAAGTGACCGGAAACGGAAGAGGAAAAGACACGAGGAAAAGGGACGAGTAGTATTCTTCTTCGCCCCGCTCTGACAAAAGGTGGGATCGACCTTGCGCTGCGTGAAACAGCGGCGTTCCGAAGCCTGTCTGGCGAGAGGAGTCACCGGGACGTGTACCTGCCCGGTGGAGACGTCAAGTGACGTGGGGCCGTGCATCGACCCCGCGTCTGGTATCGTCGCGGCACCGTCTAAACAGACGCGTGCGGGTCGCACGTTGGGGCCTAACGCGCCTTGCAAGCGGCGTGGGGTTTGGCTTGCTCTACCGTACCCGCTCCGCGTGGCCACGAGGGGCTGCAGCCACGGTGCCTGGTACGATACCTGCCCGGTGGAGAAACGTCCACCCGGGGTTCGTTCAACCGCCCGAGTGCGGAGACGCCGACCAGTATCTTGGTCAGGAGGGGCCCAGAGACATTGTGAGGAGCAGAGCCCGAAAGGGGGTGTGAGTACTCACCGGGACACACATATATAAGATGGCCATCTTACTCATAGGGAATTGATTGTGTCCTTGAAATATTGTTGATGGTTGTGTATTGTTGATTGCTCGGGGAAAATCTCCGTGGTTGTGTCATTGGAATTGTATGGTATCATTACCATTGGAAATATATCCTTGAACATCAGTTGTCTCCGGGGTGAAATTCATAGGGGTTGCGTGGCGAAAGCGCATATATAGTACAGCTTGCTGGCGGAGTTCCTCTCACGGTCCGGGGGTCACCGAGACCAGGTATTCACCGAGGGGACCACGTAACACTTGCAGATTTGCTCAATTTCTATCAAGTTGGATGGGGAGGGAGGTGAGGGCATCGGTGACCCACAATCTTCAAGTTTTTCCACAAATTCTCAATGGGATTCAAGTCTGGGATTTTGCTGGGCCACTCAAGGAATTTCACAATCTTGTTCTGAAGCCATTCCAGTGTTGCCTTAGTTTAATGCTTTGGGCCATTGTCCTGTTGGAACATAAATCTTCCCCACAGTATGAGCTCTTTTACTCTCTGAAGCAAGTTATCCTCAAGGATCTTTCTGTATTTGGCTCCATTCTTTGTTTCCTCTATCCTTATGAGCTTCCCAATCACTGCCGCTGAAAATCATCCCCATAGCATGATGCTGCCACCACCATGCTTCACCGTAGGGATGGCATTAGTTGGGTGATGAGCTATACTCAGTTTCGGCAAGAGTAATGTAATCAATTTTCATCTCAACAGACCACAAAATATTTTGCCTCATGCTCTCAGAGTCTTTCACATGCATTTTTCTCAGGAGTGGCTTCCATCTGGCCACTCTCCCATAAAGTCTAGTTTTGTGAAGAGAGGCTGTTGTCCTTCTGGCAGGTTCTCCAATTTCAGCCATGGAACGCTGTATTTGTCAGAGTGGTCATTGGGTGCTTGATCACCTCCCTGGCCAAGATCCTTCTTGTCTGGTTGCTCAATTTGGTCGGACAACCAGCTCTAGGAAGAGACTGGGTAGTTCCATATTCTTTCCATTTCCTAATGATGGAGCTCACTGTGCACTTCGGAAATTTCTACACTCTAGAAATTGCTTTATATTGTTACTGATCGCGGACAAGATGTTATATTGACCGAGCGGTGGTGTATTACCGCGACCTAACAGTTCCCCCGATTCTTCCCCAACTCACCCGATTCACCCCAAACTTTGGCCGTATCGCACCGCAGCTGCCCAATCTGGAAAACTCTAAAACGACCGAATGCAAAGCGGAAAAGGAATAAGACGAGAAGACGGACAGAAGAGTAATTGGGTTTATTATTTACACATATAAGTAGGAAGCAAGCAGTCATGTTTATTTACAGGGACATGAGACGCAGGTGACACAGTGCAATCTTTAGCTTATACAGACTTATTGTTACTACCCAGGACAGCACGAACAAAACAAACTCACGTACGCAAATGGATGGAAATTGCAGGCAGGAATGACAGGAGGTGGGTGGCTGGAGGAAGGCCCGGAGCTGGCTGGAGTTTGATCCCGCACGGGACGTCGGGCTGGACCTCGACGGCCGCCGATGCCACCGATCCTGTCGTGTGCGCGGGGTAGCGGGTCGGAGCTGCTTGGTGGAGCCAAGCCAACGCTGCTGGTGGGGGGTCTGGCGTGACGGGTTCTCTCGTGTGACGGGTTCTCTCCTCTCTCTTTTGTTTGTCCAACCACTCTTTCTCCAACGCAACGACTCAACGCAACCACTGACCACCCCTGACGACCAACTCAGCTCTTGTCATGAACCTCTCCACGCGCTCTCGCTCTGACGACCCAGCTCCTTTCCCTGTACTCGTCTCTCCTCTGTAAAAGCTCATCTCTCGTGGGGGCGTCTCTCATGGGTTATATATAGCCCCACCCTTGAACCTTTGCGAACCTCCCCGATCGCTCTTCCTCCGCCCTCTCAGACCAAACCCCTCGTGCTCGGTTGGTTGTTCGGGGCTGGCTCACTCCTCCCCTCTATGACGAGGTGGAGACACGCCTTTCTTCCCCAACCCTGCCTCGTGGTCAATGGCGGATGAAGGGAAAACCGCCCAACATGCAGTTGGCAATGCGAATTGCAATTGACGAAAAGGGGGGAATGGAGGTTTTGGGAATGGGAATGAAGGGAATCTATCTCTTTCACTTGGTGCAATGGAGTACTTCTATTAATGGGAGACACAGCCTTACCCTAAAACACAGAATAAGATATAACTATTGAACAGGGGTATTCTATGATTGGCTGTGGTGTGGATGCTTTATGGACTAATTATGGGATGCCCTTTGACCTTTACACAGCTCCGGAGGCAGGGGGCACAGAATAACAATAATAATAATAATAAAGCACACAATCAAAAAAATACAGTCCTCATATCCGCAACAATATCCTTCCCCAGTTTTATGCCTGCTTACAATTCTATCTCGGAGTTCTACAGACAGTTCTTTGGACTTCATGGTAGAGTTTCTGCTCTGACATGTACTGTCAACTGTGGCACCTTTTATAGAAAGGTGTTTTTCTTTCCAAATCATGTCCAATCAATTGAATTGGCCACAGCTGGACTTCAATCAAGTTGTAGACATCTCAAGGATGATCAAAGGAAATTGGATGCACCTAAGCTCAATGTGGATGTGTCTTAGCATAGGGGTTGAATACTAATTGATTCAAGACGCATCAACTTTTCATTTTTAATTGTTTGTAAAAATTTCCAAATGAAAATTCTATTATGGGGTATTACGTGTAGATCAGTGACAAAGTCTCAATTTAATCCATTTTAAATTCAGGCTGCAACAACAAAATGTGAAAAAAAATCAAGGGGTGTGAATACTTTCTAAAGGTACTGTATGTACTCAAACAATTTGGATTTGAGATAAAAAAATATTAATAGTAGGCAAGAGTACAGAAGGTCAGCTTTTATTTCTTTGTATTTATAACTTGGCAATTTTTTTTTCTTTTGACGTGTGTGTGTGTGTGTTTGTGTGTGTGTGTGTGTGTGTGTGTGTGTGTGTGTGTGTGTGTGTGTGTGTGTGTGTGTGATTTTGTGTGTGTGTTTGTTTGTCGGCTCACTTATACTTGCCTACAGGTCACAATTTTAAACCAATCTTCACGAAACTTCAGCAGATGGTAAAGTTGGTGGTCCAACAGAATCCTATTTTTTTTTGAGGTCAAAAGGTCAACATAGGCCAACGGTCAACCACTCTTTTCATATTTTTAAAATCCTCAATTTTCATCCAATTGACTTGAAATTTTCATATATCAGCTACCTGAATTCAGCCACCAACTATTTTTGAGATCAACTTAGGCCAATAGGTCAACAACCTTTTCAAATTTCTAAAATCCTCAATTGTCATCCGATTGACTTGAAATTTTCATAGGATTTTCATATCAGCAAACTGAATTCAACCACTAACTATTTTTGAGGTCAACATAGGTCACAAGGTCAACATAGGCCAAAGCTTAACCACTCTTTCAGATTTCTAAACTCAATTTTACCATGGCAAAAAATAATAATTAGAACCATGGCAAAACAATTGGGCATAGCAAATACAACAATTTGGAATATCTTGAAAAAGAATGAAACCACTAGTGCACTCCACAATAGACAACGGGCAGGTCAGCCAAGGAAAACAAAAACAACTGCAGTTCATGACAGAAATATCATCAGAGCTGTGAAGAAAAACCACAAAACAACTTCAGTGACATCAACAACCTCTGGAGTGCAGGGGTGAAAGTATCACAATCTACCATTCACAGAAGACTTTGACAGCAGAACTACAAAGGCTACACCACAAGATGCAAACCTCTTATCAGCACCAAAAATAGAAAAGCCAGATTAGAAAATGCCATGAAGTACAAAGGTGAGTAAGTACAGTTCTGGAACAAGTTTTAATGGACAGATGAGACCAAGATACAGTCAACCTTTACCAAAGTGATGGAAATTGGCAAAAGGGTATTTTGGGTCTTTGGGGTGTTTTAGGTCTTTTTTTTTTTGTATATAAGTTCGAGGCTCGTGTAAGAGCTAACATTAATGACAAAAAAACAAACGGACACATAAGACGAAATAAAGGGAGTGGGAGACAAGATGGGGAGAGAGGGGGAAGCACACAAGTAAAACATTTGAGAGCAGGACATCGGAAGATCTGTGGGAGGGAGAGGGCTTTGGGGGAGGAGGCGTGGGAAGGGGGGTGGGGTGGAAGAGGTCAAATCAAAACATGGACACAGTTAGGACTTCCAGGAAATAAGTCAGTATTTCATAAAAGTGTTTCTGGGGTGAATTAACAGGAATAGAAAATATCAAGGTTTTGGATGGGGGAAGATAAGAGATGGTGGTGAACAGCTGTTCCAAAGACCTGGAGGGATGGATGGAATTGAACAGAGTGAGGCAGTTTGTTCCAGAGGCGGAAGAAAAGAGGAATGAAAGAGTGAAGGTGAGCAGAGAGTCTTGATTTTGGCAGTTTCATCAGAAGAGGGTTGCAGGCAGACCTTGTGCGACCTGTAGGAGTATTTGGGGGACAAAGCACAGACAGGGCTGGGGGGGCTAGGCCAGAGAGGAGTCGGTAGAAGACAGAAAGACCACCAACCTGCCTGTGGTGAGTGAGTGAAAGGCCCTCGGGGTTAGCTTCATCGCGGGAGATTCCAATGATTCTGAAAGCTTTGGTTTCAACAGCGTGAAGCCGAGCTAGGTGTGAGGCAGGAGCACCAGCCCAGAGGGGAGAGCAGTATTCCATTGAGCAATTCCTTAAAGACCCTTTAGACCCAAAATACCATTAAATACCCCAAAGAACCAAAAGACCCTTCAAGACCCAGAGGAAAAATAAGACCCTTAAGACCCAAAAGCTCCTGATGACACCAAAGACCCAAAAGACCCCAAAGACCCAAAACCCCAAAGACCCAAAACACCCCAAAGACCCAAAATACCCTTAAAGGCCCAGAGGATCCAAAAGACCCAAATGGCCCTGAAGACACAAAACACCACGAAGACTCAAAAGACACCGAAATGGTCAAAGATGCCTATCCCTCTGAAACGACGTGTGGTGAAGAGCGGGAAGCATGCCGAGTCATGCGAGTAACAATATATATTTTTTTTTACCTCACTGTTCCAATACTTATGGGGGCACTGTATGTCAGTCTATTGTTAAAAAACAAAAACAGAAATAACTCTTCTGAGCATAATTAATTTGTGATTATCTGGCCTGATGTACATCAATTTATTATCCATGGCCAGCAAAGAAAGATGCCATTTGAAGCATCCATGAACAATGAACAGTGTTTCCATGAACAATGGAAACAATTAAGATCCAATCGGCTGCATTGGATCGGACACTGCACATTCCAGAGTCCGGGAAGGACAGACATGTAAACCACATGTAAAGCATTACGACATCAGCAGCTTCTGTAAGCTTACTTGATATGGTCACAAAAATTGGTCACGATGTCAGAGACACGTGATCATGTTTGCACGCTAGTAAGGACCAAGGGGGAAATGGACAACCATGAACCACAGCAGAGGATGAATGAGAACGCCACTCAGTAGAGCGCATACTCCCGCCGTGGGTCAAGTTGGAATAGTACGATTTCACAAAAGTTTGAGGGAGTAGTTCAGTGACAACACAAGACAAGACAACACAAGACAGACACTGCACAGATATATATTGTTACAGACGCGGTTTTAGATGTTAGTTTACCGAGCGGTTTGGTATTACCGCGTCCGAACAGTTACTCCCCGATTAGAACCCTATCCCGCCCGATTCCACTCGAACGTTGGCCGAATCGCGCTATGCTAAATCAATGATGGAAAGGACACAACGGCTGGGATAAATGACACGACACAAGGGGTACAGTTCTCAAGACCTCCGGAGGAGGATATAATTGGTGATGCAGAAAAGGGGTAGATTACACGGTAAGAGGTAAAGCACAGAAAAGCTGGGCACTTAAACACAGTCTTATCCACCCCCGACAGACCACAGACAAACGGGACAAGACTGACTTACACGGGGATTGATGGCAAGGAAGGACAGGCAGTCGATAGCACAAGGTGCACCTTGGCTCAGGGGCAGAATCAACACGGTCCGGTCCAGAGATGCGGGGAGGTATTTCAGCGCTCGGAGGTGGCGTCTTCTCTCTCCAAGCTGAGGGCGCATCTCACGTCACCTCCCTCTTCCTGCGCATGCTCAGCGGGGAGTGACACGCCCTCGGCTCGTTGTCTCCACCCCAGATGGAATCGGTCCGCCGCTTCTATTGGGTGCGGGGGGTTACCGGGCTCCGCCCTTGACGAGGAGCTGACAGCGAGCCCCTGCGTGGTAACCCCGTCGGAGCACATGTTCAATGGCGGCTAACCAAGCCGGAGTGAGGACGCACACTCCCCGCGCCGCCGCCGCTGTTGTTGTTGTTGTTGTTGTTGTACCATGAGGAAGAGCTGCGGGGAGGTATTGGGAGGCCCTAAACTTTCTAACGGTGCCATACAATCACATTCTGGTGCAACGAAGAGTCAGAATTAATGGAAACGAGTCCTTAACTGACATAGACTAAGAATAACTAGCAAGATGTCCTATAGTTGTCTACGTGAGATGCGGTGGACCTGGATGCGACATTTAATGGGGGAAATAGGGGAAGGTCGGGGCTACAAAGTGTTGTTTACAGAAAATGGGACTAGGGAATGGGGGATTGGGGATAGTTGGGAAGTATTGGGGAAATAGGGGAATACGTATTTACAAGCGGATATGGATGGAGGCCAATCTCATATCCGCAACATTGCACCCTTCTCTACCCCGGGGCGTCCCGACCCGATAAATATTTACTTACTTTAGTGTGGCACTCAGATGTAGTTCCCTCTACTATTAACTCAACCCTGAGTGCGACAGTTTTACAGATGTTCACAAATGAGTAAATATGTCCCCCTGCGACGTTGCACCCTTCTCCTCACAGAAACACACCCACAGGATAACCGAATCGCGGAAAGAATCCTCAAACTAAGCATACAGCCGGTAGGGAGCATCATTTATACAAGACTACACTGATATTTACACTACGATCCAGGACCTGTTTTTGGAGGAACACATGCAGATGTTATGCATAGAGAGAGCACACATGCCAGCATCGATACACCAACCCACGAGTGCTCTGTGGCCCTACGGCCTTTAATAATGTGCAGAGCACCCCATCCAAGCACCAAAAGCACCACCCCATCATGTACAGTCAGCACCATCCGGTGCACCAATAAAGTGTTCAATATTCACCGGTGGTGTCGCAGCCGGCCGATGTTCTGCCGCTGGTCTTGCCTTGGAGCCCACTTGGTGTTCTGGCTTCCTTCAAAAATAAAGAAAGGCGCCAACCGCGTCCATTTCTAAATTGTGGCCGTCAGGGGGCCAACTATAAGTGGTTCACCTGTATGGCATAGGTGCCACGTTGGCCCAGAGGTCCATCAACGGGTGGTGCTTGCCCGCAAAAGAACTGCGGTCCATGGTGGGCGGCCACAAAAATTGCGGTCCATATGGTGTATCGATCCAGGCAGCAAGCAGCGAAAGTACAGGCCCACAACTGCAGAGCCAGCACCTCTCTCTCCTCTCTCTCTGCCCCAAAGCCAGATCCTCGGAGGTGGGAGACAAAAGAAGACAATTGAGTAAGGTGGTAAGGGCGCAAAAGTGCACGCAATACAAGGTAATGCACACTGGGGGCACATGGGAACCAGGTGAGACAGGTACGTTCCTACCGTACGCCCCCCCCCACCAGGTAACCTACATTGCCCCTCCCTTACCCCTTACTGTATCCACAAAACACAACACTACCCATAAACATCTACTTTACACATCAACAAACGTCCCTACTGTCTTCCCCGTTCCTCCGATAAACCAAATTCGTCTTCTCTCCCTCCTAACCAATCAAATTTGCCATCTCCAACTCAACATCAAAATTTGCCATCACCAATTCATCATCAGTCCCTCCTAAGGAGGGAGAGATGGAATCACCCCAATGTCTCATCCACGTCGTGATGCGTCTCACAAATCCACACAGCAATTCTCCCTTCCTGCAACACAGAACAAAGGAACACAGGTGTGGAGTCATCATCACCACAGGTAAGTGGCTGCGTATGGTGCGACAGGTTCATCAATCCTAACTATTTCCTAAATGACTTTAACAACTTTACATTACCCGGGGTCTTTCCCTGCCAATCCATTGGCCAACTTACACTATGGGTTCTAAAAACCAATTCCCATTGACCAAACTGTGGTGCTTCTCAATTTGGGGTCTCACTCCCCCGATTCATCACTCGGTGCCCTCGCACAATTTCTGGGCTGTGACGTGTAGCTCTCCCAGCAGGTCTACCCACCTACACACCTCCACCACTGTAGTTGCCACTCGAGCTTACCTGCTCCTCATCCTAACCTAACTAACTAGGGAAGGCCCTCTCGCACTCTCACCCCCTCAGTGCCCTCTCTGGCACGGGCTGCCCGATCCACACCCGGGATCCTCAGGCACCCACTGACACTAACGGCTCCCAGAGCCCACCTGCGGCCTCACCTGGCCGACATCCTCACAGTGGTGGAGTGCCCAAACCAACTACACACACTAACAGGCTACACGCCCAGCCATTTCCACAACACTAATGCACCCATCCACAATACCATTCTGCAACCGCACCACAAATGCCAATATCCAACCACAATTTACCTATACCCTCTACCTAACACTTACACTACCCGCCCCGGGTACTCGTGAAAGGGGTCCACTCTTCCCCCATCCACACCTTCGCACCATGCACACCACTCCGTACCACTTACTCCAACTCTCTCCACACCACTCATTCCAATACTCCATGTATTCCACACACCTGTACTTGCACACCTGTGCTCTCACACCTGGTGCCACCTGCACCCTTCTCTCCCCAAGCGCATTCGCGCTGATCCACAACACTCACTACTCATACACTGCTCCACACTGCTCCACACACCTGCCCAGTTCTCACACAGCATCATCTCATCTAACTACTCCCCTCTGAAACTTGCGCTTCCCAGTCGTCCCTTTAAACTATTGCGCTCCCTCGTCATTATCATCCACTCTAATCTACCTGCGTCCCCTCTACAGGTATCAGTCACTATCTAACCTTAACGTTACCTAATGTCATCTTCGCTAGATCCCTACACACAATATATCCTAACCCACCCAGGCTAGTTTTCACTGCCATCAACCCCATAAACTATGCATTTGCCCCACGTTTGTGAGGGATGACAGAGTTGCCATCCCACCACATCGGGCATCTCCTACTACCAATTTTGCACATCAAATTTCAACAAATCAAAAATTTGCCAATCACCGTACCATTACCAAATTTTGCTTTTTTCTAATTTCGGGGCCAAAACACTAACCTCATCACACAGTCTACTCACTAATGCCTCTCGGTGCGCCAATTAACTTCTAAAGCTCGGCTTCGTACAGCCAAGTCATGAATGCGGGTTGTGTGGTGCCAGCGGCTGGATACGTCCCGCATTCGGTGCAGGGAAGGAGGTTTACCCGGGCCGAGGTCCCACGCACCATCTCGGCACGGAGCCATCCCATGGCCCGATCTCGACCTGCCGGAATGCCTCAACAAAAAGTGGTCGCCATGACGACCCTTCCTATCGGGCTGCCCGCTCCGCCTAGTGGAGCACGGACGCGGCCGTTCAAAGTGAGGCCCAGCGTGGATCGCGTACGGCGGTCCTTTCGAACCCGCCGTGGCTCGGATCCCCGCTGGTTCTCGCGGCACGCAAAGCCCGGCACGCACCGAGGGCCCGATTCGGCTATAAGTCGCTCTAACCGCTAACCTGGTTACCGTCGATGCCTCACCTGCATGCTTACATGCATACGCTACCCCTTGCTTGTTCATACCTCCAGCCGTCTCCCTGCTCTTGGTCGTACCTTCTCTAACACACCCAGGTACACTCATTCCACTCACAGCCTTGGTCATACACCTGACCACCGAACACCTTGGCACACATTCGTCGCTCGCACACCTCACCAACACACCTCTTCGCGCCCCTTCCTAGGTCACCTCCTCTGTGACCATCACAGGTGTGCTCTTACTCGCACACCCAACCACGTGCCTCACGACCAACTCAAGTGTGCATTCCCACACACGCTCTACCATTCCAGGTGTGCATCCTTCCATTCCAGGTGTACATCCTCGCTCACCTGTCACAACCAACTCACGCTCCGTGCCACTCTCACTACTCTCACCACCACTCTTGACAACGCACTCACCCTTACTCCTGACAGCGCACTCTTTCCTCATGCACCTGTCCGTCACACATCTTTCTCGCACACCCTCTCCCGTTACATCCTCGGTAACACTCACCGCAGGCGTGCATTCTCCCTTTACACCCTCCGTAACACTCCTCACTACGCGCTTCCATGTGCTCCCTCGCACACGCGCTACGACCGACTCACTCTCGACAGCACCCTCACTCCTTGGCACGCACTTTTTCCTCACACACCCCAGAGTCGGACTTTCTCGCACACCTCCTTTTTCGCACACCAGACCTGTCGCACACTTCACCAACGGCCTCTCACGAACACCCGGGTCAATCTCGACCCCCAAGCTTATTAAATCACCTGGCGCATCATACGCACGACCATATTGGTCACCACTTACACCGGGTCCTCTTTCTCTTCGCTTCTCCTCCATCACCTGCGAATCCCTCATCCGGTTAATGAGCACATCATCACGATCCGAACACAGACTTTCGACCAATTCTTTTACTTCCTCCTTTATCTCTTTCTTATCCTCTCTCCGTCGCTTCTTAATTTCGCTCACCCCTTCTTCCACTTCTTCTAATTTCTGTTTCACCTCTTTTATTTCCCGGTACGTCTCCTCAAGCTCATCCTCCAAGGCTACCTTGACCGTTTCCATGTGCGTCCTCACCTGCCGGTCCTTCGTCTCCATTACCTCTGTCACCTCGTCCAACCTCGTTGTCAGTCCCTCACGTACCATCTGACATTGCCTCTGTGTCGCTACCAAGTCATTTTTTAGGTCATTTTGTGTTGCTTTTAACCCTCCTATTACCGCTGTGTTCTTCTTTACCTGGTCCGCCAACTCCTTTTGTCCCACTGTCAGTTGTTCTACTCCCAGCGTCAACTCCTCTATGCCACCTTGCAATTTTACAGTCCCCTTTCTCACCTCCTTCTCCATGCGCTCCTTACAGTGCCTCACCTCCTCGCGCACTCCTCCGACCTCCTCACTCACCCCTCTTCTGATCTCTTCTCCCATCACTTGCATCTCCTGCCCAGATGCCACCCTCATCTGCTCCATTTCCTCCCTGTGAGCATCCAATTTAGTTTCTACCCCCATTCTGACCCCCTCTATCTGCTGCCCCATTTGTTTAACTTCCCTTTCCGCTTGGTCTCTCATGTCCCTCAATTTGCCTTCCATACTGTTTTCTAACCCCTCTAACCCCTTTTGCATCCCTTCCATTTGATTCTCTTGAGCGGCCATTCTGTTTTCTACCCCCGTTAACCCATTCTTTACCTCTTTTATCCCATTGTCTAACCCCTCACCGGTACCCCTCGCTTCGTCCCTCATTACCCCCATTTGGCCCTCTAATTGCTCACTATCAGCCCTCATACTGTTTTTCAAACCTCCAATTTGGTCTCCCATTTGTCCCATAAGGGCCCTGTGGAAGTGTAACTCAGCGTAACTTATTAATTGGCACTGGTAACTTATTAATTAACCTGGTAACAAAGCAAATACATTTTACATGCAAACTCTGTGAAGGACGAGTTTGTAAATGAGTTAGGAATGTGCACGAACATGATAATCTCTTGAAACACCTGGTCACAGCCCCAGGCTGGAGCACCCCCCTATTGTTTGATAAATGGAACTCACAACAGGGGGGGCTAGCTGGCGCCAGGAAGGCGACCAGTAACGTCAGCGGAGAAGAGATTACGAGTTCAGCGG
Source organism: Myxine glutinosa (assembly GCF_964187855.1). Classification (NCBI taxonomy): domain Eukaryota; kingdom Metazoa; phylum Chordata; class Myxini; order Myxiniformes; family Myxinidae; genus Myxine; species Myxine glutinosa. The sequence continues at coordinate 59,099,989 of NC_136263.1, read as the reverse complement.
ACAGAGGATTAAGTCGAGTTGGTCCATATAAGCGGGAGCTGCGGCTGGAGTCGAGAGGACTTGCTACGTGAAGCGCTGACCGAACGGGAGTGTCGGATGAACGAGAAGGACCAGCGAAAAGAGTTAACCTGATCCATTATATTATGCGGTATCATTTTGGTAATTGGATGAAGTGAATACAGTTTAATAAACTAGACCTTTTGTAACCTGTGTCCGGTCATTGGAGTCCTGTGAGTCCCCCACTACAAATTCCCTGACAATCTTGGAGGCACCGCTGACATCAACTGGACACAAACAAGTCTTTAAAAGGTGAGGGTGTCTTGTTTGGTCCAATATGATTTACGAACTTGGAAGTTATGGGTACATACATGGGGGAGCAGGTGGTCTGGGGCTTCTTTGCGCACCGATGCCGCGATATAGGTGGCGTGAGCCATCACGAATGGGATTTCGATAAACGACTGTAGCAATTTATTCGTTTTTTCTAAATGATTTCTGTAAATACGTATTTTTGCGCTGGTTATTAAAGGGCCTTACTGTAACCTGGAAGCAGACGGAGCAAGTGTGCACCTTGCGACCGCTTGCTTCCAGGACGTGTAAGGCCGGTACACTCGTTTACCCACCCGCACACGGATAAAGTACTACTTTTTTCTTTTTTTTTTTGCACTTGTTCGAAGCACTTGACTTGCTCGGCGCTCGGCGAGCGACAGGGAACCGGGAAACGGAATTATATTTATATATATATATATTTCCAATATGGTACACCGGCCACAACGATTTTAGCGATTATCCGAGTTTTTTTTAACGATTTCTGTAAATACGTATTTTTCCTGCGCTGTGTAATTCTTCTGACACGCGCCACGAAGAAACGCACCACTGATGTGCATGAAGCGACTTGTTTGCCGGTTCGGTAAGGTCCGTCCGTACACGTGTACACCCGTTTTAAATAAATAATTTTTTTCAGTTTTCCCGCCATGCCTATAAATTCATGACAGACAACCCCCCCTCATGCCGGTCCAGAATTATGATGAAAGATGGCGATTGAGAAAAAAATTGCATCAAATTTTGTCCAGGTCCATCAAGAAGCCTTTGAGACATGCTTCACGGTTGAATAAAAAACCACCGTTTAGAGTACTTCTTTTTTTTGTTCAAAGCACTCGACTTGGAGCCAGCGACTTGCTCGGCGGGGGATATAATTTTAGATATATATATAGTACGGGCATGCCCTAGTGAGAGATAATTACAGGAAATGGTGTTTGTGAGTAACAACCACCCTCTGGTCGAGGCTCATAGAAGGGGTGATGCTTACTGATTCGGCACGCTTACAATAGGTGTTAATGGTGGGATGTCAGAGGTTTTGGTGTGGGTTAATGTTCACACTGTTTTGGAAAATAATGCTCGATGCAACATGATCCTTAAAAAAGAACCCAGCCCTACATCGAAAGATCAGGAAGGGAAGGAATGGAAAATTTGTCAAGGTTTGAAATTAATCGGACAAGGGGGTCCCAAGGTATGGTCACCGTACTCGCAAGCCGTTCGTTTTGGCTTTGCGAATGGACCAAACCATTCCATGCAAATAGGAGGGTGGTTCTGTGGTCGTTCGTTTTGGCTTTGCGAATGGACCAAACCATTCCATGCAAATAGGAGGGTGGTTCTGTGGTCGTTCGTTTTGGCTTTGCGAATGGACCAAACCATTCCATGCAAATAGGAGGGTGGTTCTGTGGTCGTTCGTTTTGGCTTTGCGAATGGACCAAACCATTCCATGCAAATAGGAGGGTGGTTCTGTGGTCGTTCGTTTTGGCTTTGCGAATGGACCAAACCATTCCATGTAAATAGGAGGGTGGTTCTGTGGTCGTTCGTTTTGGCTTTGCGAATGGACCAAACCATTCCATGCAAATAGGAGGGTGGTTCTGTGGTCGTTACTGCCACGTGGTTTCAAAGTTTTGTTGTTGTTGTTTGCACGCATGTTTCTTGCAAGCACGTACGGGCGAGCACGTACGTGCGGGCACGCGCTAGTATATATAAATTGAGGTAATATTAAGTTATGGAATTAATTGCTTTCAACAATGCAAAGGGTGACAAAATATGGGATTTTAATGGGATTTTTAAATGGGATATTGGTTTAGGAATGTTTAGAGGTCATTGCAATGTGATAATAACTTGTTGGAACTTGTTGTTGGAACTTGCTGTTGGAACTTGTTGGAACTTGTTGTTGGAACTTGTTGGAACTTGTTGTTGGAACTTGCTGTTGGCACTTGTTGGAACTTGTTGTTGGAACTTGTTGTTGGAACTTGCTGTTGGCACTTGTTGGAACTTGTTGGAACTTGTTGTTGGAACTTGTTGTTGGAACTTGCTGTTGGAACTTGTTGGAACTTGTTGTTGGAACTTGCTGTTGGAACTTGTTGGAACTTGTTGTTGGAACTTGTTGTTGGAACTTGCTGTTGGCACTTGTTGGAACTTGTTGGAACTTGTTGTTGGAACTTGTTGTTGGAACTTGCTGTTGGAACTTGCTGTTGGAACTTGTTGTTGGAACTTGTTGTTGGAAGTTGTTGTTGGAACTTGCTGTTGGAACTTGTTGGAACTTGTTGTTGGAACTTGTTGTTGGAACTTGCTGTTGGAACTTGCTGTTGGAACTTGTTGTTGGAACTTGTTGGAACTTGTTGTTGGAACTTGTTGGAACTTGTTGGAACTTGTTGGAACTTCTTGGAACTTGTTGTTGGAACTTGCTGTTGGCACTTGTTGGAACTTGTTGTTGGAACTTGTTGTTGGAACTTGCTGTTGGCACTTGTTGGAACTTGTTGGAACTTGTTGTTGGAACTTGTTGTTGGAACTTGCTGTTGGAACTTGTTGGAACTTGTTGTTGGAACTTGCTGTTGGAACCTGTTGGAACTTGCTGTTGGAACTTGTTGTTGGAACTTGTTGGAACTTGTTGTTGGAACTTGTTGGAACTTGTTGGAACTTCTTGGAACTTGTTGTTGGAACTTGCTGTTGGCACTTGTTGGAACTTGTTGTTGGAACTTGTTGTTGGAACTTGCTGTTGGCACTTGTTGTAACTTGTTGGAACTTGTTGTTGGAACTTGTTGTTGGAACTTGCTGTTGGAACTTGTTGGAACTTGTTGTTGGAACTTGCTGTTGGAACTTGTTGGAACTTGCTGTTGGAACTTGTTGTTGGAACTTGTTGTTGGAACTTGTTGTTGGAACCCGTACTTATTTAATTAATTACATTTCTTATTACATTACAGTAATTACATTACAGTAATTACCTGAGGTAATTACAGTAATTACAGTTCCGGTAATTACAGTAATTACAGTAATCATTACAGTAATTGCAGTAATCTTATTACAGTAATTACATTACATTAACTCAGGCACCTTTTGAGTAAGGAAGCTGATATTTGGACATGACACTGACCAAGTGATGTGGCTGTCAAGGAAAATATTGATTTATTGATTAATCATTTAATAAATTAACTCGTTGATTTATAAATGACTTATTTAATTAAAATTCCTGAGAGATACATCTTCGGATGAAATACTTGCAGATTGGTTATGCTATGAGCCAATTGATTAAGGAAAATATTTTGTGATGGCCATATTGGCAATTTCGTGGCCATATTCGTGGCAACTCAGTTAGTGCCACTGCACCTTTAAAATGCATCCCTGCGTTCATTTTTCGATCGATTGAGTTGAAATTTTGAACAATCGGATCTGGACTGTCGTTGTTAACGACTCTAGCACGCACTCGTCCAATCAGGATGGAGCGGTATGGTCCCCGGATCATCACTGCCCGCAGTTTTAATTAATTTTACTTTTTCTCTTGGTCATATAATTTTGAAGACATGCGTGTCATGATAGAGGAAATGTTTGTTCTGTTGAACGGAATAAATGTTGTTTATTTGTGTGGGAGTGTATTTTTGTGTATTTCTTGTGTATTTTGGATATATTTTCACGACTAATTCCAGTTAACATCCTGCAAAATTTGCTCGTTTGCTGGCCGAGTCGAAATTGCGTTGAGTTTCTATGGCATGCGCCATTAAAAGCGCTGTGTAATGGTTGAGCTCCTTTTATTTCGGTTTGGTCATGCGGATGAGCAAACAAAGTGACAAATGCTGCGGCTGGAGCAGTAGAAGCGATGTTTTTTTAAATGGAAACGATGTAATGAGTAATTAAAAGTGGGAGGGGGCAACACCACGCATACCTCTTTTAAGGTGTGTATAAACCCTGGAATATTTCAGCAATCAATACAATGCTTAAACTATGTAAGTTAAGTTAATGAGTAATTTACTGAGTAATTTAATGAGTAATTTAATGAGTAATTTAATGAGTAATTTAACGAATAATTTAATGAGTAATTTAATGAGTAATTTAATGAGTAATTTAACGAATAATTTAATGAGTAATTTAATGAGTAATTTAATGAGTAATTTAATAAGTAATTTAATAAGTAATTTAATGAGGAATTTAATGAGGAATTAAAAGTGGGAGGGGGCAACACCACGCATACCTCTTTTAAGGTGTGTATAAACCCTGGAATAAACGTGGGAGGGGGCAACACCACGCATACCTCTTTTAAGGTATGTATAAACCCTGGAATATTTCAGCAATCAATACGATGCTGAAATGATGTAATTTACTGTGTAAGAGGGTCGACCTTGGGTTTGTTTGGGTTTGTTGTTTATTTTGTGGATGTGTATTTTTTGTGTATTTTGGATATATTTTCACGACTAATTCCAGTTAACATCCTGCAAAATTTGCTCGTTTTCTGGCTGAGTCGAAAATGCGTTGAGTTTCTATGGCATGCGCCATTAAAAGCGCTGTGTAATGGTTGAGCTCCCTTTATTTCGTTTTGGTCATGCGGATGAGCAAACAAAATGACGAATGCTGCGGCTGGAGCAGTGGAAGCGATTTTTGAATTGTTCAATGATTATTCGATATTGTTATGACTTATTGTCAATAGGTATACTGAGTGGCCATGAGGTAGCCTGTTGCTATGTACAGTTTTATTCTATTGTTGATTATACCACATAATTGTGGTGATAAAGGAAATGTTCGTTTTAAATAGATGATTATGATATGACCATGACTATAAAATCATGATGATTATTATGAATGATATCATAGGGTTCAAATGCAGAATGATTGCATGAACTTGGGAAAGAACTTTCAAGCCCTATGGGATAAATTGGGTGTTACAAGCAATGGAGCTTCAAAATTTAGCATGATTGAAGGAATTTTACAGTCTTATTTCAGTAGTTTTACGAAATTTAAATTGCCAAGAGATTTTGGGTACTATTAAAGGAAAAAATGATGAGATATTTTTTCCAATGAACTTTAATATCTGCCATCCATTTTGGCTGTCTCACGAATGAAGGATGAGTTGCCTTTAGTGGTTGCAAAGAAAATTTGTGGAGACCAGGCAAAATGGGGAAATATGTCAGATATGACCCTAGGACAGGACGGTGATTCATCAATTGACATGAGGTACGAACCAGAGGTGACGACCGATGAGTCGATCTCAGTCAATGGATGGACCTGTCCTGACATCATTGGGGAAAGGGCTTATGCAAGGAGTCATTCAAAATGATTAATTTGATTTATTGATGAATATTGATGAATTAATTGAAATTGAATAATTGATTGAATTGTTAATTGATTGAATCTAATTGATTGAATTTAATTGCATAAATTGAACTGAATAAATTGAATTGAATATATTGATTGTTTGATTGATGAAAATGCGGTCTCAAGAAAGAAGCTTTGATATCTTTGCGAGATATTATCAATGTGGAGACAACCTGGGAAAATTGAGCAAGGTGGTGAGTTTATATACAGATATGTATGTGCGGTTACCATTGTGTGATTTCCCCGTCAAACAGAGCGGACACCTGAGGATTCACCCACTTCATACTGACCCTCCGGCTCATCTGCAAATACTGATCTGTGAGATTGGATTGTGCAAAAGCCACAGCTGAGGGAGATTCTCTGGAAATCACCGTGCGAACAGGTGGAGAGATCCTTCCTGGAGGTACGAGTGAAGCTTTAGAGGAACCTGGAACAAGCTACAACACATCCAACGCTACTTTGATAAAAGGCAGAATGGGAAATGGAGCCTGCAAGAATACACAAGGACAACCAGAAATTCCACAAAAAGGTACTTGTACACATCATATGTACGACCGTTATGGTACCGAAGCTATAAGGCAGGTCGAGAATTGGTATTTGTGGACAAAGGGACATGATGAGGAGTTTCCAAGAGATGGTACATTTGAGCGAAGTCGATTGGAAAGATTGGAACAAAGATTGAAAGCCAGGAAGAGACAGAATCTAACGGTAGACTGGCTTGCATTCCATCTTTGGGATGGTGAATCCAGACAACGGGAACAGCAAGAACGGATAACGGATCTAGAACTTAAAATAAAAAGGATACAGGATACAGTGGAGGAGACAAATGCACAACTGCCCTCGAAATTAGGAATGAAAGTGACAGTTGTCCCATCAGATTTCCAGTTGTCTCCCCAAAAAGGACGGTACAGAGAATTTTTTCGTGTTTCAGGAGATAACGAGAGATTGCAGTGGCAACTCAGGGATGTAGAGATGCAGCCCAGCAATACAAGTGCACAGGTGCACAGATCAGACAACGACAGAAACCGGTGTTTCAAGTGTGGACGGATGGGAGTAGTGTAATAATGTTGCTTCTGGGACACCTCCGTTTAACATGGGAAATCCCTATCTAATGTCATTTACCCCCTTGTCTTTTTCAAAAATCATAAACACCTCTATTTCTCCCACCCTCATCTTTATGAACCTTTTGTCTGTAGTACCTATCCTTAATGTTGTTCACTAGACCACTCAAACACTACAAATATTTGTTTTCTCTTATAGACCTATCATCCTTCTTCTACATATCATCTGGCAGATTAATCTTTGACCCATTCACTTCCATATTAATTCTTTCCCTCCCTCATTGACCCTAAACACCTATATTTCTCTCACCCTGTTCTTTACGAACCTTCTAACCTTTTGACATGCTATCCTTATTCATTAGACCACTTAAACACCTGTGATCCTTCTGACCTTATGGACCTTTTAACCTTTTACTCTTAATATCATCTGGTGAATATAACCCACTCAAACAACGACCCTACAAATATTTGTTTATGCGTGGGAAATAATTTAATTCTCCTACAACTCTCTTCACCATCTAATATATTAACAAAAAATATGTTTGAGTTTGGTTCTTTATTAAGATATTTTAACTGAGCTAAGATAAAATGGTAAACCTCCCTCAATGTTCTTATTTGAGCGCCTCCAGTGCCACATACCATTTTTAAATTAAAGTATATATTTTCCTGACAACCATCAAAGTTTTCCGTCCACTCAAAAATATTTCCATCTTTTTTACCCAATTCACCGGTATTTAAATTAATTCTCTTATTTGTTTTGTGAACTTTTTTACCAGTTGCCTTTTCAATTATACCTATTTGATATTTTTCACATTCATTATGTTTTCCATTTATATACCAAGGTTGATTACACCTCCACTCTTTAGTCTGGTTGATACTTGGTTCTATCATTTATATAATAGTAAAAAAGGCGGCGGTAGCCCGTTAAAATCCCCAACCCCCCCCCCCCCTTTTTAACTTATCACTTATATATATCTTATCACTTATATATATCTTATCACTTATATATATATATTATCACTTATATACTTATATAACCATAAGGGAGACTATCAATTCCATTTTCTAAAATAAACCTCTTATCATCAAAAGCCCCCAATGCTTTCTTATTTATCTCTTCTGAATATAATTGATGTTTATAACTTCTTATTCCATTAATCTTTCTAAACTCTTCTTTCTTTGTTGTTAAACAGTTATAATAATCCTTAAAGTTTATTGTTTCTTTAATGACATTTTTCTTTACACCTTTTAATTTCTTATCAGTTTTTTCAACGTTATTCACAATGTATTTATAAGCATAAGCCTTAGACCTCAACCCCACAAATTCACTCATAACATTTCCTCCTAATTCATCCTTGAACTTTCCAATCACCTTTTTATTTTTAGAAGAGAACAACTCACTCTCTGGACTGTAATTACTCGTGTCATAGATATTAATGTCTCTTTTCATGTCTGAATAAACATCGTTGGTATTAATTTTCAAAATAAAACTATCTGTATCCATATAAAGTAGATTAACATCATTTTGATATTTCTTCCTCAAGTTATTATAAAAGTAATCATACATTAATGACTTTGATAAATCAAGAATTGTTGTTCCAATATAAATAGGTTTGTTCATTTCAATACTCTCTTTAATCAAATGGATCGCACAAAAGTTCTCAGTAAAGACCTCAGCTCGAGTAAAACTCGGTCTATTAATTAATTTTGATGCTTGTTCCCAAGATGTTGATAGTCTGATATTTTGTCTTTTCCTCACATTCTCCATAGTCTTACCAAAGACCGCATTATTCATCAATTTATAAAAGTCTTTCTCAAAATCTGTTTTTGACTCTGTTCTTCTTTGTGTATTAAAATCAATGTACCCCTTTAACCAATGACTTTGATTGAACTTTAGAACCCTATGGATCTTCTCTACTCTTAGACCTTTTGATAAATATTGTCGCAAATTTCTTTGGTGTAGAACATAATTTTTCTTGTTATATAATGTAGTAAGTAATTTTTCTGTTGATTCACCTATATCAAACGATCGTTGATAATCACTCAACCATTCTTTCTTTGGACTTGCTTTCTCACAAGCAAACGGGAGATCTTTGTGTAGGTTATGGAGTTCCTCTGGATATTTTAAATCAATTTCAAAATAATAACCAACTTTTTCTTCATCCAATTCTTTTTGTGTAGAGATACATACATCTTGTAAAACGTTTTTGTAGTCTTTTTCCTTTACCCATCTAAGTTTTCCATAAGGAAGAGCCTGAGACATTGCCCAGCCATACAGGTTGTTCGCGTCATAGTACATCAAGTAAGAACTCTCTTTCGTTGGATCATAATTTGGAAGATATTTGTTATTTGCTTTTGCGTATCTACTCGAGCAGACTTGTGAAATTCCACCTCTTTTTGCCTTTTCAATCATCAAAAGCATATCAACATCGGTTATCAAATCCAAATCTTGTTTTGTCATTTTCAACATCGCACTCCAGGCCAATCCAGGTGCTGTGTAGTAGTGAGCAGGATCCAATCCATATCCAGTGCGACAAACAGATCTAAAGGCTTCAAATACATCGGCCAATAAAAGCACATCAGTTTTGAGATACAAATCGTGATACTCGCCAAGATTCTTGATGTTATATTTTTCCCAAACATTTTGTGCGTGTACATAATCTTTATCAGATATATGACTATTATTTAATTTGTTATAGAAATTTTCTTTTGAAGGAAGTTGTGTTTCATTGAATCTCTCAAATGAGTCCATATAGTCATAGGGGTAAATTCCCTTTTGTGTTAGAAAATCTTTATCTAAAAAATACTCTGAAAGACATGGAAACTCTTTTAGATTTTGAACCAAGTTAACCAATGGACTTGCCATGAATTTAAATGTATCAAGAAATCTGATATGAGTAATAGGAGATGTGTGAATTGTTTTTGTGAATGAAATGTATTTCTGATCCGTGTTTGGAATTGCTGAGATACTTCCAGAAGTCTTTGAGAGTTCCTTGATAAATAGATGTGTATCATAATGAGCGTTGTTATGAAGAAAGACAGGAATGAAAGAGGGGAGTTGATAATTAATATTACAACTTTGATGAGCCGGACCTCTATATTTACCAGTGAGATGACAATGGTCTCTAACCTTTAGACCTTTACCAATTTTCTCCTCACAAATATGACAGACATTGTTTTTTATAAATTCCCTTTTTTCTTTACTTGTTAAGGACATTGGTTTATTGGTTTCTCTCATTATCTTGGTTAATCGAACACAGTCTTTTTCTAGTCGTTTCACAAACTCCTCTGGGGTATTTGAGCCTCTATACATCTCTAACTTGTTATATTTATCAGCAACGGATGATTTGATATAATAACAAAAACCACAAGGAGTATGTTTTTGATATTTATTTGTGTATGATTCTTTTGGATCTTGAGAAGCAGTATCAATTTTTTCTAAAATACTTTCAAAATCAGCATATATAACAAATGGATGTTTGATCTTTTTATTTTCATCTTTGAATGTGATCTTTGAGCCTTCTTTAGGCATATTGATTACCGTTGATTTATGTTCGCCACAATAATTTGAATGTTTATCTAATCTTTCTTGTGAATTGAAGAAGTTAAGACAACGCAAACAAATATATATTTTATTTGTTCTCTTACAGACTTGTGGTTTTATTAATTTAGCAATATCTTTGATGTATGTATAATGTGAATTTTCGTCTGAATTAAAATATAGAAGATTAATATGAGTTTGTTTACAATTGTCAGAAAGCTTTAAAACCTGAATGTTGTTTGTTTCTGTTAGACCATAAACATTAACTGATAAATTATTCATCTTTTCAAATTTAGGAATATCATTTAAAGTCATCGGAAACTTTAGATCTTTCGTATTTAATGTATTCTCATATTTTTTATAATGAGATACTCTTTCATCATGAAAATGTGGAGGATGTAAGTGTGCTAAAATAGACCAGAGAAAACATTTATTGTCTTTATTTTTGATATTGATAACTGCTTTTCTATTTTTGATAACACTGGGTAAATCAATGTAAGAAGAAGCTTTTAGAGGATCTGATTTAAGAATATGAATGTCTATGTAAATAATTTTTCCTATATTGAATCCACTTCCTACGATTGAATTATCCACATCTTGCTCTTGTTTAATAAGTTCATCATAGACTCCTGATGTTTTAAAATCTTGATATGAAGATATAAAGTGTGGCTCAGTTCTCATGTATGGTGCATCTATAACTCCTTCATCCTTTGTCATTTCTAATTTTACTCCCATATAAAATTTAAGTGGTTTCATTTCCTTTAGTGTTTTTTCAATCAACGTTTGAACAGCAGGTTTAACTATTTCTACAGCATCAACTATAGACTCTGGTTCAGGAGGTTTGAAGTTAAAGACTCTTATTTTAATATGTCCTTTGAATGCTCCATCAGAGTTTTTAGTTGTGATAAAATTTGATAAATGTAGATTTGTTTTAAGATGTATTTTGAAGCCTTTCTTGAGGATATTTTTATTACATGTAGAACAGTGTTTTGTTTCAGGTGGAAGAGGGGAAAGTTTGTTTAAAATGTTGTATGTATGTTTTGCGGTGAGAATATGTTGTTTATAATATTTTACTTCCTTCTCGCAAGTATCACAATAAACCATATTTATAGCGTGAGAAAACGTGGTGTTTTATATATATCACTGTGCTTAAAATAAAACACTTTTGAGCTTTACAGCTCCGTTTTATATATATCGCTGTGCTTAAACTAAAACACTTTTTCACTCAGAATCATCTAAGTCATAACTATCACATGAATACTCAGAATCATACTCAGAGTCATCAATAAAGCTACTCTCATAACTATCATTTGAGCACAAACTATTAGTATCATAACTATCATCTGTGTTCAATGAAATACTATCATCACCATCGTCCAAGTTCAATGAAATACTATCATCACTATCGTCTGAGTTCAATGAAATAGTAAAATCTTCACTGCTGTATTGACTCATATTTAATTAGCAAGAAAAATATTCCCATCAATATCTATATACTTTCTTTCATTAACAGATTCAATCTCTACAATTTTTATATCAAAAGTTATCTTTAAATAATCTCTAACTATCATAGAACGAAATGACATTTCACCAGAAATATTAACATCATTCATTTTACTTAGATCTACACCCTTTGGATTATTAAAGAAAATACAAATGTCTCCTCTAGAATTATTAATGGTCTTATCATTCTTTTTCAAAGTATCGTGGTCAATCACTTTTTCAAGCTTTGAATAAATTGCCAGGAGTAGAGGAGAAACTTTTGTTAGATTTACTTTAATGGATGTCTTTCCAGGTATAGTTAGAGCTCTTCCTTTAAATGAAATAGAGGGGCTCATGTTATTTTCCATAACTGGTTTTACCCAAAAATTTCCATATTTATCTTTGTTCAATTTAACATCTTTGACATATTTTTCTATATCTTCCACCGAAGTAGAGATTGATTGAAATTTGTCTTTTGTGCTTTGAAACATTGTATTTATTAATGAATAAACTTGCGTTTAGTTTAAGTAAAAATTTACCACATAAATATGATAAGTTCTGAAGGATATTTAGAATTTCCAGACTCTCCATATGATAAATTAGAGAATTGTCCGGCTTGTGATAGAGTGGGGCTTAATGATGAGGATTCATATAAACAATGTATTTTCTGTGATTTAATTTTAATTAATGATAATAAGAAATATAAAAAAATATATAACTCTTTTAAATTAGAACCAAAAATGAATTACTTTACAAGATTAATAAGAGAGATGAATGTTAAGTATTGTGATGATAATACACCATTTCTTTCAAGGGAAGAGACTAATTGTATTGAGGAAATGTATAAGGGTTTAATGATATTTATTATTCAAAATAATTTTAATGGAAATGTTAATACAAGATACTATATAAATAAAATAATGGATTATTTTGAAATTAAACCCGAACTCAGGATAAAATATAGAGTTTCTAAAATAGCTCAAAAAAAGTTGGATGACTTGTTTTCCAAATATATAAATGAATGATTTTTTACCCGTTTGGGAAAATAAGATAAAATTTAATAACCATAAAAACATTCCAAATTCATTGAGATGTCTAATAGTTGGTTCAAGCGGATGTGGGAAAACCTGTTTACTTTTAAAGATGCTCCTTGGTCCTAATTTTTTAGATTATGATAATTTAATAATTTTTACAAAGTCAAGTTTTCAACCCGAGTATCAACTACTCTCACAGGGTTTTAATGCAGGTCTTAAAAAGGAAGACATTATCGGTTTATTTAAACTTCAAAACAAACTGAATGATTATAATATTGAAGATATAATACAATTATTTTGTGATACACAGAAATCAAAATCGAAACCCATAACTTGTATTCTCAGTGATAATACGGATGATATACCTTCACCTCAAGATTTAGATAAATCAAAAAAGAACCTCGTCATCTTTGATGATTGTGTTAATGAGAGAAACCAAACAGTAATGGATAGCTACTATACAAGAGGGAGACATTCTTCTTGTAATTGTATATATCTTAGTCAATCATATTTTCAACTCCCTCGACGCTCAATAAGAAACAATGCCAATACTTTTATTTTATTTAAGTTAAATTCAATAGATGTAAATAATTTTTGGAGAGATAATTGCTCTACGTTATGTAGTAAAAAAGAATTTGAAAATTATATGAAACACACGATTGGAAAATATAAATATATTGTTGTGAAACAAGATGAGATACTAAATGATATTTTTCAATAAATAAATACAGAAAATGAATACCGAAGAAAGAGAAAGAAAGTTTAAGGAACATCAACAATTAGTTTCAAAAGTTGTTAAACAACAGGAAGAGATAAAGAAGAAACGGAGACAGAAACTAACTGGTGAAGAAGCCTTTGAAAGAAAACAAGAGAAATTCTTTAAACCACTTTTGAAAACTCAACACTCACCTACAGTTCCCACGGTAGAATTTACTCCGAAAAAACTTCAAATGCTCAAAGATTTTAGTCAGATAACAAAACAAGAACTTGGTGAATTAGAATATGATGACGAGGGATTATTTCGGAAACTTGAGGAGGTAAATCAACCCCCTAATTATGTTGTGGAAGCTCTTCAAAACAATGAATATTCGGCGGGTTCAAAAACCAGAGCAGGTCTCATTCCAACAGAAGAACCAGCAGTGTTTCATCTTGTGGAAGAAAAGGTATTGATATTTAATGATGAATTGATGTTCTTGAGTTCTACTCAACCAAATGTTAAATTAACTCCAAGATTAATGTTTCTTCTAACAAACCCCGGATTCAGCGGTTCAAAATATTTTGAGGAACCACTTGATATGGAAAGAGAGGAAGATAGGGTATATATTGAGTTGCTAAATGCACTTGATTATGGAGTTTCTGTTGCTGGTAAAAGTAAGAAGAATGAGAAGGAGAAACATATTATTGATGCTTTAAGTAAGCTTGGTTCGGGTGTTAGTTTTCTTCCAAATGACCCATCACAATTAGTTAATAGGCTATTATTGTTGTTAGGTAGTAAGAAGGCTGGAAACAACAATTGTTTTAATGAATCCTCAGCCATTTTAGATCAGTTGATGAACATGAAAATAATTAATAAATGTCAATACAAAGATATTTTATTAGATATTAAATAAGATGAGAAGCACAATTCTTAGTTTTAATTTCACAACGAGCGATTACACAGCTTCATTCCCTTACCCACTACAACTTGACCCCCTTACCTCATATGAGGCATCTTTGTTGTCAATGGAAACTTACAATACCCTTTTTAATATCACAGAGAAAAACAACAAGTTTAGTTATAATCCAGGAAGTGGATATAAAACTATAACCGTTTCACCTGGAGCTTACGAGATTTCTCAAATATCTTCAGAAGTCTCTCGCCTTATGAAAGAAAAAGGTGATGAACCAAAAAATATTGTAATAGATATTCAAAAACACACTTCAAAATCAACTATTAAACTTAAAAATAATTATAAAGTTGATTTCACGATTGAAAATTCGTTTAGAGAGCTATTGGGTTTCTCTTCAAAAAAGATTGAAAATAACGGGACGTTTTACAGTGATAATGTTATCCAAATATCCTCCGGTATAAATTCAGTATTAATTCATTGTGATTTGATTGATGGTGCTTATAACGATGGAATAAGAACAAATACAATATTTTCATTCAGTGCATACTCAACCCCGATTGGTTATAAATTTAATATGGAACCAAAAAATCTTGTCTATTTACCTGTGTCAGGAAAAACCATATACAGAGTAAATTTTAGGATAACCGACCAAGATAATCGTATGATATCCTTTAATGATGAAATTATATCCATCAGAATTCACCTACGTGAAGTTTTTCAATAAATAAATAATGGTTATTGTGAGAAAACACGAGTTGGGAAAATATAAAATAATTACAGGGGAGGGCATGTTCCTTTCACCAGACTATACAAGGTATGTGGGTAGAGGATACTATAAACCTAAGAGACAACGAGGTGTAGGTCATCAATTTCGAAATAAAGGAGATGGGATAATTGATACTCTAATGGGTATTGGTTCAACCATCCTTAAACATAAAGACCTAATTGGTTCAACTGCTTCTGCCGTGGGCTCCGTTGCGGGTGCTATAAAGAGTATAAAAGATGCTCAAAAGGAGTCTCATAAATTACAAGCAATCAAAGAAATAAAAAAAGGTAAAACTCAACTATCTTCACAAGAACGACAAAAAATCATTAAAATACTTGGGTCAGGGTTTCAACAATTTTAATGCTATATAAATACAAGTATGGAAGCGATTGATAGTATCTATGATTTGGATGATACGATTATCATTTCAAACTCCACTAAAAAGGAAGACTATTTTAAGGTAAATGCTATAACAGGAACAGACTGGAATTCAAACGGAACAAAAAGTTTTGAAATAAATAATCAACAAACTTACTTGAATATAGCTGATAGTTTCTTGCTGTGTAAATTTAAATTCACTAAGGCTGCGAATAATACTAATGCTACACTCGTAAATGATTTCTTCTGGAAAATGTTTGACAGTGTCCGCCTGTATATTGGAACACAAGAGGTTGAAGCGGTTGATTATGTCTCTGCTACATCTGAAATGATGAAATTTACACTATATTCGTTTAGTGATAGAATGGGTAAGGGAGCTGTTGAGGGTTTTATTCCTGATATGTCAACGGGTACAAACGCAGACCCTGGTTATAGTCAAAGGAAGTCAATGTATAATGATGACGCAAAAGCTGAGAATAGTTTTACCGTAGCAGTACCTCTGAAAGGTATATTTGGATTTTGTGATTATGATAAAGTTTTGTATGGGCTTAAAATTAGATTTCAACTACAAAGGAATGATAATGTAAATAGATTGCTTTTTGGGGATGAAAATGCTTTTGGAGAAAATAATAAATTTGTTATTAATGATTTGTGTTGGTATATCAGTGAATATACTCCTAATCTTAAAACGGAAGAGATGTTAAATAGAAGACTTAACTCAAAGAAACCGCTAAATGTATCATACCTTAAAAGAAGATGTCAACACGTTAAACTGGAACACACTACCTACACTTGGAATTTAGGTGTTCTTCAAGGAAAGCCACGATACCTCTGGCTCATTTTTAAAAAACCAGATGGAGAGGACGGTACTAATAAGAATAATGCCCTGAGTGATAATGCAAAGGTGAAACAACTTCGGGTTTCTCTTGATGGCACATTTTATCCGCGAGATAGATTGGAAATTGATTGGGAAAAAAATGATTATGCGGAAGCCTACAAGTCCTACCAAAAGGTGTGTGAAAGTAATGGTAATAATGATCCTATTTTGGATATGGTTGCGTTTCAAAAACTTTATACAATCTACGCAATTGACCTGAGTTCTCAAAAGGAAACTATAAAGTCTAATCGAGTGGATACTTCTCTATACATTGAAAGAGGGGAGAGTGAAGAGGTTAATGCATATTGTTTGCTTTTGGAGGAAACAGAATTACAGATTAATACAGATAATGGTGTTATGATTAATATCACATAGGTTTTTTCTCATAAATAAATGGTTGGGGTATATGTTAATCAAATCAATCTTAATAAATTAACATCTTGTATTCAAAATCAAAAGCCTTGTATTATTAATGTTAATACAATTCAAAGAAAAGGAGCTGTAAGAATTGATGTTTTACTCACACACACACAAGTAAAAACACTAAATGATGTTGGATCACTTAAAATTAAAATGACGAAACCTATGTTAAAGAAATATTCAATAGACGAGTCAAGAGGAGGATTTCTCCCGTTTCTAATTCCTTTATTTGCTGGTTTAAGTGCGGCGGGAGCATTGACTGGTGGTATTTCAGCAGCGGTAAAAACTGCTAACGAAAGGAAGGCACAACTAAAAGCTCAAAAAGAATTGGAAAGACATAACAAGGAGTTGGAGAAACAAATTAGTGGAAGTGGTGTAATTGTAGATTTTGCTCAAAAACTTGAAAGTCTACCTGATAAAGCTAGATTGTTGGTTGGAGATATGCTTTCCTCTATCGCTCAAGCGGGTGTTAAACTAACTAAACGGGGTAATGGATTGTATCTTTCTCATAAATAAATGGATAAATGGTTTAAACAATTTGGAAAGAATACAACGTCAAATATAGAACTAGCTAAGTATTGTAAAACACTAAAAATTGATAATGTGGTTATTTGTATGAGAGATGAATTAACACATATAAATAAGAATACAAAGAATATTATTATGAATTTAGACACACAGAATGGTTCTCATTGGGTTTGTATTCATAATAGTCAGGATAAATATTATTTTGATAGTTATGGTATGCCACCACCTGTTGAAGTAATACAATTCTTACAGAATGGTGTTTATCAAACATTCCAAGTTCAAGAAATTAATTCTAAATGTTGTGGCCAATTATGTTTATATGTATTATTTCAACTCAACAATAATGAAAATTTTTATGATATCATTTTTTATCTAATATAAATGACCTATGTTGGAAAAGATGGTTCTATCTTTGGAAAATCCTCTCAGGATATTGATTTATCAAATTATTATACAAAGGCACAGGCTGAACGACAAAAATATAGTGTAAGTAAAAATATTAATATGAAGAATACTTATAAATTAATCAATTATCCAAACCCTACAGATGCGAATGACTTGATTAGATTCAGTGATTTATCACAATATATATCTTTAAAGAAAACAGCACGTTTTGTGAAACAAGTAAAATTTACAACCACAACACCTGGTTATACTGACCATACACCTTTCCTCATTGAATTTAACTACCTGCTTACAATTAAATTTTATAAAGAAGGACATTTAGTTAATATGCGAATTAATAAATGGGGGTATGATATGCCTGATTTAGGGTATAATTGGTCTTTTTCAATAAACATAGAAGACCTACATGATTTAAATCAGTCTCGTAAAGAAGAATATTATCCACTTGGTGAAGATAAGGATTTATGTGGAAGTACAATTAGTAAACAACAAATACGTGATTTTAAGAAAATAAAAATATATGATAGTATAGCGATGGTTCGCATGACAAAGAAGGAAGGTAATGAGATAAGGATAGAAAGCCGAGGAATACAAACTGATTTGGTAGTGGGAAGATGGGGTGGTATTACCTGTCATAATATTAATCTCACATATATTTCTGATACATAAATGGCAGGAAGAAGACTACAAGAGAATTATAATTTTTGTATTCAAGGATACCTACAAGAAAAGGGTGCTCGGTATTACATACCTTATGATTTGGAGCATATACATGGGAATTTTGTCATAAAAAACTGGCCTTATACTGATATTGTTAAACCCACAAATAGAGACTTGTTTAAAATATTAAATAAAAATGAACTTCTCAAAGTTATGAAATATAAAACTCTTTTAGAAATCGTCAACAAATCTTATTGGTATCCTATTATGAGAAAAATAATTATAGATACAAGAATATCTCAAAATCCAGATGAGTATATGTATAATATTCTTTGGGGTTCAAACTCAAGGGTAGCAAGGGATGAGGAAGGAGTTGAAGAAGAGAAGGAGGAAAGAGAGAAAAAGGAGAAGGAGGAAAGGGAGAGGGAGGAGAAGGAGGAGAGGGAGAAAAAGGAGGAGAAGGAGGAGAGGGAGAAAAAGGAGAAGGAGGAAAGGGAGAAAAAGGAGAAGGAGGAAAGGGAGAAAAGGGAGAAGGAGGAAAGGGAGAAAAGGGAGAAAAAGGAGAAGGAGGAGAGGGAGAAAATGGAGGAGGAGGAGAGGGAGCAAAGAGAGAGGGAGGAAAAATATAAAAAGATGGAAATCACTGAGATTCATAAAAGATTGAGTGTATTAAAGCAAATAAATCAATCTCAACGCACCGAAGAGGAAATTAAAGAATTAACAACTCTTATGAAGATAATGGTTTCAAAAATAAGAACGTCAATGTCTTCAATTTCAGAGATTTAAACGAGAAAGTGGTGAAGAAGAAGAAGAAGAAGAAGGAAAAGATTATGTGATTGATGATGTTGGTGTCATTGACTTTAGTTAGTTTTTATTTGTAAATAAATGGAGGAGAGAGTGAAGGCATTCCTTAGGATTCTTTATGTTTTAAAAATAAAGATTGAAATGTATATGTTGAAAACCAAAAAGGTTTTGATACTCTGTCGGAATTTTTCTGATAAATAAATATGAGTTATTGTCTCAAATGTAAAAAGAAAACTAAATCTAAAAATATCTCTTATGTTAAAGCTAAAAATAATAGAGTTTATCAAAAAGGAATATGTCAAGTATGTGGCTCTAAAAAGTGCCAATTCATCTCTCCTAAAAGAGGAGGAGACATACAAAAGTTTCTGTCAGGAAGTAAATTTACAACAACTGGAATTCCAGGGGAATTACACCTTCCAGGGTATTCTTTCTGTGGTCCAGGAACAAACTTGGATAAAAGATTAGATGAGGCTGACAATCCTAAACCTTGGTCTAAACATACAAATAGGGTTGACGAAGTGTGTATGAAGCATGATATTGCTTATGGGAAAACCACTACGTTGACTGAAAAACATAAAGCCGACAGCGAAATGTTGTATAATTTGTCTTTGATACAAAATCCAACGTTGAGAGAGAAAGTTGATAGGTTTATTGTGAGAAATTTGATAAATGCTAAATTGAAACTTGGTCTTGGTTATTCCTCAAAAAACTATTAGGCTCTAATGATGCCATCAAGACTGAGGAGCTTTTGGCTGAAGAATTACACAAACCTATAATCACAAAGTTTAAAAGAAGGAAGGTTTATTCTAAATACACTGACCACATATGGTCCGCTGATTTAATTGAATTGAATAATGACAGGGGATACAGGTATGCTTTAACCGTTATTGATTTGAGGAGTAGATTTGCCTGGGTTGTCCCTTTAAAAAATAAAAGGGGTGATACTTTAATGTTAGCCTTTAAGCTAATATTTGATCGGGATAAAAGGAAACCAAAGAAGTTATGGACTGATGAGGGAACAGAGTTCTATAACAAAATATTCATGAAATTTCTTAAGGGGAAGGGTATTAAATTATACAGCACCTTTAATGAAGGAAAGGCAGTTGTTATTGAGCGTTTTAATCGTACTTTAAAAGAGAAATTATATAAAAAATTCACACAACTCGGTTCTCAAAAATGGGTGTATTTAATTCAGGATATTGTAGATAATTACAATAATACAGTTCATTCATCAACACAATCAAAACCATCAGAAACATTTACAAAATTAGAATATGAAAAGGAGATTAATTTGAGAAAGCCCAAGTTTAAAGTTGGTGATATTGTAAGAATATACAAATGGAAAAGTCATTTTGAGAAAGGTTATACACAAAAATGGACTCGTGAATTATTTAAAATCATTGATGTAATGGATACAGTCCCTTGGACCTACAAATTATATGATTTAAATGGAGAAGAAATCTTGGGTTCATTTTACTCACAAGAATTACAAAAAACACAAGTAAGCAGCTAATACCCTTGAAAATAATAAATAAATAAATAAAATGTAATGGGGATACGTTTTTAAATCTGTGAACCCCAAACACAGAATCCCACAACTTTTTAGTTGGGGCTTAACTTTTGTGTGTGTATAATGGGGATACGTTTTTAAATCTGTGAACCCCAAACACAGAATCCCACAACTTTTTAGTTGGGGCTTAACTTTTGTGTGTGTATAATGGGGATACGTTTTTAAATCTGTGAACCCCAAACACAGAATCCCACAACTTTTTAGTTGGGGCTTAACTTTTGTGTGTGTATAATGGGGATACGTTTTTAAATCTGTGAACCCCAAACACAGAATCCCACAACTTTTTAGTTGGGGCTTAACTTTTGTGTGTGTATAATGGGGATACGTTTTTAAATCTGTGAACCCCAAACACAGAATCCCACAACTTTTTAGTTGGGGCTTAACTTTTGTGTGTGTGTGTATGTGCGAGTGAGTCATAATAATATACAAACCCTAACCCAACCCAAGCCCTAACCCAACCCCATCCCTAACCCAAACCCATCCCTAACCCAACCCATCCCTAACCCAACCCCATCCCTAACCCAACCCCATCCCTAACCCAACCCCATCCCTAACCCAACCCCATCCCCAACCCAACCCCATCCCTAACCCAACCCCATCCCTAACCCAACCCCATCCCTAACCCAACCCCATCCCTAACCCAACCCCAACCCTAACCCTCACATTCAAAATCCCAACCCTAACCCAACCCCATCCCTAACCCAATCCCAACCCTAACCCTCACATTCAAAATCCCAACCCTAACCCAACCCCATCCCTAACCCAACTCCATCCCTAACCCAACCTAATCCCTAACCCTCACATTCAAAATCCCACCCTAACCCTAACATAATCTTTTTTTTCTTCTTTTTTAAAAATACGTATTTCTTTTTTTTCTACTTTTTTTAAATACGTATTTCATTTTTATTTTTTTTCCTCTTCCTCCAATTCTGTCTTTCAAGGCTTTCAAGTTTGAAGAAGTAGAAATGGGAAGAAAGAATTTTCCAGCATTTTCTTCCTCGAACTTTCTTGATATTGCTTAAATCAAGCGTCATTAAACAAAGAACATTGTTCATTGCTTTAGAATGCAAAGAGTCTCCAAGATGTACCCCACAGGTAGAGTCTCCAAAATAAAACCAACTTTCCAAGTTCCCAAGGTATAACCACAATCCTGTTGAGTCTCCAAGATAGGTATCACATTCCGAGTTATCAAAACAAAACCCCCATTCAGAGTCTCCAAAACGAAACCAGTTTTCAAAGTCTCCAAGGTAAAACTCTTTTCCTAATTTTATGAAATTTAGTGAGTCTCCAAGGTAGGCTCCACAGTTAGAACCATCTAGGCAGACCTCATAATTAGTTTTTCCCAAATTTAGTGAGTCTCCAAGGTAGGCTCCACAGTTAGAACCATCTAGGCAAACCTCATAATTTGTTTTTCCCAAATTTAGTGAGTCTCCAAGGTAGGCTCCACAGTTAGAACCATCTAGGCAGACCTCATAATTTGTTTTTCCCAAATTTAGTGAGTCTCCAAGGTAGGCTCCACAGTTAGAACCATCTAGGCAGACCTCATAATTTGTTTTTCCCAAATTTAGTGAGTCTCCAAGGTAGGCTCCACAGTTAGAACCATCTAGGCAAACCTCATAATTTGTTTTTCCCAAATTTAGTGAGTCTCCAAGGTAGGCTCCACAGTTAGAACCATCTAGGCAAACCTCATAATTTGTTTTTCCCAAATTTAGTGAGTCTCCAAGGTAGGCTCCACAGTTAGAACCATCTAGGCAGACCTCATAATTTGTTTTTCCCAAATTTAGTGAGTCTCCAAGGTAGGCTCCACAGTTAGAACCATCTAGGCAGACCTCATAATTTGTTTTTCCCAAATTCAGTGAGTCTCCAAGGTAGGCTCCACAGTTAGAACCATCTAGGCAAACCTCATAATTTGTTTTTCCCAAATTTAGTGAGTCTCCAAGGTAGGCTCCACAGTTAGAACCATCTAGGCAGACCTCATAATTTGTTTTTCCCAAATTTAGTGAGTCTCCAAGGTATAACTCTTTGGCTGGGTCATCAAGGTAGAACTCGTTCAGTGGGTTTTGTTTTGATAACTCACAATAAGTATCATCATGGTAGAACTCTTTTTCAGGATTTTGTGGATCTCCAAGGTATAACTCTTTGGCTGGGTCATCAAGGTAGAACTCGTTCTGTGGGTCTTGGTTGTTCAAAAGATCTTCAAACAAAAAAATAACTTTATCCCAAGTTGTGTTAAAAGTAGAATTTTCATTTCGTAGCTCAGATACAATTTCCTCCATCGACAAGAGGTTCGAGTCCAGTTCATCAATCTGAAGGTTGAGCGCTACACAGGTAGTAGGACTCCAAGGAATAGCAAAGTTATCCCATTCCATTTCGGCATAGGAGTCCATTCTCAAGTGAAGCAGAAAGCGTGTTTGAAAAAGCCTGTGTGGTCGGTGCCTTTTATAAGAAGGGCTGGGTGTGTGTCATTTCCTGTGGAAATTCCCTGGGCGTGTCTTAACTGGAAATGATGTGATGGAAATTCCCTGAAAATGATGTTATGTATTACCTGGAAATGATACAATGCTGAAGAGTTTATAAAGTGGGTGGGACTTAGCAAAAGTGGGCGGAGCTTAGCAAAAGTGGGCGGGGTATAGCAAAAAGTGGGCGTGGCTTAACAAAAAGTGGGCGGGGCTTAGTAAAAGGTGGGCGTGGCTTACCAAAAAGTGGGCGGGGTTTTTCCAAAAAGTGGACGGAGCTTAACAAAAGGTGGGCAGAGCCTACCAAAAAGTGTGTGGCACTGGAGGCGCTCAAATAAGAACATTGAGGGAGGTTTACCATTTTATCTTAGCTCAGTTAAAATATCTTAATAAAGAACCAAACTCAAACATATTTTTTGTTAATATATTAGATGGTGAAGAGAGTTGTAGGAGAATTAAATTATTTCCCACGCATAAACAAATATTTGTAGGGTCGTTGTTTGAGTGGGTTATATTCACCAGATGATATTAAGAGTAAAAGGTTAAAAGGTCCATAAGGTCAGAAGGATCACAGGTGTTTAAGTGGTCTAATGAATAAGGATAGCATGTCAAAAGGTTAGAAGGTTCGTAAAGAACAGGGTGAGAGAAATATAGGTGTTTAGGGTCAATGAGGGAGGGAAAGAATTAATATGGAAGTGAATGGGTCAAAGATTAATCTGCCAGATGATATGTAGAAGAAGGATGATAGGTCTATAAGAGAAAACAAATATTTGTAGTGTTTGAGTGGTCTAATGAACAACATTAAGGATAGGTACTACAGACAAAAGGTTCATAAAGATGAGGGTGGGAGAAATAGAGGTGTTTATGATTTTTGAAAAAGACAAGGGGGTAAATGACATTAGATAGGGATTTCCCATGTTAAACGGAGGTGTCCCAGAAGCAACATTATTACACTACTGATGGGACATTGGAAAAGAGGATGTCCGTATACCAAAAGGAAGACAAGTTAATAGGGTAAACCAAGATCAAGGGTACCAGTGCTGACCGATACCTCAGACAATGATTAGGCCTTCATTGCGACAAATCCCAAATGACGATTGGCCTCAACAAATTAGATTACTGGACAAACATGAATAACTGTCGATGATTCTTGGGTCTGAAAAGTTTTCGGAGCAAGAATTATTCATTTTTCTTTTGCTTGTAAGCAAATTAGTAATTAATTGATCAAATGCCAAAATTGGATCTTCTATTTTGGGCACAGCAATTTTAAATTTACAAAGTTTGGAACAATTGCGTTGCAATTGTTGGCAAACCAAGTAACAAGAGTCACATGATGATCAGGTGGGAATTTCGGACTATTGTTCCGCACAATTGATAGGTCAATGGTCGACTGACATGCAAATGGGTGTGTAGTCAAAATTTGGATAGATTATTGTGAAGGCAGAAAGGGTAATTTCAATTTGACATCATAAAGGTTTTCTAAGAATGGACTTTTGGTTCATTTGTCTATAAGCATTTTGAATTTGATTGACAAATTTTATGAAATTGAAATAAAATTGACACCCATCTGATCTGTAAATAATGGTTCCGACGCAAACAAATATGCATAATGCATGTGTGTGTGTGTTTTTGTGTATCAATCTTACAAGATTGTTGACACCGACAGTGTGCCTGTCTGGAAATGGATAGTTATATGTGGATGGGATTGGGATATGTGGATGGGATTGAATATCCAGAGAATCCGTAAAATAAAATAGAAATATAATTTGATTATGAACATTATCTCTTTTGTCAAGGGAAATGGAATATAAAAAATTTGATGTGCTGGGTTATGAGCAGCCATTAATTAATAGTAAAATTGTGAGTAATTTTGGGATTCCATTTTTGATAGAATGTATATGAGAATAACATCTATTTATGGATATGAGCTTCATAAAAGGAAATGAGGAAGTACAAAAACATCCAAATTTGGGAGAGGTCTTACACTGACTTCCCAGAATACTCTGCTCATGGATTTTATATATATAAACTTGAATTTTATAAGCATATAAATTGTGCTGTATGTATGGATGTGTTTTAGGCATAGATGATATGGGAAAAGAGTAAAGAAAATTTTGCTGGTTTGAACTATTGTGGGTTTTCAGTTCTGGAGTTTAAACAAAGTCACTGGTTAACAGATGAGAAAGGATAGTAAATAAATTATTCTCTGCTGGGCAAATTAAGTACGATATTACTAAGACTTATGAGAGCTATTGTTCCGCCTTACAGCAGTGGAAAATTATTGGAAAAAATTAGATCCAACATAATGAATCTATAAAAGAATGTGATAGGGATAATATCCTCAATTTGTACTAATTATTTGATTGTGGGTAAAGGAATTAAGTCATCGTAGTGGATTGTTAACAGCAGCCTGAAAATGTCCTGAGAGTGTGCATCCATGTAATCAGAAATCCCAGATTTGTTTTTACAAACAACATTTTGGTAGAGGTCTTGTGTGGAACACTTCCTTGGTAGATAAAAACGGTACTGCATGCTGGCAGCCACTTTTGCGGCCAGTTAGGCCAAACAAATTGAGAGGAAATTGTAGTTAAATACGTAAGTTACACATGGCTATTTGTAAAAAAGGAAATTTGTTGAGATGGGAAACATTTTTTCGAAGGTTTATTAAGGTGTTATAATATGACATGTGGCAAGGCAAACTATTGGATGGGAAAATTAGATCTGGCTATAGAATAAATTTATTGACCCCTTGAAGTTAATCCTTCGAATCATTGTTTCACTGGCATTTTTGTTCAAATTGGAAATAGTTTGGTAGAGCTTTGGTTAAAACCTTTGGTTGCGGTATCTTGGAACGAATTGATAAACCATAGGAGATTGATAAGAATAGAAACAAATATGGACCCAAAATAGAAAGTTGGATTCATGCCTCTCATTGCAAGCAAGCACATGGGGCTAAGGTGGACGATCCCACAGAAAATGAGGCTGCACCTAGCAGCCCAGCAGAACATTCAGTGGTAGAAAAATGATAGTCGTGATTTACAGTCATTTGAATTACATTTTAACACCCCTTGCATTGATAAACATTACATTTTCAACATGTGATATTCCTACTTGGAATAGTGACATTTATTTGCCTACATGACATACAATTACCTGCTGATATTAATACAGCATGAGTGAAAAAATGTATCACAACTACACTCATGATCAGGGGATTGAGTTCAACCCCGGGAGATAGGGGGATCAGGGTAAGACAAATAATCTGATTATGTTACATATTAAGGGATTTTCTTTATTTACCTTTTAGGAAGCTTGTTAGTTTGGTATATAATGTTAAATGTCATCGACATATAACTATGTCATAGATATGAATATATACAAGGAGTAGCAGACTTGTTTGTTGGTTTAGTAGTTATATTGGCAATTGTTTTAGTGGTGGCTTGCTTGAAAGCCTTAGTGACGGTGTGTTTGAATAAGGTAACCAACAACACGATGATAACACATGAAGTGACAAATGAGGAAAGAAATGTGGAACCAGAAAAGGAAGACTTTTATGGCGACATAAACAGTAGAATTAAGATAATGGCATAACGACAATGTTATGAGTTGTGTCAATTACAATATCAATGAACTCATATCACCACGAGTGACACACTGTTAAAAAAAAAAAAAAAAAGAAAAAAAAAGAGGGAAAAGAAAAAGTGGAGAGGAATTATGGTAATAATACATTATGCTTAATTTGTTGGTTTGGGAAAATTGTTGTTGGGAATTAGGTATTCCCGTTTGTGATTGTAATCATATACAATGCTATTCTTAGTTTAGTAATAAAATACATACCTGATTGAATATTATTTGTGTGACGCATATAAATGAATATAACTTTTGTGTTAAGGAAAAACAACAAATTGTTGAATGTGAAACTGTCGGAAGATATACATGATTATGCTGATTTCATGGTAAGATGTACCCTATCTGATTCAGTGTGTGCGGAAAGCAGATTCAGATATGACTGAGCATAAGGATAAGACGAGATCACATTTTGGAGGGATTGCTAACGGAATTGGGAAGAAGAAAGAAAGAAAATTTGTGGCTAAAAATGAAGTTAATCGTGGCATACACCCTCTTTCTCAAAGAATGATGAAGACATTCTCCCGTGTAACTTGGAGATGAATGCTTACCTTCACCAAGGAAATTTATGTGACCATTTGCCTGGATCACACTGCAACATATGAAAGAAAGGCGATCACTTACTCTTGTTCGAAGACTTCGAACATTCACCACATCAGAAGTTGCAGGACAACGACATTTTACCTGCAACCTCTGTGAAATGCGGGGACATATGTTATTACTTCACCAACGTCCGGGGAACCAGCATGGAGCTGCAAAAAACGGCTGTGCCCTTGTCACAACAGCTGTGCACGATTCTGCTGGTTGCTCCTGGTAAGGACCATGAATGACCTGAACACCATGGTCCCAACATCAGTGTGGATGCATCCGGCATCCCTGTTCCACATCTTGCTGGCCAATCAACGTCACACCAATACTTGCTGCCCACTCACAATGAGGGAGGAGGCAAGTCGACTACAACTGGGTGAAGGCCTTGTTCAAGGAATCATTATGGTTCAGAGCAAAAAAGTGGCAAGAATGCTACATGGAGAGAAGGGTCAGTCTATGACTCCGCAGTGTTACCACAACAGCGAAATCCTACACGAAGTAGTGCAGGAGCTATGAAGACATTAGGAGAAAATGTTTCATACCTGGATTCAAACACAAGTGATCAGCCCTTCCTTTCAAACAAAGTCAACATTTGTGTGGAGGCAAACGTTTTTTGCCAGATGGTGCAGATGCTTTACAAAACTTGAAAATGAAGTGAAATTGTTGTATCTTGGTGATGGTGAAGTGTTGTTTTGAAAATATATTTGTGATGCAAATGCAATAGATTGAACAATATGGAAGGAGTCAATGACCAACGAAATGTTTTGTGATTCTTGCAGGATGACGGTGTATGCCTAAGGGAATTTGATTACCAAAGTGATTGATTATTTACTTATACTTGTAATGATGTTTACTTGTAGTGATTGATTATTTACTTATACTTGTAATGATGTTTACTTGTAGTGATTGATTATTTACTTATATTGATGTTTAGATTAATGGTTAATATAAACAAAAAACAAAAAGATGAGGGAATTGTGGAAGTGTAACTCAGCGTAACTTATTAATTGGCACTGGTAACTTATTAATTAACCTGGTAACAAAGCAAATACATTTTACATGCAAACTCTGTGAAGGACGAGTTTGTAAATGAGTTAGGAATGTGCACGAACATGATAATCTCTTGAAACACCTGGTCACAGCCCCAGGCTGGAGCACCCCCCTATTGTTTGATAAATGGAACTCACAACAGGGGGGGCTAGCTGGCGCCAGGAAGGCGACCAGTAACGTCAGCGGAGAAGAGATTACGAGTTCAGCGGACAGAGGATTAAGTCGAGTTGGTCCATATAAGCGGGAGCTGCGGCTGGAGTCGAGAGGACTTGCTACGTGAAGCGCTGACCGAACGGGAGTGTCGGATGAACGAGAAGGACCAGCGAAAAGAGTTAACCTGATCCATTATATTATGCGGTATCATTTTGGTAATTGGATGAAGTGAATACAGTTTAATAAACTAGACCTTTTGTAACCTGTGTCCGGTCATTGGAGTCCTGTGAGTCCCCCACTACAAATTCCCTGACAATCTCCATCATTCTATTTTCCATTTCTTCATTATTCTTGTCCATAAGGGCCTTCATTTGTATAAAAAAAAGGTTCAAATCCACCGGTGGCGCTCCTACGGTCGCGGGCGCGGTCGCTGTGGCCATGTGCGAGGTGCCATTTTGCGAACCTGCCACCCTCACTGCTTCGCTCTCCTCATGTCCCTCAATTTGGTACTGGATCGACCCTGCCTCACTCTCCTCTACCGGAACCCAGCCGTCTTGATCTGCCATAGCGCGACTTTCAAAATTCGGGTTTTTATTTTTGTAAAACAAAATCAAATTTCGCCGTTAATAATTTCGAGCGCGTGAAGCGCGCTTCGGGTCCGATCTCACTCCTCGACACCAAATGTTACAGACGTGGTTTTAGATGTTAGTTTACCGAGCGGTTTGGTATTACCGCGTCCGAACAGTTACTCCCCGATTAGAACCCTATCCCGCCCGATTCCACTCGAACGTTGGCCGAATCGCGCTACGCTAAATCAATGATGGAAAGGACACAACGGCTGGGATAAATGACACGACACAAGGGGTACAGTTCTCAAGACCTCCGGAGGAGGATATAATTGGTGATGCAGAAAAGGGGTAGATTACACGGTAAGAGGTAAAGCACAGAAAAGATGGGCACTTAAACACAGTCTTATCTATCCCCGACAGACCACAGACAAACGGGACAAGACTGACTTACACGGGGATTGATGGCAAGGAAGGACAGGCAGTCGATAGCACAAGGTGCACCTTGGCTCAGGGGCAGAATCAACACGGTCCGGTCCATAGATGCGGGGAGGTATTTCAGCGCTCGGAGGTGGCGTCTTCTCTCTCCAAGCCGAGGGCGCATCTCACGTCACCTCCCTCTTCCTGCGCATGCTCAGCGGGGAGTGACACGCCCTCGGCTCGTTGTCTCCGCCCCAGATGGAATCGGTCCGCCGCTTCTATTGGGTGCGGGGGGTTACCGGGCTCCGCCCTTGACGAGGAGCTGACAGCGAGCCCCTGCGTGGTAACCCCGTCGGAGCACATGTTCAATGGCGGCTAACCAAGCCGGAGTGAGGACGCACACTCCCCGCGCCGCCGCCGCTGTTGTTGTTGTTGTTGTTGTACCATGAGGAAGAGCTGCGGGGAGGTATTGGGAGGCCCTAAACTTTCTAACGGTGCCATACAATCACATTCTGGTGCAACGAAGAGTCAGAATTAATGGAAACGAGTCCTTAACTGACATAGACTAAGAATAACTAGCAAGATGTCCTATAGTTGTCTACGTGAGATGCGGTGGACCTGGATGCGACATTTAATGGGGGAAATAGGGGAAGGTCGGGGCTACAGAGTGTTGTTTACAGAAAATGGGACTAGGGAATGGGGGATTGGGGATAGTTGGGAAGTATTGGGGAAATAGGGGAATATTTACAAGCGGATATGGATGGAGGCCAATCTCATATCCACAACAATATTATATATATATATATATATATATATATATATATATATATATATATATATATATATATATATATATATATATATATATATATATATATATATATATATATATACGTATATATATATATATGGAATAAATAGAAGATAATGTTTAAAAAACAAGGCAATTTCACTTACATTTTCGGATTCAGCGTTCAATTCCATATAGGTGAGTGTATTTTGAGGCATGTGTGACTTCAAATAAAATTGTAGGCCAGGAAAACGTTCGTTTCATTCCTTAGGGATACAACATGTAAAACTGGCCCAAACGTCAAAACAAAACTCGCTCATTTTAAGTCGTACAAGCTAATGCGACCACTCATTCTTCTGGGAAGAATCCCGTGCACATGCTGGTCACACTTATAACTCACCTAAGTCTTTATAAGTTAATCAAATACTGACACCGCGATTGACATTTGCTGAGGTAAATGTTGATATCTCTTCTGAGGTTAAAACAAAACAGTTTTAAAGCATTATACGTATCAAACGATACATTTTATGAAACGGGGAAACAGAATACACACTTTGGTGGTTTTAAAATGACAGAATATGTATTTATTAGAAAAAAAAATTAACATTGAAGACGACACTGCTAAAAAATACACCGCTCTAACGAATTTAAACTACATTTACAACAAATATGAAAACTATTTCCATATCACAATCTTAAATATAGAATATATAGAAGATAATGTAAAAAAAAGAAATGAGCCTTATCTTCCAATGGTAAAAAAAAAATCCTTCAAAAAATTCCTGGATCCAGAATAATATCCTAAGCTTCACCAAAAACTAATCAATTCTTCCTTATGCCAAGGGCAATCATCCCACCCTTTCATCCAAATCCGTTCAGAACTTTTCCAGATATCTTGTTCACAAACACACGAACACACACACACACACACACACACACACACGGACGGACACGATCGAATGCATTACTCCCTAGCGGGAGTAATAAGCAATGGAAAGTACATGAATGATAGTGTATGGCAGGGAGAAGCAGAGGGTCAAAGAGACTGAAGGGGAGGGAGGGGGAGGCCGAAGCAGACAAGAGCAAGCGGAGTTTGGATGACAACCGGATGGGACTGCAATCAAGAGTGGCCTTCTTGCAGGTAACTTGTGGCTATACGGACAGCAGACCTGTGCTTGCACCTGTAGGCAACTGTGATTTTCCAGCATCCTGCATGTTGATACATTTTGCTGGAGATACTGTGAGCTAAACCTCACCTCGCCCACCTCTCTGCCTCTTTATACGGTGTATTTGGGCAAGAGTTTAGGAATAGAATGAGGCTCCGAAAATCCATCTTCCTTTTGTGTTGTCCACGTCGGATGTGATCTCATTGAGCAAGGGTCAGAAATTGGAACAGAGTCCTCCCAGGGCCCAAAGTATGCACCTTTTTCTAACACTACATAAGGCCCAAGTTGTAATGTTTTGTTGTTCTCACATCAACGAAGCCTCCAATTTGAAAACATCGTCAAATTGTCTGAAACTGTGACAAATCCGACAACTGTCTATTGCGACAACTCTTTTGTCCATGTTGTGGAAGACACTGTGGGATCTCTAAATCCAGCCAGGAATCATACCCAGATTAGAAAGCTCAAAGGCAGGTACCCTAGTTCTGAGGAATACCCTAGTCCATGTACCCTAGTCCAGGTACCCTAGTTCTGAGGAATACCCGAGTCCATGTACCCTAGTCCAGGTACCCTAGTTCATGTACCCTAGTCCAGGTACCCTAGTTCTGAGGAATACCCTAGTCCATGTACCCTAGTCCAGGTACCCTAGTTCTGAGGAATACCCTAGTCCAGGTACCCTAGTTCTGAGGAATACCCTAGTCCATGTACCCTAGTCCAGGTACCCTAGTTCTGAGGAATACCCTAGTCCAGGTACCCTAGTTCTGAGGTAGCCTGTTAGCTGCACTGATTATAAACACTATCACAAAACACGAAGGTTCTCTAATTGATCGATGTCCAACCGACAGGGAGATGCAGTCCTATCAAAAACATACATACGCATGTTAAGCATGCACCGAACCAATATTAGGAGGGAGGCCAAATACTTCTAAAAATACATGCATGGCATTTGGATGTTAAAAGTACAATGAAATTTACAAACGATGTAAAATAGGGTTAATTAAAAGATCCAGGTGTCTGCCAATCCAATTTTTCGGTCATTGAGGGTCTCTTTTGGTAGTCGAGGGTGTCAAATTTGGGTGAAATAGAAAATGTACTTTATAGACATCCATTACTGATGGGCAACATGAATAAACCTATTCAAAGCAAATGTGTTGTTGCAATTGTAAAAATGAAAATTACATGCAAATGCATTGGAATTTGAAAGAGAAAAGCGCTTTTAAATTAAAACATATTATTGCATTGAAGAAACTATTTCAGAGACATTGGAATTGAACAAATTCAAAACTAACTACTTTGGATGTATGTTTGTGTTGTAAAATGCATCAAAAGGAATTCTTCAGTCATATGTGTATATCGAATGTATACACACTGTTATGTGTATATGGAATGTGACTGAGTGCTTCATAGGTAAGGGTATGCCCTCGAACAGCACAGTTTTCTTTTTGTATACCAAGTTGAGGCTCCTATAAGAGCTAACATGCAGAACATATAACAAAGGGAGCAGGAGCCAAGAGGGGATGAGAAAGGGAAGCACAACAACAGTGGAGAATTGGGACATCCAGAGATCTGTGGAAGGGAGAGGGTTGGGGTGGGATACACGGGATGAACAAGATGGACACTACAGGGACTTTCAGGAAAGAAAACAGGGAGTTTGAAAGAGGTGGGTTTGGTGAATTAACGTGGGTAGAAAAGATTAAGGTTTTGGATGGGAGAAGATATGAGATGGTGGTGAACAGCTGTTTTAAAGACCTGGAGGGAGGTGTGGGATTGAAGAGAGTGTGGGTGGGAGTTTGTTCCAGAGGCGGGAAAAAAGAGGAATGAAAGAGTGAAGGTGAGCATTGATTCTTGATTTTGGCAGTTTCACCAGAAGAGGGGTGTTCGTAGACCTTGGGCGTTCTGCATAAATATTGGGGGGTGGGGGGGGGGGCGGGAGGGAGGGAAGGAAGGGAGTGGACAGAGCACAGGCAGAGCAGGGGATGCGAGGAGTCGGTAGAAGACAGCCTGTTTGTGGTGAGAGAGTGAAAGACCCTCAGAATCAGCTTAATCGCAGGAAATAACAATGATCCTAAGAGCCGTGGTTTCCACACCGTGAAGCCGAGCCAGGTGTGAGGCAGGAGCACCAGCCCAGAGGGGATGATAGTACTCCGTCAAGTTGCGGATGAAAGCTTTGTATGTGGTTAAGAGCTCTGGTGTGTCAATGAAGGACTGCATGACGGAGGATGCCGTCGGCAAATGACTTCACGGTAGCATGACTTCCCCGACATAACAGTCCCTGTTGTTCCTTCTCCAAAGTGCTCTTCCTCAATCCAGACATATTCAAGCTCAGACCATTCATAATGTTGCCTTATCACCTGTAGATAATTGAAAAGGATGTGCAAAGCAACTATCATCAAAATGACTGTTTTGTATTCTTCCTGGTCGTGCCACATGATTTATTTAGCTCTACTACAAAATGTCTGGTCAAGAGCTATCGATGACTGCGAACATTTGTCCAAATTTATTTGCTATCCCTCTGAATCAATTTATCTTTGTCACAATCGTGTCTTTGTTGTCAGCTGGAGGTTGAAGTATCGGAAGCATTCCTGCAGTTGTAGTTTAAGGATCCACTGAACTCCCAGCTTCATCGAATGCCGCCCATGGTGGAACAGTCTGTCCCTTTTCACTCTGCATGTTGGTGAGTAGTCATGCTAGATCGAGATGGTTTGGGCCCTCTCTTTTTCATCATTGAACCATTTCTGAACATCTATTTGCCGGTCTGGTTCAATAACTGCTGATGGTCTGTTACCTGTAGAAACTTTGGCAACTTCCAACCTATGTAGCTTGGTTAGCTGGTCAAGTTGTAAGACTTTTCGACATCCAACTGTTCTTGCCTCTCTGTCACGATTTTGAGGAGGACCACACTGCCACAATACGAAATCTTCTTTGAACAGTGGAGAGTGTTCTTTCCATCCAGTGTCTCGTCAATAACATCAATGGTATCAGCACATGTCAGGATTAATCGACCAGGTTTATATGGAACATTGGAACAATATCATCAGGGATGTAGATGCCACCATTCATTTCATAACGGCCAAGAATATTGTTCGCTGTTGTGTCTATGCGACAAACAGTCTCCTAGCCAATGGTAAGACCAGCAGCATGAAATAGATTCACAACCTCCTTGGAACTTGTTGCTTGATGCAGGGCAATCCCTAGTCCAACGTGCGTGAGAGTCAACTTCTGGCTTTCAGACACCAACAACACAATGTCCTGTGCAATGCCACACACCTTTCTCCGAGTTTCAATGTCTTTCTCTGTAGGTTGGTCTGCGTCAATAACTGATGTACTACCTGCAATAACACGGAGTAACAAGTACAAACTCTCAGGTATAATTGTGTTCACGTGCTCTTGATGAATTCCACGCCATGCAGACAAACGGCCTGGAGTTTCATCCAGATCCTTTCTGATTTGTAAGCCTGCATGGACAATTTCTGGAAGAAGGTTTGTCGCATCAATGCGCAACTGATGGATCACATCATCTTCCAACGTATCACAGTCATCATCAGCTGTGATATTATTTTGTCAATGCATTGGAGCTGGAACTAGGATACAAAAGTAAAGATGCATGCATATCTAATGGCCTTACACAACAAGCAATATTCCCTAACCTGTCTTACACTGAATCATTGAAAGTTTTACGATGGGAAGTGTACATCTTGGGAATATATATGCTTTCATTTCAACAAAGCTTTACATAACTGTCCCAAACATAACCCATATCGTACACATGTCCAGCATTCACTCCTTCCATTAGATTGGCACAGCTCCTGTCCCAGCATTCATCAGACTCCTTTGTTTTGTTTCCATCCATTTCAAAATGCAACAAGCATTTCAGGTGATATTTTCCCTCGACAGCGATGAGATTGACTATATCTGCAAGCTGGACTCACACAATGAGATCCTGTTTGGCAAGGGAAATTATTTTCTCTGACACTGCCAAACTGGAGACACTATGAACATCAATTTGGCAAAACATGCAAAGGTCCCAGTTCACATGGCACTTGGACTCAGCACGTCGCGTGAGCCTCGGCTTCTGGGTAGCGTCAGTCACGGAGCTGCTGCTTGAGTTACAGTCACGTGAAAAAGTAAGTAAACCCCATGTAAAGTTGTGACTTTTTCAACATATTTCAACATACAGCTATTTGATCTTCATTTCAACAATATTGAAAGATAAAGGTGATATAAAATAACAAATATCATGAAACATTTACATTTTGTAGTCCATTGTATAATTTAAATAAACATAAATGCAAATTTCGCATGTGGAAAAAGTAAGTACACCCCATGAAATGTTAAAAAAAAAATCTTTTTAACATATGTGGACAAATCAATATTTGATCTTCGTTTAAACAGTATCTATAGATAAAGGTGATCTAATTGAACAAAAAACAATGAAAGATTGACTTTGCAATAATTTATTCAACAAAAAAATGTTGCATAGCATGCACAATTGCATGCACAGCTCGTTTCAAATCTCCCCACAACTTCTCGATGGGATTTAGATCTGGGCTAGGATTTGGCCATTCCAGAACCCTCCATTTCTTTCTTTTCAGCCATTCCTTGGTGGATTTACTGGTATGTTTAGGGTCATTGTCATGTTGCAAGGTCCACCTTCGGTTGAGCTTCAACTTTCTGACAGATGGCCTCACATTATCCTCAAGCACCCTCTGGTACAATGAAGAATTCATTGGATTATATGATGTGAATTCATACAATGAAGAATTCATAGTGGATTATATGATGGTGAGCTGCCCAGGCCCTGATGCAGCAAAGCTGCCCCAAACCATAATATTTCCACCACCATGCTTTACAGTTGGTATCAGGTTATTGTAGTCAAATGCTGTCTTTAGTTTTCGCCAAACATGTCTTCTGGTAATGTGACCAAATAGCTCTACCTTTGACTCATCTGTCCAGAGCACATTGTTCCAGAAGTGCTGGTCTTTGCCTCGGTGTTCATTGGCAAACTTTAGTCTTGCCCTGATGTTCTTTCTGGACAGCAAAGGTTTCCTCCTGGCACACCTCCCATGTAGATTAAATTTGTGCAGCCTCTTTCTAATGGTAGACTCGTGCACTTTGACATCAACAGTGGCAAGAGCTACCTGTACATCCCGTGATGACATTCTGGGGTTCTTAGAGACTTCTTTCAGCATCTTGCGGTCTGCTCTCG
This sequence comes from Myxine glutinosa, assembly GCF_964187855.1. Taxonomy (NCBI): domain Eukaryota; kingdom Metazoa; phylum Chordata; class Myxini; order Myxiniformes; family Myxinidae; genus Myxine; species Myxine glutinosa. The sequence goes on along the minus strand of NC_136263.1, from coordinate 59,063,215 downwards.
GGCTGAACTTGCTGGGGCGGCCTGGCCTGAACAAGTTGGCAGTTGTTTGGTATCTTCTCCACTTGTAGATGATCTTTCGGACAGTCGAATGATTGATTTCAAATTGTTTGGAGATCTTTTTAAATCCCTTCCCAGACTCGTCGGCATCTATAACCTTCTTTCTGAAGGCCTCAGAGAGCTCTTTTGATCTAGGCATGGTGACGCCACACACTTCAACAACAAAGAGCAAACCAAACTAAATGTCTGAGGTTTAAATAAGACAGGCTCCTCCAAGATTCTCTCTAACGATGTTCTAATCATTTGCACCTGAGCTGGTGCACCTGATTCTAATTTTAGGTATTTGAAGTAGTGATAAATGTAGGGGTGTACTTACTGTTTCCACATGTGAAATTTGTATTTATGTTTATTTAAATTATACAATGGACTACAAAATGTAAATGTTTCATGATATTTGTTAGATTATATCACCTTTATCTATCAATATTGTTGAAATGAAGATCAAATAGCTGTATGTTGAAATATGTTGAAAAAGTCAAAACTTTACATGGGGTGTACTTACTTTTTGACGTGACTGTACTAGCTGAATGCACCCGGCATTGCCCGGGTCCTTTTTGTATGAATTTAATCTTCTGTACATTGGTCTGACGCAAGCCCAGTATCAGTTGGTGCTCAACAATTCCTTGTTCTTTCTTCTGTCGGGCCCCGTGAGAGAGAATTTTGAAAGCATGTGTTGCAATCAGTCAGATATTCCTATTAAGTGCATAAGTTGTACTTAAAGATAATGTTGAAAGAAGAAGAAGATTTATTGTGAAATGGGCCCAGCCTGGCCGAGGTGGGCTCGACCGGCGTCGCCACCTCGCCCATAACCTTCCCGGGGCCCGGCCTGACATTTTTTGTTTCAGAGGTTTCCTCCTAACTTTCACCGTTCAGGAGATTCGCGCATGCAGACAAACAAACAAAAAACAAACAAACAAACAAAAACTTTCTTTTCTACAGACTTGGCATTTAATATGGATTTTTTTTTTGTGGGGGTGAACTTACTTTTCAAGATGACGTAGAACCAAAAGTTCATTGGAATTATGTTGAAATTATTCTAGATTTTGTTAATGTGACCTTTAAAAGAAACAAAAACCACATTTGACATTTCGAAGCAAGTAAATTGATCCTTGAAAGTGATGTAAACTGATATGGAACTCAATTCACGGACAGTACAGTGTTAAACCTCTGTGCGTTTTCCAGAAGTATCTCTTTATTTTGCACATTAGCCAAAAAATGTTTTTAACAAAAACAAAAGTTCAATTACGACTGGCATTACGGACAGTAAAATTACAGTTCAGTACTTCGTGTAACCCCCACGAGCATTCAGGAGAGCACGTACACATTGAGGCATGCTGTTCACGAGATTTGCCAAGGTTTGGACAGGAATCGCTTGCCATGCAGTTACAATAGCCTGCTGCAATTCACGCACAGAGGCAGGCTGCTGGTCCAAGTTGTCGATTTGACGCGTTAATTCTGCCCACAAGTTCTCTATCGGATTCATATCCGGGGACATGGCAGGCCACTCCATATGCTCTACACCACGGTCAGCAAGAAAGTGTTGGATCATGCGAGTATGATGAGGCCGTGCATTGTCATCTTGGAAGACAAAGTTTCCTCGATTGGCTGCACGAACAAATGGAAGCAATGTTTCTTTCAGAATGGCCCTGTGCTTGAACTGGTTCAGGTTTCCATTCAGAACAACCAGGTCAGTTTTGCCCCCTGCATGAAAAGCAGCTGAAACGGTCACCCCACCACCTCCAGCATGGACTCTTGGCACTATACAATCTTCGTTGTAGGCTTCATGCACTTGTCTGCACACTCGGACGCGGCCATATTGACGATAGACCAGAAACCTAGACTTGTCACTGAAGATCACGTGATTCCAGTGTCCCGGCTGCCATTGACGGTGCTCTCTGGCCCACTGCAATCGACGCTGGCGGTGTTGTCTGGTCAGACGTGGCTTTCTCAGGGACGCCTGGCACGATAGCCTGCTTGAACCAGTCGTTGGTTGACTAGCCTTCTGGATACAGGCACATTTGTCAGTTGCTGCCACTCAGCCCGAAGCCGATTAGCTGACTTGGTATGGCCATTGCGGACTAACCGGTGCAGCTGGCGATCATCCCTCCTTGTGGTTCTGCGGGGATGTCCTGACCTCGGTATTGGAGTAGGGACACCCCTCTGAGCATTTCGTTTCAGGATCTTTGACACCTGACCTTGAGTGATGCCATACTGCCGAGCAATAGCACGCTGTTTCATGCCGGAATTTCGTAAAGCCACCACTAAATGACAAACAGTATTGTCGAGTTGACGGACCATCTCCAGGGGAAGCGGCAATAACTTTTGCTGATGTGCAGCAGTTGTTTTCCACTAATACAGAACGCAACAACCCTTATATACCCGATTGTGAAGCCAATCGTCAAATGTACCTGTCCGTACTTTTTGTCACGCCACCTGTGATATAATCCTGTTATTGACTTCTTGCTGGGACAGACAATCAGTGACATGGTTCTTTTAACAAAGAAATCACCGAAGCGGAAAAGAAACTCACCAGATTGATATACCGAGTTCAGAAAGTAAACCCAAGTCAAGAAAAAAAAATATTCCATATTAAATGCCAAGTCTGTATATATAGATAGAAGATAGAAGATAGAAGAAGAGATATATATATCTCCTTAGGCTCCTTAATGTACACATGAACCCAAGATTTGAGGCTCCTTAATGTACACATCATGGCTATTTGCCGTTCCACTATTCACGGGTTCCGCGTATTCACGGGTGGTAAAATGCGACTTGTTTTTCTATTCACGGGAAAGTGTCCCGTGAATTGGCCTTTTTTTTCTATTCGCGGCCGTGTTCCGTGAAATCGCGGATTTTTCCCTCTATTTGCGGATGTGTTCCGCGAATTCACAGTTTTTTTTTTCTATTCACAGCCCTGTCCCACAAATTTGCGGTTTGTCGGGGGCACAAAAAAAAAATTCATGAGCCGCTAGCTTGACACATTTATAAAACCTATCTTTCACCAGGCATGCATGAAGCAGCTGGACATAAGCAAAAAACCATCATCTACGAGCCGCGAGCATGACCTGCACCTGCGTTCGCTGCCGTGTGTTTTGCGTTTTCATGGCTTTCACAGGATATCCCATCATTCACATTGTGAATAGCTTCACGTGATATTCCACCGTTCACAGGTAAACATTGCTTCGCAGGATGTCCCAACAGCTGCATAACACGTCATCCCTGCGAGTTACTGTACAGGATGAAAACACGAGCTTGGTGTATGACAATTGACCTTCTCCGCATGTGCGTGTTTGTCCAATAAATTGGTCTGTGAGATAACGTGAAGCTCAGTGAATTAGTTTGAAATAAATTGAAGTGCCTCGACAGTTTCCACACACTCCACAGTATCTATTTGTGCAATTAGCTGTCTCCCTTTTTCCCCATTGAAACAATGGCACGGCATTCATTCACGGATTTGCATCGACATTCGTGGTTTTGTCTCGCCATTTCCAGGACTTTCATCAACCTTCGCGGATTATAGTCGACATTTTCGGGATTTGCCTCACCATTTGGGGATTTTCCCTCGCCATTCGCAGTTTGTCCCTCGCTATTTGCGAATTTCCAAGTGCCCATTTTTCCATTGAAACAATGCCATCCCCCCCCCCCCCCCCCCCCCCATTCACTGTTTCGCAATTCGCGGGATTTTCCAGGAAGGTATCCCTGCGAATAGCGGGGTCCCATGGTGTATGTGTATATATATATACAGTCACGTGAAAAAGTAAGTACACCCCATGTAAAGTTTTGACTTTTTCAACATATTTCAACATACAGCTATTTGATCTTCATTTCAACAATATTGATAGATAAAGGTGATATAATATAACAAATATCTTGAAACATTTACATTTTATAGTCCATTGTATAATTTAAATAAACATAAATGAAAATTTCACATGTGGAAAAAGTAAGTACACCCCTACATTTATCATTACTTCAAATACCTAAAATTAGAATCAGGTGCACCAGCTCAGGTGCAAATGATTACAACATCGTTAGAGAGGATCTTGGAGGAACCTGTCTTATTTAAACCTCAGACATTTAATTTGGTTTGCTCTTTGTCATTGAAGTGTGTGGTGTCACCATGCAGAGTTCAAAAGAGCTCTCTGAGGCCTTCAGAAAGAAGGTTATAGTTGCCTATGAGTCTGGGAAGGGATTTAAAAAGATCTCCAAACAATTTGAAATCAATCATTCGACTGTCCGGAAGATCATCTACAAGTGGAGAGGATTCCAAACAACTGCCAACTTGTTCAGGCCAGGCCGCCCCAGCAATTTCAGCCCGAGAGCAGACAGCAAGATGCTGAAAGAAGTCTCTAAGAACCCCAGAATGTCATCACGGGACCTACAGGTAGCTCTTGCCACTGTTGATGTCAAAGTGCACGAGTCTACCATTAGAAAGAGGCTGCACAAATTTGATCCACATGGGAGGTGTGCCAGAAGGAAACCTTTGCTGTCCTGAAAGAGCATCAGGGCAAGACTAAAGTTTGCCAATGAACACCTAGCCAAAGACCAGCACTTCTGGAACAATGTGCTCTGGACAGATGAGTCAAAGGTAGAGCTATTTGGCCACAGTACCAGAAGACATGTTTGGCGAAAACCAAAGACAGCATTTGACCACAAGAACCTGATACCAACTGTAAAGCATGGTGGTGGAAATATTATGGTTTGGGGCAGCTTTGCTGCATCAGGGCCTGGGCAGCTCACCATCATAGAATCCACTATGAATTCTTCATTGTACCAGAGGGTGCTTGAGGATAATGTGAGGCCCTCTGTCGGAAAGTTGAAGCTCAACCGAAGGTGGACCTTGCAACATGACAATGACCCTAAACATACCAGTAAATCCACCAAGTTATGGCTGAAAAGAAAGAAATGGAGGGTTCTGAATGGCCAAGTCAAAGTCAAGATCTAAATCCCATCGAGATGTTGTGGGGGGATTTGAAATGAGCTGTGCATGCAAGAAACCCCTCAAACATCGCACAGCTGAAAGAATTCTGCACGGAGGAGTGGGCAAAAATTTCTCCCTGTCGATGTCAGAGACTGGTAGACTGTTATAAGAAACGCCTACTTGAGGTTGCTTCTGCCAAAGCGGGCAATACTACCTATTAGAGCCAAGGGTGTACTTACTTTTTCCACATGCGAAATTTGCATTTATGTTTATTTAAATTATACAATGGACTCCAAAATGTAAATGTTTCATGATATTTGTTATATTATATCACCTTTATCTATCAATATTGTTGAAATGAAGATCAAATAGCTGTATGTTGAAATATGTTGAAAAAGTCAAAACTTTACATGGGGTGTACTTACTTTTTCACGTGACTGTGTGTGTATATATATATATATATATATATATATATATATATATATATATATATATATATATATATATATATATATATATATATATACACACATTGTTACGGAACCCAACGTCGGCCTCTTCCCCCCCCCCCCCCCCCCTTATCGAGGGGGGATTAATCCCCTCGTCTATGACTGACCGACATGGTCCTGGGGGTATGACGTCACGCCCGGTCAGCGCTGGGTAGGGTATTAGGCCCACCCGTCCTATGACCTAAATATCAGCGCCTCTCGGTGCGCAAGGAAATACTCCAGCTCACGGCCGCAGCGTAATGGATTGGTTGCGCTGAGCGAAGCGAACTGCGGCGTGAGCCGTTTATCGAAGGCGATAAACCCGATTCATATGTGTTGGCCGAATCGCGCCACGTACACTCAATTTGGAAATCGCTAAAGCGACCGAATGAGAAAGAAGGAAGGCAAAGGTAAAGAAGAACAGATATTTATTAATTATTTACACACCCAAAGAAAAGAGAGCAATCAAAGTAATATACAGGGAAATGGAAGGAGCAGAAGGACACAGAGCAATTCTAGCTTATACTATACAGGCTTAACTTAAAACCCCAAGACAACACAGAGGACGGACAACGAGCAGACTCACACGACTGGGGGGATGAAAGGAATGGCAGATTCGAATCCTGGCAGGGCGGGGCACGGCCCAAAGAGATCGCGGCAGGAAGGTCCGGGGCCAATGGCTCGATGTCGGTTTCCCCGCTCGAGCATCCACGCACCGATTCCACAGAGAAGGCTCAAGAGTAAGTTCAAGAGCAAGGCAGCACAGCGAGGCAGTGAGCGGGCTCAAGAACAGACGAGGTACAGCAACGAGCAGGGCGCACGAACCATCTCCATCTGCATCTCCATCTCATCTCTCGGTCAAAGGCTTCCGCCTGCGTTTTTATATCGCGCTTTTAGATCAAGTCGCGGGTTAAGAGGGCACGCCTACCGGGTCGCTCTTCGCAGTGCCGATTGTTGGGCACGGGCTCTTCCTGGCTCCGCCTCCCGGTGACGATGGCCGAGCCACGCCCTTCTTCCCTGGGTCGACCGCATGGAACAATGGCGTCTTGTGGAGGGATAATGCCAACAACCACCCGCACCCTTTCGAAGAGAGAATGGGCCTACGCTTCTTTAATTGATGCAACGCAATGAACTAGTGGAAACGAAGCCTTATGCTGACATTTACTAAGGACATAACGACTGAGGGAAACTTATGATTTGCTACGTGTGTGCGATGGCCTAAGGACGACCTTTGACCTTTACACTTGGAGGTATTTACAAGGAATATTTACAGCACACAAAAGGGTATATTTTACAGCAAATTACACACAGGGTTCTCAAATCCTCAACAATATATATATATATATATTATATATACATATCCATGATGTGTGCATCAAGGAGCCTCAAATCTTGGGTTGGCCTACTACTATATAGGGCCTAAGCGTCACCAATAAATATTTTTTGAGAAACACGTAATTTAGATGTAATCATTATCTTCCACACAATTTTAACAATTCTATTATTCATAGGTGCCTGTATTTGGGGCTGTTTCCTTGAGGAAGGTATTTACTTCAACCAGACTCAGTGGTGTGATGGCTTGAGCATCCGCTCTGCGGTTCGAACCCCGGCCGAGTCTTTCCAAAGACTTAACAAAGATCACCGATATGGTCACGTGCTACTTACTTGCTTGACGTTCAGCATTTAAAAGGATAGAGCATGGACAAACAGCCATATATTGGCAACCATTGCACAAGCTTGATTGGCCTCATGGCCTCTGTTACGGATTCGTCACTTCCGTTGTTGTGGTTTTCATCCACTTGAAACATTTCTGGTTCCATGTACTATTATTGTTTTCAAAAGGTTTCTTGTTTATGAACTGTTTTCAAAAGGTGAAAAAGTTAGTGTTAAAATAAATCGGAAACCAGATCGGGAACCGGACGACGAAGAGGAAGAGGAGAAAAAGAAGGCGGAGCGAGTGAGTCGGACAAGAAGGAGCCGAGCTATTTGCGGTCTGGAGCGGACGTTGGCGAATAACAGTCACTAGCGAACTTTCGGGTTTCCCAGGAAAGGGATTCCTGCGACAGAGTGGTTATCGCTGTGACAGATTAACCTGCATGTCAGGTTTTGCGTTCGATTCAGGAGAGAATCATCGTCGTGCCGTTGCGCCACGAGACCGGGCCGTTGGGCATTTTGACTCGCGCAGGACTTGCGCTTCGCTCACGGTTTCGTCTTGTTTCGACCATTTTCACCGCATTCAGACGTCGATCTGGGGTGTGTGTGTGTGACGTGGCTTTTGAGTGGAACGTCTGCATGTCGCCGACTGTGAGCTGTGGAACGTCCATACCCGAGGGTGTGATTTCCCCGTCGCCTGGAGGGTGCCTTTCGATTTCCCAGTCGCCTTGAGGGCGTCTTTGCACAGCTTTGGCAGCCGGACTGTACCTGCCAACCCAACGGGATTCTGGTCTCGATTGGACATTGATCTGTCGATCGCTGGAGCGGATCGACTCTGGCTTGAAGCTGGGGATTAGAGACATTGGGGATGTTCTTGTTTCACTCACTGGGAGCACAGTGAGTTATATATTATAAAACTGATGGTACCATCATAGGATATTGATTGTACTTTTGATTCATATTATTGTTGTACTGTTATTCTTGTGTAATCCCTGGTGTTGGGCTAGCGGCTAGGGTGCCGGCTTAGGATCCTAGGATCCTGGGTTCGAATCCCGGTCAATCGCTGAATTAACGCCAGGGGGGTTGACTCAGCCTGTCATCCTTCCGAGGTCGGCAAATTGAGTACCAGTTCACTGGTAATTCCCTGCTTGTCGTTAAAGGCGGCAAAAAGGGTTGGCGTCAGGAAGGGCATCCGGCCGTAAAACATTGCTTCAAAAAGGGGACCGAAAAAAACAACAACAACCACAGTTCCCGAAAAAGGCCAACCCCCGCTTGCGGGGAAAAAATGGCCTCTAAAGGTGTTTTTTTTTTTTTTTTTTGTTATTCTTGTGTGATCTTAATACAATATTTGTTTGTGAGTAACAATTGGTGTGGCTTCACCATTGATCTTTGACATACAGAATAACACATTTTTCTGCCGTGACTCCTCTTGGGGCTCGGAGGTACACCGTGACCAGGGGGTCGGGGAGGAGCACGTAACACCTCCTATATTGAAGTTTTTTGTATGGGACCTCATATATGGGTCTGTGGAGGGGAAATATGTAAATCTTATGTGCAACTATGGTTAAAGGGTTGTCTTGACTTTCTTGCAAAGCTTTGGGGGTTTTTTTTCCCAAAATGCTCCACCAATCGTGATAAATATTGCAGCTGCGTGAATTGAAACTGTCATGCTGGCTCCTCACTATCCTGAAACACCAAATAGCATTATCACCATATCTGAAATCCAGCATTTCACTAACAAAAAAAGAAGAAGGGATCAAGGACAAGTGCGTTCAATCAGACCACAAGGTTTTGAATAATATCAACTGCATTTTGGCGAATGTTCGAAAATGAGGGAGAAGCTTCCTCGACTAAAGGCCACTTCGAATCCAAGCTACCGAAGGTACATCTCGATCGGTTATGTCCGATCCCTGGAATTCCTGAATGATCCCTGAATAATCCCTGAAATTACTGAATAATCCCTGAATAATCCCTGAAATTACTGAATAATCCCTGAAATTCCTGAATAATCCCTGAATAATCCCTGAAATTACTGAATAATCCCTGAATAATCCCTGAAATTACTGAATAATCCCTGAATAATCCCTGAAATTACTGAATAATCCCTGAAATTCCTGAATAATCCCTGAATAATTCTTGAATAATTCCTGAATTACCCCTGAATAATCCCTGAAATTACTGAATAATCCCTGAAATTACTGAATAATCCCTGAATAATCCCTGAAATTACTGAATAATCCCTGAAATTACTGAATAATCCCTGAAATTACTGAATAATCCCTGCAATTACTGAATAATCCCAGAAATTGCTGAATAATCCCTGAATAATCCCTGAAATTACTGTTGCTCTCACACCGACCGGACTCAAGTGCCTAAAACGAACGTTCTGGAGCACCACTTGATTACCAGCTACATTTGAGACCGACATTGACATTGATGAACCAATCACTGTTGCTGTTATAGGTATGCGTCAAGGAGTTTCCATTTCCAACAGGTGCAAATTAAGGAGTTTCCAATTCCAACAGGTGCACGTTAAGGAGTTTCCAATTCCATCAGGTGCACGTTAAGGAGATTCTGATTCCACTGACCAATAGACGTTGAAAATCCGTTTGTAATGAATGAAAATGGTAATGCTCCTTTTGGACGCTTTTCCAAAGAATATATCGTGTAAATTATGTGGAACACTCAGGGGAGTTGAACTTTTATCGGCATATTCACACCGAAGACATTTTCCAGACTTACCGGGATACACTTCACTTGTATTTGTGGTTAGTCTGAATAAAGTAAAATTGAGGCATTGATGTTTATGAATTCAAGGGTCTTCTTCCTCCACACAAATTTCAATGCATGGATAGCGAGTGATTCATATGAAGAAATAAAGCTCTTTGAATGTACCAGTACTCGTGTCATTCAGTGATGTTTTATTGGAAATCTGAGTAATAAAACAATGAGGGAATGTCATTCAAACGTGATTTTCTCATTATGTCTGACATCTGTATGTACGGGAGTCATTTATTTCGCAATATGTAAATATAACAGGTGAATCATACCGTGTTAACTTTCGGGCTCCCTTCATATCTACCAGGTAATGTCTTGAGGATGAGTTTTAGCCAGTTTCTCCAGTGTAAATCTTCGTGACGTTTATAATTCGTGTCTTTAACACAATATTGTGGTTGGAAATTTAAAGAATCACCCCTGCCCCCCACTTCGTCCAAACAGCCCCCCGTTCCACCGCCCCTGACAATGAGCAATGATATGTAGGTGTAAGGCTCAAATTTCGTTTTTGACGCAAATTATATAATTATGAGCCTCCAAGTATAATCCAGGTATATTTAATTTGTAGTTCCGTTAGCCTTGAGTTGTTCCTTATTCCTTGCACAAAACCTAACATAGATGTTTCGCTCAATTCCACGATGTGCACCTTGATCCAAAGCAGTGATGTGTTTCGTAACATCACAAGGAGGAGGGAAGTGAACAAGAAAGAACAAAGCATAAAATATTTCACAACATATTGAGTTTTATGGGTATCAGTAGGGCACGAGTCACACGGATGACAGCTGTCCAATAATTTGCGAGAAACCTCGACCCAGAGCTGCTCACAGCACTGTGTTTGCGAATGTTGCGTCTGAAAAGAGCCAAATTCCCATCCTGTATCAGCCTCGATCCAAAAACACCCTGTGGTGTCGTAAAACACGATGTACTATAGCATTTCTGCCTCGGCATCCTCGTAACATGGACTCCATACCAAACTACAGGGGATCATATTGCTCACAATGCCTGAAGGCCTCCTTGTCGCAGCAAAGATGACAGGAAAGAAAATAACGTTTCTGCTCGTCACAAAATACCCTGTGTTTTGGAATCCAGTTCAAGATGACAAAAGGTACCTTTTGTGAAACATTTCTCAGAGGAGAGGCAGTGTGTGTATGTCTGTATATATGTACAGTATGTGTATCTATGTATGTATGTATAAATAAGTAAATATATATATATATATATACAGTATAAATATATATTGGAATATATATATATATATATATATATATATATATATATATATGTATATATATATATATATATATATATATATATACATACATATATATATATATATATATATATATATATATATATATATATATATATATATATATATATATATACAGTTATGCTCAAAAATATTGGCACCATTGCAATTTTTTTCAAATAACTCACAATTTTCTCCAAAGAGAAGTTGAAATTGACAAAAGTATTTGGTCTCCACAATTCTTTATTTCACTGTTAATATTACAGAACCTTTGCTTTGATTCAGAACTTAATACATCTTTTTAAATCAGAAAATAAAAAGAAATGGCATTGACAAAATTATTAACACCCAAGACGAAATATTTGGTAGCACGGCCTTTGGACAAAATAACTGCAGTCAAGCGCTTCCTATAGCCATGAATGAGCTTCCTACACCTCTCTACTGGCAGTTCGGCCCACTCTTCTTGTGCAAACTGCTCCAGTTCTCCCAGATTTGAAGGTTGCCTTCTCCCACCTGCTGTTTTCAGATCTCCCCACAGGTGTTCAATGGGATTTAGATCTGGACTCATTGCTGTCCACTTCAGAACAGTCCAGCGTTTTGTCTTGAACCATTCCTGGGTGCTTTTTGAAGTGTGTTTGGGGTCATTGTCCTGCTGCAAGACCAATGACCTTCGACGGTGACCCAGCTTTCTGACACTTGGTTGAACATTGCGCTCCAAAATGCCTTGGTAATCTCCTGATTTCATGATGCCATGCACACATTCAAGGCACCCAGAGCCAGAGGCAGCACAGCAACCCCAAAACATCACTGAACCTCCTCCATGTTTGACTGTAGGGAAGGTGTTCTTTTCTTTGAAGGCTTCATTTTGTTTTCTGTAAACATAGAGATGATGTGCTTTACCGAAAGAGCTCTAAGTTGGTCTCATCCTTCCACAGGACATTCTGCCAGAAGGATTTGGGCTTGTTCTGGTGTATTTTGGCAAACTCCAGTTGGACTTTCTTATGTCTCTCTCTCAGCAGTGGTGTCCTCCTGGGGCCCCTACCATTGAACCCCCTTTCCTTGAGTTGGCGACGGATGGTGCGAGTTGAAACTGTCGTACCTTGTGTCTGAAGGTCAGCTTGAAAATGTTTGGCAGTTGATTGAGGTGCTTTCTCCACCATTCGAACAATCCTTCGCTGGAATTTTCGATCAAGATTTTTCTTGTGGCCACATCCAGGAACGTCGGCTACAGTTCCATGGGCCTTAAACTTCCTGATAACATTGCGTTCGGTGGAAACAGGAACATCAAGCTCTCTGGAGATGGACTTGTAGGCTTGAGATTGTCCATGCTTCGCTACAATCTTGTGTCTGACCTCCTCAGACAATTCTCTGGTTTTCTTTCTTTTCTCCATGCTCATTGCGGTACACACAGTGACACAAAACAGCAGAATGACTCCTTTTCTCTTTTCAAACTGGTTGAGTGAGTGATTTATATATATTACAGGCACCTGCAACTCACCACAAGTGAGTTCAATTCCAAAGTAAAGGTGAATCACCTGCTTGAAATCTCATTATTTCTAACAACTTCTAAAAGGTGCCAATAATATTGTCCAGGCCATTTTAGGATTTCTGTGTGGAATAAGCTAAGATTTAGTGATTTTTTCAGATTTTTTTGTTTTGTTCCACTGCAAACCAAAGAAATACATTTGTGGATACCAAAAGATTTCTTAATTTCAACAATTTTCTGGAAGAAATGGTGCGTTATCTGAAAAAGGTGCAAGCGTGCCAATATTTTGGGCCACGACAGTAGATATCTACGTGTGTGTGTGTGTGTGTGTGTGTGTGTGTGTGTGTGTGTGTGTGTATGTATATATATATATACAAACACATGGATATATGTATATATGAAATAATCTTTCCTCTTCCTTTTTACTGCTTCCAAACCACCCTCTCTGCTGCTTGAGTAATATAGTTTAGGAGTTTTCCTGCACTAGTTAAAAATGGAAGTGTAAGAAAGGGTCATATGCATTTATTACGTATGCAAATCTGGTGGATTATCGAGCCCCTTGCCCTCTGCCCTCCCCCACCATGCATGCTCCAGAAATTTGACCTTCCGTCTCCTCCTTTCTCCAATCTTTGACATTTATTTCTCTTCTTTCCACTCTCCTAATCCCCTTTCTCTTTTTTATCATCCAGCCTTCTCTCCCTTTTCTTTTCGAAATTGATTGCCTCCTCCTTTCCTTCCTAACCACAACTCTGATCCCCCAGTGCAAAGGTAACAATCAGAAGGCCTCAAAATAAAATTGAGTAATAGAGTAAACTGAGTGTGGCTTTGGGGTGGATTCTTGGCAAGATGCGTACGTCACGATTGTCGGCATCTCTGGAAGTGGCTTAAAATTTTAGGAGTTCATATTTCCCCATCACGGGATGTGCGTCGAATATCAATGAGGGCTTGTGATGGTACAACAGTGCACCTTGCACCCGCCACCCAACCATTTGTGTGGAGACTCCACTTCCAACTACAGAGAGGGTCTTCTGGATCCGTAAACGATGTCAGCGGGCTTCCAAAGTTGTATCATACCCCTCCTTCTCTGTTTAATTTTTTATTTTTTTTTGGATACAAGATCGAGGCTCGTGTAAGAGCTAATATTAATCACAAAAAGACAAACTGATACATAAAACATAAGATAAAGGGTGCGGGAGACAAGATGGGGAGAGAGAGGGAAGCACATAAGCACAACAGTAGAGAACAGGGAGATCTGTGGGAGGGAGAGGGCTTGGGGGGGCGGAGGCACGGGAAGGGGGGGGGGGGGTTGTGGGAGAGGTGTAAAACACATGGACATTGATAGGACGTCCAGGAAAGAAGTCGGAATTTCAAAAAGGTGGATCTGGGGTGAATTAACGGGGGTAGAAAAGATCAAGGTCTTGGATGGGTGAAGACAAAAGATTGTGGTGAACAGCTGTTTTAAAGACCTGGAGGGAGGAGTGGGATTGAATAGAGTGAGCGAGTTTGTTCCAGAGGTGGACAAAAGAGGAATGAAAGAGCGAAGGTGAATAGAGAGTCTTGATTTTGGCAGTTTAACCATTAGAGGGTTGCTGGCAGATCTTGTGCGACCTGTAGGAATACTTGGGGTACAGAGCACACACAGAGCTGGGGGAGCAAGGCCAGAGAGGAGTCGGTAGAAGACAGAAAGACCACCTACCTGCCTGCGGTGAGTGAGTGAAAGGCCCTCGGAGTTAACTTCATCGCAGGAGATTCCAATGATTCTGAAAGCTTTGGATTCAACAGCGTGAAGCCGAGCTAGGTGTGAGGAAGGAACACCAGCCCAGAGGGGAGAACAGTATTCCATTGAGCTGCGGATGAAAGCCTTGTATGAGGCGAGGAGCTCAGGTGTGCCAAGGGATGTGGTTTTCCCAGGAAAGATCATGGCAGATAGTGAGACCCAAAAGCTTGAGCGACAGAACTTCTTGAAGAGGATTATTGAGAAAGTAGATGGGAGGGTTTTCCAGACGGTCTTTTCGGAGAGACATAGTAAGAGTGTGAGATTTGTCAGGATTGAAAGACATGTTCCACTTGTTTGTCCAGGTCTGCAGAGAGTGAGGAGGCTGCAGACTGCCGATCTGAGGGATGAGGAATGGAGCGTCAGAGAGTGGAGTCATCAGCAAAGAGATAGAGTAGTCTAGTAGGAAGACTAGGTCCCCCTGCACCCCCCGGAGATATACTTCTAATCAGTGTTTCTAGATTGGAAAAAATGTGTAGAAAATGACTAGCTATGGCCCCAAACTGAAAAAATGTCCCACATACCATTTTTATGCAAATTACTGCTGCAAATTTTATGCAAAATTATGCAAATTTTATGCAAATTTTTGATGAGGAGTAGAGTTGAGGGGTCTTTGAGGGCTTCATCGAGGTGCTCTCGGTTGCAAGACTGGGTCATTCTGAGAAGCACAGCAGGGTCAGAGATCATGATGTTCTCCTCCTCAGTGAATCTCTCCATCAACAGCCTCTCCATTGCCTCACACACTGTTTTGAGGCAAAAGAGGGACTTTGCGTAGGCCTTTCCACTGAGAACACCTTTGAGAGATCCACTTGTTACTAGTTGTGCCTCAAAGAGAATCTCTGCATATCCAGAACCACGCATCTTGTGTCCAGTGAGCATCCCGATGTAGTTCATGGATGTGTGGAAGGGTCCAATCGTTACTACATGACTAGCAAATTCATTTGGCCAGCGCCAGATGATGGGAAGGGCTTTCATGCAGACACCCAGATCAAATGTATTCAGGACCCATCTCTGACCCACCTCAGCAGTTGCTGCCTCGGAACGCTTCAGTAGCTCAGGAACAACTGCGTTGTCTGTGATCGGTTGGTGGATAGGCGTGCAGTAGTCGACTGTTGATTTGCTGGGTGGGGGAGAACCAGTTGCAGAGGTGAAACCCCCTAGCCCAGGCACAGGCTGCAGGCCATTGCCATGCCATGCAGGCACCAGGCACAGACCGATCACAGACAACGCAGTTGTTCGTGAGCTACTGAAGCGTTCCGAGGCAGCAACTGCTGAGGTGGGTCAGAGATGGGTCCTGAATACATTTGATCTGGGTGTCTGCATGAAAGCCCTTCCCATCATCTGGCGCTGGCCAAATGAATTTGCTAGTCATGTAGTAACGATTGGACCCTTCCACACATCCATGAACTACATCGGGATGCTCACTGGACACAAGATGCGTGGTTCTGGATATGCAGAGATTCTCTTTGAGGCACAACTAGTAACAAGTGGATCTCTCAAAGGTGTTCTCAGTGGAAAGGCCTACGCAAAGTCCCTCTTTTGCCTCAAAACAGTGTGTGAGGCAATGGAGAGGCTGTTGATGGAGAGATTCACTGAGGAGGAGAACATCATGATCTCTGACCCTGCTGTGCTTCTCAGAATGACCCAGTCTTGCAACCGAGAGCACCTCGATGAAGCCCTCAAAGACCCCTCAACTCTACTCCTCATCAAAAATTTGCATAAAATTTGCATAATTTTGCATAAAATTTGCAGCAGTAATTTGCATAAAAATGGTATGTGGGACATTTTTTCAGCTTGGGGCCATAGCTAGTCATTTTCTACACATTTTTTCCAATCTAGAAACACTGATTAGAAGTATATCTCCGGGGGGTGCAGGGGGACCTAGTCTTCCTACTAGACAGAGAGGATTTTCCAGAGAGTCGGAGATTTTCCCACTTCATTGACCGTTTTTTCAATATTCTCGACCAAGTTAGCTCAGTCCATGCATCAAATCGATTCATAAGCGAAGTCTCATTCCGGTGTTGTGTTCAGTTGGAAAACAGAAATCGCTTTCATGATGATACGTAGAGGAAAGACTGAGAAGAAGGACTGAAACTGCCATTCACCTGACAGTTTTCAAAACACCAAAAAGGAGTACGATACATCCATAACATTCCAAGGAAGAATTTGAAACATTCCAAGGATTCTAATCATCTATTATATAATGTGACCCGTGGTGTCTGTCCATGCGTTCGGATGTCGTGGACAATATTATATATACAGTATTTTGGGGTCTTAGGAGCAATTTGAGTCTTCATGGTCTTATCCGTCTTCGGGGTCTATAGGGTCTTCAGAGCCTTTTGGGTCTGCAGGTTCCTTTTGGTATATTATATATATGTATGTATATATATATATATATATATATATATATATATATATATATATATATATATATATATATATATGTATGTATGTATGTATATATATATATATATATATATATATATATATATATGTATGTATATATATATATATATATATATATATATATATATATATATATATATATTCTATACTATATTCTATACTATATTCTATACTTTCTATACTATACATATATAAAAGAAAGTTTTTGTTTGTTTGTTTGTTTGTCTGCACGCGCTAATCTCCTGACCGGTGAAAGTTAGGAGGAAACCTCTAAAACAAAAAATGTCGGGACAGGCCCCGGGAAGGTTATAGGTTAGGTGGCGAGGCCGGTCGAGGCTGGGCCAATTTTGCAATTAAAAGCTGAGCTGAATTATAGTCGTCAATCTTCTACGGCCACGAGTAAAAGCTGAATTATAGTAGTAAATTCATTCAAAAAGAACCCGGGCAACGCCGGGTGCTTTCGGCTAGTATATAATATATAGTCAAACTTATAAAATCATAAATTTTCATCTGAAAAATCATCAATTTTCATCCGATTGACTTGAATATTTAACAGCATTTGCATAGCATCTCACTGAATTGGGAAGCCAACTATTTTTGAGGTCAAAGGTCAAAGGTCAACTCAAGGTCAAACTTCCAAAATCATCAATTTTCATCTGAAAAATCATAAATTTTCATCCGATTGACTTAAAAATTTAGCAGCATTTGCATAGCGCCTCACTGAAATGGGAAACCAGCTATTTTTGAGGTCAAAAGGTCAACTCAAGGTCAAACTTCCGAAATCATCAATTTTCTTCCGATTGACTTGAATATTTAACAGCATTTGCATAGCAATTCACTGAATTGGGAAACCAACTATTTTTGAGGACAAAAGGTCAAAGGTCAACTCAAGGTGAAACTTCTAAAATCATTAATTTTCATTTGAAAAATCGTCACTTTACAGCCTATTAACCCAAGCTTTGATCGAGATCGTCAATTTTAATTTGAATGAAATGGACAATTTGATGGATCAATGGCATCCTTTTTGGGGGGCGGGGGTACAGGGGAGAGGGGTGGATTTTGCAAGTATCGTGCTCTGCATGACATCTTCTTGTATGTTTGTGAACAAAATATCTCAAAAGGTTGAGGACGGATTTGGACGAAATTTGGCAGAGATGTAGCGTATGTGAAAAGCACGAAATTATTAGATTTTGGTGAAGATCCGGATTTGGATCCGGCTACTAGAATTTTTGAAGTGATTCTTCACCATTCAGAGATTGGGCCAAAAACGATACATAGCAGGATATCTCAAAAAGTTAAGGATGGATCTGGACGAAACTTGTTGGACAGGTTGTGTGTGTGTAACAAGGAAGAATCGATTCAATTTTGGCGAAGATCTGGATCCAGCTAGTTTAATTTTTAAAGTGATTCTTCACCATTGAGTGATATGGCAAACCAGGTGGAGGTATGCTCTCCACTGAGTGCTGTTCTCATAAAAACTGTCATAGGTTGGCAAACATTGCACAGTCTTTATGGGCTGAATGATCTCTTTCTGTGTTGAAGTTCCCTGGAAGGAAAATCATCTTTTATAATTTGTGATCCGTGGTGTCTGTCCGTGCGTTCGTCTGTCTCCCGTTATGGAAGCCGCTTCCTGCTCTGCGTTTGATCAGCTCAACATTCACTTTGGAAATGACGAGGGAACAGGTATGAATAATGTTGATGCTAATTTTCATTTCTCGATCAGGACATTTTGCCTTCTTATTATAGACAAATTCAACTTCCGCCGCTCACTGTTGCACCACCATATTGCGGTGAGCGGTATAAGTCGCTCACAGCTTTGGCTATGAGTGTAACCAAGATTGCAACTAAAGTAACCTTTTTCAAATCCATAAATATAAATTGATAAATTAACAAACTTTTCTCGACACTGGTTACTTTTGCTAGTTATACATATATTTTTTATTTCTTCAAGAGTTATTAATTGCTATACATAATTTTGTGTGCTCCTTCCCTGTCCATCAACGCTTTATTGTAAAGGTTTCTTATTGCTGTTGTGCCATTGGAGCTGCTACATTAAAGCTCCATGTCCTGCTTCTTCTTCTGCTTCTTCTTCCATCCTAGAGAGATAGATTTTTAAAACGGCTATCCTCATGATTAAACGGACACCAATTTGGGTTCAAAGTAAAGCGATTATTAGTTTTCCAACAAAGTAAATCGATTATTGGCTTTCCAACGATACAATGTTTTATTATATGACACCAGGAATCCTTTAGAATAAAGTGGGACGGACACATACACATGCACACGGAAAGACACTTCTCCTCTTAGTAATAGAAGATGGTGCCAAAAAACACCCTCTTTGCTCTCGAGCAGTCTATTTTCTCCCCATCAAAAGCAAAGTAATGGAATCAATAATTATTGCAGCAGACATCAGCTCATCTTTTCTCTAAAGGACAAATATGAAACCACTATAAGGACAAAGAATTCATGGAGAATGTTTGTACGTATCACAGCCAAAAAGAAAGTGTAGATTGCATTAGTCATTTAAATATTCCATGAAGACTTTTTAAACTAAAAAAATTGGATAACGACTGATATGATTCAGCTCTTTCATTAAAATTTAAAAGGAAACTCTGTTCTTTTCCATTTTTATGGAGATAATGGGGCATGCAGCTGGTGATAGAGGAGAAACTCCACTAATGAGGTATGGTCGGGTACTTTGCTGTTGAGATGCCAATCATTTAGATTTTTTCCTAAGGTAGCAGTGTAGACCAGTCAGTAGGTTTCGCTTCTTACATGCTTTAAATGAAAGATGCCACAGTTTCATCTCAGTCGAAGGAGACACGATTTTGAATCTACATAGAAAACTCAGAAAGATGAGTGTTCCTGCTGATTCATCTTAAGTCAATCCAGAGGTTGCTAAGGACAGTTTTGAATGGATAATGTGATGGAATAGGCTTTTTGTATGGCTGGTGGCAATACCGTTTATGAATCAAGGTAAGGAGTTTATGACAAGCAGCTGGAGGCTGACAATAAACTGCACTTCCTGAGCAGACAGAAATGCTTTCGATGGCAAGAGATGTTGGCCCCATACTGTGGATAATCTTCACCTGACCAGGAGCATTTTCCGATGTGTTTCAACGAGAAGGCAGATGGATGAGGAACAGCAAAGTACTTTCCAAAGTTTCGATTCACAGAACACCATTTACGAGCAATTTCCACAAACTGAAATTACAAGTGGAATCTTGAAATGAGACTGTTAGCCTATCTACATAACAAATCGTGACTTTTGGCATAGCTGGGTGTAGCTTTCATATTATTCCACACCATCATTCTAAAACCACCCAACCTAACCTTATATCGCTGCTACCTCATCCATCTTATCCAACTCTCCAAGGATCAAAAAATATATAGATTAAAAATTACATCGGCTACTGAAATTCTGGGTGGGAAATGTCTGCCATCCTCGTGATTCAGAGAGGTTATTAATCAAATTTGCATCAATCATGCTCGTGGTATTAATTATAGAGAGGATGGTGAGTGTCAGTGCAGAATTGAATTTGAATGAGCAACCGACCTATCCGTTCTAGCTTTAGTGGAATGCGAAATGCGGAAGACATCTGAACTCTACTATATGCCGCAGGTATGGCATTCTTCATTTTTCTTCATCAGCATATACTTCCTATTTTCAATTTTCAGGCCTGGTATTGCAAGTTCACTTTCTCTCTAATATGGCTCATTCTGCAGCTTTTTCACCTTCTTTCCTCCCAACCCGACTCGCAAAGCTTCTTTTTCTTTTTTTTTTTGGGATACAAGATCGACGCTCGTGAAAGAGCCAACATTAATCACACAAAAACGTCAAACCGACACATAAAACACAAAAATAAGGGGAGCGGTAGACAAGATGGGGATAGAGGGGAAAGGACACAAACACAACATTTGAGATCAGGGACATCGGGAGAAATGTGGGAGGGAGAGGGCTTGGGGGGAGGTGGGAGAGGTATAAAATATATGAACACTGCAAGGACTTCAAGGAAAGAAGTTGGAATTATAAAAAAAAGTGTATCTGGGGTGAATTAGCGGGGGTAGAAATGATCAAGGTTTTGGATGGGGGAAGATAAGAGATGATGGTGAACAGCTGTTTTAAAGGCCTAGAGGGGGGAGTGGGATTGAAGGGAGTGGGGGAGTTTGTTCCAGAGGTGGGAGAAAAGGGGAATGAAAGAGTGAAGGTGAGCAGAGAGCCTAGATTTTGGCAGTTTAACCATAAGAGGGTTGCAGGCAGATCTTGTGCGACCTGAAGGAATATTGGGGGGACAGAGCACAGAGAGAGCTGGGGGAGCAAGGCCGGAGAGGAGTCGGTAGAAGACAGAAAGACCACCAACCTGCCTGCGGTGAGTGAGTGAAAGGCCCTCGGAGTTAGCTTCATCGCAGGAGATTCCAATGATTCTGAAAGCTTTGGTTTCAACAGCGTGAAGCCGAGATGGTGTGAGGCAGGAGCATAGGCCCAGAGGGGAGAACAGTATTCCATTGAGCTGCGGATGAAAGCCTTGTATGTGGTGAGGAGCTCAGGTGTGCCAAGGAAGGACTTCACACGACGGAGGATGCCCAGTCGGCGACTGGCTTTGGAGGCCAGCTTGGAAATGTGGTTTTCCCAAGAAAGATCATGGCAGATAGTGAGACCCAAAAGCTTGAGCGACAGAACTTCTTGGAGAGGATTGAGGAGAAAGTAGATGGGAGGGTTTTCCAGTCGGTATTTTCGGAGAGACATAGTAAGAGTGTGAGATTTGTCCGGATTGAAAGACATGTTCCACTTGTTTGACCAGTCTGTGATTTTGTCCAGGTCTGCAGAGAGTGAGGAGGCTGCAGACTGCCGATCTGAGGGATGAGGAATGGAGCGGCAGATAGGGGAGTCATCAGCAAAGAGATAGAGAGGATTTTCCAGAGAGTCGGAGAGATCATTGATGAAGACCAGAAATAGCACAGGGCCCAGAACACTACCTTGGGGAACTCCAGTCAGAACAGGAAGGGGAGATGAGAGAAATCCATTCAGGGCCACACGTTGCCTACGACCAGAGAGGAAGTCCGCAAGCCATGAGTGGAGATTTTTCAATGGATACCATAGGAGGAGAGTTTGGTGAGCAGAGCTGGGTGCCAGACCATATCGACGGCACGTGATATGTCAAGTGAGACAGCTCTGATTTCCTGTTTGACATTGAGGACCTCCATCCATTGTTGAGACAGCAGAAACAACATGTCCAGAGCAGAATGACCTGGTCTGAATCCAAATTGATGATCAGAGCTCAAGCCATTGGAGAAGAGGAAGGATTTGATATCAGAAGCAATGATGGATTCCATGACTTTGGTGATAATTGGAAGCAGGCTGATTGGTCTGTAGTTGCAAGGATCTGTTTTTGCACCTTTTTGTGTAAAGTGGTAATGTTTGCTGATTTCCAAGATGCTGGCAGATGACCTTGAGCAAAAGAGAGGGTGAAAAGAACAGAGAGAGGGTGAGATAGAGCGGAAGAGCAGGATTTTAGGACCCGCGGGCTGATGCCATCTGGTCCAGTTGCAGAATCAGAGTCGAGGTTTGACAAAAACTTCTCCACTTTGTCAGGAGAGAAGGACACAGAGTCCAGGAGCAGTTGGGTTTGACTGGGAAAGGTGGGAACAGAGAGAGATGGGTTTGGGACACAAGATTTTGAGGCAAACACAGAGTTGAGGCATTCGGCTTTGTCACATGCGGTGTCATCTGTGTAGCCATTTGAGGTAAGGGAGGGGATGGAGGGGGAACAAACACCAGAAACGGATTTGACCAGACGCCACCAGGATTTGGAGGAAGGAGACAGGTTTGAGAGTTCAATCTTGAGTGTGGAGAGATAGTGCTTCCTGGCACTCCTGAGGGTAGACACACACTTGTTCCGAGCTTGGTGGAAGGAACTGAGATTGCCTTCAGTTGGATTTGCCTTCCAAGAGGCAAAGGCAAGTTGTTTCAGGGCAACTGCCTCACCACGAGATTCAGTGTACCATGGACGGGAGGAAGGGTAAGACAACTGAAGATGAGATGGGATAAATCTGTGCATGAGGGAGAGCAGAGAGTTCCTCATCTGGCATGATGGTGCAGACGTAGCATACATGTCTTTGATCCACCGAGTCTGTGTTCATAAGCCTATGCTTGCAGAGGAGTCCCCAGATAACATCACCCGAGGAAGAGGGATGGTTCATTTTGTAATGCAACTCCTCGACACCAGTCTGACATTTTAGAGTCCGGCTGAGAATAGAACCCAAACCAAAATGCGCAAAGGTAAGTGTACTGTGCATACCACCTTTAGAGGCCATTTTTTTCCCCGCAAGTGGGGGTTGGCCCTTTTCGGGACCGTGGTTGTTGTTGTTTTTCGGTCCCCTTTTTGAAGCAATGTTTTACGGCCGGATGCCCTTCCTGCCGCCAACCCTGTTTGTCGCCTTTTACGACAAGCAGGGAATTACCAGTGAACTGGTACTCAATTAGCCGACCTTGGAAGGATGACAGGCTGAGTCAACCCCCCTGGCGTTAATTCAGCGATCGACTGGGATTCGAACCCAGGATCCTAGGATCCTAAGCTGGCACCCTAGCCGCTAGCCCAACACCAGGGCTCAATACACAGTACTGTGTGATGAAAATATATCCAAGTTGCGACCCAGGTGCCATTACCACTTCTCTCCACTACGAGGCTATTATAAGAACTTAGCTCCGAGTCGCGAAGCGCAGTCCTGAGACATTTATCAAGCTTTATTGTATGCACGTGTATGCTTGGAATGGTAAGGGAACCACTTTTCATGTCGCTTGCTTGCGTGCTTGACTATGATACTCTTATTGCTTATATGCTTGACATATATTGATCCTATGATTGCTAATTCTCTTTCAGATATTGCTGGTGTTGTAGCGGCTACCGCTGGGTTTTCACAATCGCCTTGCACCTATCAAGGACGCGGAGCGATCACCATGCCGGGCTCGGCCAGGACGCCCGGGCAGGCTCGCCCTCAACTTGCCAGGCCGCAGCCAGGACGCTGGGCCACGCCCCCTCTCGCCTTTCCTGGGCAAACGCTCCGGGATAATATGTATATATATTGCTGCCTGATAAACGGGCTTTTCAGAGTGCCTGAGTGTTTGGTTTGATTAAAGCAACTCGGATGAATTCCAGCTTTTTGTCGCGTCCATTCTTCCGATCGATGTGGGAGCCCCAGCTCCTTCATTGGTGACCTACCGACATGGACACGGCAGTCGCCCTTAAACTGCCTACCTTCTGGGAGGCTCACGCGGCGGTTTGGTTCGCACAGGCGGATTCCCTGTTCGCCCTGTGAGGCATCACGGCCGACGACACCCGCTTCCACCATGTGGTAGCAGCGCTCGGTTCGGCCACCACGGCCCGCGCCCTGAGCCTCCTCGAGAGCCCGCCAGCCGCTGACAAATACGGCGCGATTAAGAAGCTTCTCCTCGACGCTTTCGCCCTCCCATCGGCGGAACGCGCACGGCGCCTGCTCGACCTGCCCGAGCTCGGCGACACGCGCCCTTCCGAGCGAATGGACTACATGCTTTCACTGCTCGGCGAGCACTCTCCGGCATTCCTGTCCCGGGAGCTGTTCCTCCGTCAGCTGCCTAACCCGGTACGCCTCGCCCTGGCAAGCACGACGATCACAGATCCCCGGGCCCTTGCCAGAGAAGCCGACAAGATCTCCGCCGCAGGACAGCGCATCGCAGCGGCGACATGGGACCCACCGCCGTCCGACGCAACACCCATGGCGCCCGAGCACCCGGCACGGTCGATGACCGAACTGCCGACGCAATTGGCGGCCGCTACACCGAGCCGACCACCTCCAGCACGACGACCGGGGCCTCCACCTGACCAAGCGTGGTGTTACTATCATGCCAGGTTCGGACAGAAGGCCCGGACATGCCGACCCCCGTGCACCTTCGGCAGGCCGGGAAACGGCCGGGCCGGCGTTCATTACCAGCCATGAGCGCCGGCCACACGGGCAACTTACTGTTCATCACGGACAAAGCGTCCGGACGGCGCTTCCTGTGCGACACCGGCGCCCAACTGAGCATCATACCCACCTCTGACCAGGACAAGCAATCCGCGGTTTGCGGCCCCTCCTTGGTTGCGGCCAACGGATCGACCATCCGCACCTTCGGCCCGCGCAACGTCACCCTCTGCTTCGGCGGCCAACGCTTTGCTTGGACGTTTGTAACCGCAAACGTGCCCATGGCTCTGCTAGGCGCCGACTTCCTCTGTGCACACGGACTGCTGGTGGACGTCCAACGGCGTCGTTTAATCAATGCCGAAACCTTCAGCTCCCTGGTATGCACATTGAGCAGCTCCGCGCCGACCGAGCTGGCATGCGCCGTCCCGGCGGCGAACGAGTTTGCTCGCCTGCTCACGGAGTTCCCGGCCCTCACGCGGCCGACGTTTTCGGCCGTCGCAGTACGGCATGGGATCGAGCACCACATACCAACCACGGGCCCGCCGGTCTACGCCAGGGCCCGCCGCCTCGACCCAGCCAAGCTCGCCGTGGCGAAGGCCGAATTCGACGCGTTGGAGCACCTCGGCATCATGCGGCGCTCCGATAGCGCGTGGGCCTCGCCACTGCACATCGTGCGAAAGCCGGGGGGTGGATGGCGCCCGTGTGGCGACTACCGCCGTCTCAATGACACTACCACCCCCGACAGGTACCCGATCCCGCATATCCAAGACTTCTCCGCCCATCTGGCGGGACGGGTCATTTTTTCGAAAATTGATCTCATACGGGGATATCACCAGGTACCTGTCAGGGCGGCCGACGTCCCTAAAACGGCAGTCATCACGCCGTTCGGCTTATTCGAATTCTTGCGAATGCCGTTTGGTCTCAAGAACGCGGCTCAGGCGTTCCAGCGCTTGATGGACGGCGTGCTGCGTGACCTGCCGTTCCTTTTCGTTTACCTGGATGACATCCTCGTCGCCAGCACGTCCCGGGCCGAGCACCTCCTCCACCTCCGAACACTGTTCGGGCGCCTCAGCGAGCACGGCCTCATCGTCAACGCGGCCAAATGCCACTTCGGCACGACGGCCGTTGATTTTTTGGGCCAACACATCACCAAGAACGGGGCCGTGCCGCTGCCAACCAAGGTCGAGGCCATCACCACGTTCCCGCACCATAAAGGCCCTGCAGGAATTCCTGGGAATGGTGAATTTTTATCACCGCTTCGTGCCCCGCGCTGCTCAACTCATGCGGCCCCTCTAAGAAGCCCTCCGGGGCAAGCCGGCCAAGCACGACATCGCCTGGTCTGCAGCAATGGATGCGGCCTTCCAAAGCTCAAAGCGGGCCCTCGCCGACGCAACACTGCTCGCTCACCCGGTGCTCAACGCTCCCATCGCCCTCACCACGGATGCCTCCGACTACGCGGTGGGCGCCGTACATGAGCAATGGGTGAACGGGGTTTGGCAGCCACTCGCTTTTTTCAGCCGGCAGCTCCGGCCGAACGAGCTCAAATACAGCACGTTTGACCTGGAGCTCCTCGGTCTACACCTGGCCGTCCGCCATTTCCGCCACCTCCTGGAGGGCCGACCTTTCACGGCGTTCGTCGACCACAAGCCGTTGGTTTACGCCATGGCCAAGGTCATGGAGCCGTGGTCGGCCCGCCAACAGCGCCACCTCTCCGCCGTGTCGGAGTTTACCACGGACATCCGGCACGTCGCCGGCAAAAACAACGCCATGGCCGACTGTCTTTCCCGGGCCAGCGCGAACGCGGTCCACCTGGGCATGGACTTTGCGCTTATGGCAGCGGACCAAACCACCAACACCACGGTGCGAGCCCTCCGGGCAGCGGACACCGGCCTCCGCCTGGCCGACATCCCCTTCGCGGACACTGTCCTGCTCTGCGACGTCTCCCAAGGCCAGCCTCGCCCCATCGTGCCCGTCACCTGGCAACGCCGCATCTTCGCCTCCCTCCACGGCCTTTCCCACCTGGGCCGGAAAGCTTCCCAGAAGCTGGTGTCGGCGCGATTCGTCTGGCACGGCCTTCGTCGGGACGTCCGCGATTGGACCAGCACCTGCACGGCCTGCCAATGGGCCAAGGTCCACCGACACACCCAGGCCCCGCTGGCACCTTTCACCGTGCCCAAACGACGTTTCGACCACGTCAACGTGGATCTGGTGGGCCCCCTCCCCCCGTCACGGGGGTTCACACACCTGCTCACCATGGTGGACAGGACCACCAGGTGGCCGGAGGCCGTTCCCCTCGTCTCCACCACCACCGCCGACGTGGCGCAGGCTTTCATCGCCACCTGGGTCGCCCGCTTCGGCGCACCGGCGGACATCTCGTCAGACCGTGGACCACAGTTCACATCCGAGCTGTGGGGCGCGGTCGCCCGCAACCTGGGGGTCAAGCTCCACCGCACTACGGCCTACCACCCCCAAGCAAACGGGTTGTGCGAGCGATTCCACCGCTCCATGAAGGCCGCGCTCATGGCCGGCCTTCAAGACGGCGGTTGGGCCGACCGGCTGCCGTGGGTCCTTTTGGGCCTCCGCACGGCCCCCAAGGAGGACCTCCAGGCATCCACCGCCGAGCTTGTCTATGGCCAGGTGCTACGCGTCCCGGGCGAATTCGTGCCCCACGCTACCAGTCCCTGGTCCGCAGCTCACCAGCGCTCGGACCTCCAGGAGGCCGCCCGACGGTTTGCCCCCGTGCCAACATCCCACCACGGTGACCCCCAGTCCTACGTCCCCCCAGCACTTCGCACAGCGGAGTATGTTTTTGTGCGTCACGACGCACATCGGGGGCCACTCCGGCCGCCGTACGACGGGCCCTTCCGGGTGCTGCGACGGGACAACAAGTCGTTCGTCATCGACATCGGCGGCAGGTCGGACCGGATTGCGGTGGACCGCCTCAAGCCGGCGCACGTGGACGTCGACCACCCACCACGGGTGGCCCTTCCGCCGCGGCGAGGCCGCCCCCCATCCACGGTGCCCCCCACTCGACCGCCCACGACCACACCGGACCCCCTCCCACGACCTGCCAGGGGTCGCTTCAGCCGGGTCATCAGGACCCCCCTCAAATTGACCCTGCCGGTGCAAGTCGATTCTGGGGGGACGTGTGTAGCGGCTACCGCTGGGTTTTCACAATCGCCTTGCACCTATCAAGGACGTGGAGCGATCACCATGCCGGGCTCGGCCAGGACGCCCGGGCAGGCCCGCGCTCAACTTGCCAGGCCTCGGTCGGGACGCCCGGGCATGCCCGGGCAGGCTCGCCCTCAACTTGCCAGGCCGCAGCCAGGACGCTGGGCCACGCCCCCTCTCGCCTTTCCTTGGCAAACGCTCCGGGATAATATGTATATATATTGCTGCCCGATAAACGGGCTTTTCAGAGTGCCTGAGTGTTTGGTTTGATTAAAGCAACTCGGATGAATTCCAGCTTTTTGTCGCGTCCATTCTTCCGATCGACGTGGGAGCCCCAGCTCCTTCAGTGTTCGATTTAGATTAAACTCACCTTCTGAGACCTGTTGTAGATCTGATTATTTTACAACACTTAATCTGAATCGAGCTATTGCCATCATCCAAGATCAACATGACCCACAAGCTTTTGCAGTTGCCCACGTTTGGAACGGACCCACAAACTGCGGAAGCTCCGAGCCAGCTCAAGCACTGGCTTAGTCTGCTGACCAGCTACCTGCAAGGGCATCCCGACATCACCGACGATGTGAAGCGCGCAGTACTGAACTCCCATGTGACCCATGTCATTCACGACTACATATCTCATTGTGCGACATTCGACGATGCCGTGACTGAACTGCACGCCATCTATATCAAGCCGCGGAATGTTATTCACACACGGTACCAGGTCGCCTCCAGGAAGCAGGATGCTTCGGAGTCCCTCACTCATTTTGCCCAAGAATTGCAGCGTCTTGACAAAGAATGTACGCATGAGACCCGAACTCACGAGCAAATGTGTGATGATTTGATGCGTGACATTTTTATTTCGGGACTTTACTCTACGAGCATCCAGCGACGTCTGCTGGAAGAACCTAACCTGACGCTGAAACAGGCCCTCGATCAAGCTATTGTGCTTTTCGAAGCTCAGACACAATCTGAGGTGTACGGATGGCCTTACATTACAGTGGGGCTCACTGAAGAGCGGTGCTCGGAGACCGAAGCTGCTACGGAGTTCGCTGCTCCCGACACAGCCCGAGGCGGCTGAGGCACTCGGAGCCGAAGGTACGAGCCTCGCCGCGACTACCTTGGCCGGGACCAATGCTAAGTGCTTCTTCTGCGGAAATAGAAATCATTTCCATGCTGCTTGCCCGGCGCGTGAAGTTTCTTGTCATTCTTGTGGCTGGAAGGGTCACTTTGCCAAAGTATGCCGATCAGGGCGCGCGCGGCGCACCCGACCAACATTGGCTGGCATCAACTCGACGCGCATGGCACGCGCATCGCCCCAGGCCATTCCGGTGCAGCCCAGACCTCAGGGGCTGACCAGAGCCGTTGTTCCAGTCCTGATTGAAGGGAAAACAGCTGGAGCTTTGGTTGACACGGGATCGGCCGAGAGCTATGTCGATATGGGCCTCGTCCGCCGTCACGGGTGGCCTATCCTTGGAGGATTGCGCAGAATCTACATGGCATCGCAAGCTTTATGGATGTGGACAAGGGGTGAATGTCGTGTTAAGTTTGTTATTAATGGTAAAATGTACCCTGATGTTCGCCTAATGGTACTGCCCACATTATGTGCCGAAGTTCTATTCGGGCACGATTTTCTCGAGCACCACGGTCGCTTAGAAATGACATTTGGAGGGAGATGACACGCTCTCGGCATGCGCCCTGGCAGGAATGTCTTTTGAACCGATGACTTTGTTTCCGGACCTGACCGGATTGCGCCCCAATTGCGATCAAATCCCGGGGCTATTCCCGGGCGGATACTCAATTCATTTCTGAGGAGACGAGCAAACTCCTCCATGAAGGCATAATCGAGCCCAGCCTTTCTCCTTGGCGTGCGCAGGTTTTGGTCGTGCGATCCGAAAATCATCGCAAGCGCATGGAAATCAATTATTCGCAAACCATAAATAGGTTTATGCTTCTGGATGCCTATCCGCTACCAGGATTGGATTCTCTGGTTCGACACGTTGCCCAATATGGCGTGTACAGCACTCTCGATCTCCGGAGTGCGTATCATCATATCCCTATAACGGAAGACGACAAAATTTATACAGCTTTTGAATCCGGACAGAGGTTGTATCAGTTTACACGTCTTCCTTTCGGAATAACGAATGGGGTCGCGTGCTTCCAGAGGGCTATGGACGACATTGTTGCAAAAGAACAATTAACAGATGTTTTTGTGTATTTGGATAACATGACGGTCTGCGGCTATGACCAGGCTCATCATGACGCCAATTTGAAACGCTTCCTCCAGGTGGCGCGAAAATATAGTCTGACGTTTAATGGGGACAAATGTCGCTACTCCTCTAGGACGATTGATCTCCTGGGGTACACTGTGACCCAGGGAACCATAACACCGGACAAGGAACGTCTCCGCCCTTTGCTCAATATGGCGCCGCCGCATGATTGTGCTTCTTTGAAGCGTGACCTCGGGCTGTTTGCACATTATTCAAAGTGGGTCGAAAGTTACCCCGAGAAGCTTCGTCCCCTCATTGATTGTAACATGTTCCCTCTCCCTCCCGCTGCCAAGGTCGCCTTCCAGGCTCTGAAGTCGGACATAGCGGGCGCTGCTGTGTCTTCTATCAACGATAACGTTCAATTTGTCCTCGAGTGTGACGCGTTGGATCACGCCATTGCTGCTACTCTCTCTCAAGGGGGGAAGCCTGTGGCGTTCTTCTCAAGGACGTTATCCTCCGCTGAGAAACGTCATTCTTCTGTGGAGAAGGAAGCGTATGCGATAGTTGAGTCGATTCGTCGTTGGAGACCCTATTTGCTGGGTAAACGCTTCGATGTCATTACCGATCAGCAGCAGAGTGTAGCTTTCATGTGTGACACAAGACATGCCCAGTGCATTAAAAATGAGAAAGTCATTCGCTGGCGCATTGAGCTTGCTGATTATAGCTTTGGTATCAAATATCGCCCTGGGCTGGAGAATCACACAGCAGACGCTTTATCCAGACCAGGTGTTTGTGCAAGTTTAAACTCCTCCGATGATTTACGCATTCTCCATGATACCTTGTGTCACCCTGGGGTGATTCGTCTGGTTCATTTTGTGCGAAGCCGCAATTTGCCCTACTCTGTCGAGGACATTCGTCATTTATGTCGCTCTTGTCCAGTTTGCGCCGAACTCAAACCCCGCTTCTATAAACCCGACATGGGGATGCTGATTCAGGCTACTAAGCCCTGGGACCGATTAGCGATGGACTTCAAAGGGCCGCTACCTGCCTCCGGGGCATCTCGTTACCTCCTCACCATTGTGGACGAATACTCTAGATTCCCTTTCGCCTTCCCATGCAGCGATATGTCCGCGACTACGGTTATCCGATGTCTGCAATACCTGTTTTCGATGTTTGGGAATCCGGGGTATGTGCATACCAACCGAGGAGCGGTGTTCTTGTCACAGGATGTGCGGGCCTTTCTGTTGCAGCGTAATATTGCTTCGAGCTACACCACACCGTACATCCCCCACGCTAATGGTTGTGTGGAGCGCTTTACTGGCACTATATGGAGGGCCATCTCTTTGGGCCTCAAGTCTCATGGCCTGCGACCGGACCAATGGACTGGTATGGTGCATGGGGCCCTTCATTCAATCCGCTCGCTCCTATGCACGGCTATGAACGAAATTCCGCACGATCGTTTATTTTGTTACCAGCGGCGCACGGGATCTGTCCGCCCTCTGCCTGGGTGGCTCGCTCAGCCCGGTCCGGCCTTTCTCAAACGGGCAGTGCGCGCGAGCAAATACGACCCACTTGTTGACAAGGTTCAGATCCTTCAAACTAATCCTGATCACGCTCGAGTCCAACTGCCCGATGGACGCGAGTCCACTGTGTCGGTCCGTCAACTCGCGCCCTGTGGGGATCTTGTTGGGACTGAGCTCTGCTCGGGGAACCCGGTGTTGGGGAATTCGCCCTCGCGTCTACCCCTTCCCTCGCCCGAGCCACCAGAGATAATTGCACCACCCCCGTCACCGTCGACTGAGAGCACTCCTGATGGAGTCGATCTAGATGCTGCTACCGAGGGTCCCGACGTGTACCGCATGCGCACGGGACGAGAGATTCGGCGCCCTGATCGTTTTGGCTGGTCGTGATGTAACTCTCATGTACTCAGCTGCTAACTGTAGTTATACGCTTGATGCTCACCGGCTTGCTAGCGAAGTTTTAAACCTGGGGAGAAATGTGATGAAAATGTATCCAAGTTGCGACCCAGGCACCATTACCGCTTCTCTCCACTACGTGGCTATTATAAGAACTTAGCCCCATGTCGCGAAGCGCAGTCCTGAGGCATTTATCAAGCTTTATCCACGTGTATGCTTAGAATGGTAAGGGAACCACTTTTCATGTCGCTTGCTTGCGTGCTTGACTATGATACTCTTATTGCTTATATGCTTGACATTTATTGATCCTATGATTGCTAATTCTCTTTCAGATATTGCTGGTGTTCGATTCAGATTAAACTCACCTTCTGAGACCTGTTGTAGATCTGATTATTTTACAACAATCATTGTACTTGTGCAACTGCAACATTCTGTCTGGACAATCTGAACTTCGCCATCATCCTTCAACGAACTGAACCAGTCCGAACAGGCCAGACATGCCATAGACACACTGGCACGCACAACTCTATATGTAGTCATGAAATTAGTTGAAGAGTCATCCTGGAATATTTAAGGTGTAAACCAAAAAGAAAGAGCAGTAGATTTAAACTCGAGAAGGACTTCATTTGAAGTTATCATTGGTAAGTTGCTTCATTATTGGTGGGCGCATACCTGCCTTTTCACCTTGCACTTTTTACTGAATGTATAACATCAAACATCGACTGTTTGGCTTTGTCTTGTGTAAAACATTTCTTATATTGCTGTCAAAAAGGTCTCATTTAAAGTAATGTCATTCTGATCGCCCTTTTGCAAGTGGTCGCCCTTTTACAGGTAAGATTTATTCGCACTATTAAGGATTTATTTGAGCTAATAACATGGTATGCCTTGCTGTACTCATTTATGAAGAAAGGTTTTAAAGGTTGGGCATCATGTGCATTTCTAGCGCTTCCACGATCCTCGATCATTCATGAATACATAAACAAGACCGATAGTCTAACAATTATGGTGTAGTATTGCAAGTTGTTGGCCTGTTTGATATTTTAGTTCAAGAGGATACTGTATGACCTGGGTGGAGATACAAGTTAGCAGTTAGCAAATAATGTAGGTTTTAAATGTTTTCAATAAATTCCACATTTGTGTGCCACCTTCAGTCAAACGTCAGGCATTGACAGCAGATTCGTGAAGGACTTGGACGAAAAACGTACCGAGTCTGAATGTTGCTATATCCAGTCAATGGCAAAACTACAAATGGGGAATCCACAAATGTCATGGATGGAAACCCTTACGTCATTTCCTCATTCTACTTCAAACTCAATATCTCTATTTATTCATTCCAAACAGCATCATTCATTATTCCAATCACAAATTAGTACTACAGTATTAATATATCAAAATATAATGTTAAATCATGATTGTATTGAGATATTATTAAACCAGCGAACCGCATGCCGAACACAGCACATCACCCAGTCAATACCATCCCTATTGTGAAGCATGGTGGTCGCAGCATCATGTTATGGGGATGTTTCTCATCAGCAGGGACTGTGGCACTTGTCAGGATATAAGGGAAAATGGATGGAGAAAAATACAGAAAAATCCCAGAGGAAAACCTATTACCCTCTGTGAGAAAGCTGAAATTGGGACGGAAGTACCTTTCAGCATGACAACGACCCGAAGCACACAGCCAAAACTACACTGGAGTCGCTAAGGAACAAAAAGATAAATGGCCTATGTGGCCCAGTCAGAGCCCCGACCTAAATCCCATTGAAAATCTGTGGCATGACTTGAGGATTACTGTTCACCAACACTCCCCATGCAACTTTACTGAGTTTGAATAGTTTTGTCCAGAAGAATGGGCAAATATTGCCCAATCAAAGTGTGCAAAGTAGGTCGAGACCTATCCCAACAGACTCACAGCTGTATTTGATGTCAAAGGTTCTTCCACCAATTATTAACTCAGAGGGGTGGACACGTACCCAACCAAGATATTCTAGTTTTGTATTTTCACTTAATTTTCTGAAATTTGTAGAAAAGGTCTTTCACTTGGAAGTTCTGGGTTACGATGTGTAAATAAAGGTGGAAAAAGTCTGATTTAATGCAATTTAATTCCAGGCTATAAGGCAACAAAGGGTGAAAAATTTGAAAGGGGGTGTAAACTTTCCATAGGCACTGTATAATATATATACATATGCAGTCATGGCCAAAAATATTGGCACCCTTGCACTTTTTCCAGATAATGCACCATTTCTTCCAGAAAATTGATGAAATAAAAACATCTTTTGCTATCTACAAATGTATTTCTTTGGTTTGCAGTGGAACCAAACCAAAAAAGCTGAAAAAATTACTAAATCTCAGCTTATTCCACACAAAAATCCTAAAATGGCCTGGACAATATTATTGGCACCTTTTAGAAGTTGTTAGAAATAATTAGATTTCAAGCAGGTGATTCTCCTTTACTTTGGAATTGAACTCACCTGTGGTGAGTTGCAGGTGCCTGCAATATATAAATCATTCAGTAGTGAACCAGTTTGAAAAGAGAAAAGGAGTCATTCTGCTGTTTTGTGTCACTGTGTGTGGAGATGAGCATGGAGAAAAGGAAGAAAACCAGAGAATTGTCTGAGAAGGTCAGACACAAGATTGTAGACACTGTTGTAACCGAATGAGTATTTTCCCAGTGTTATTTAAAATATTTACAAGTGTTCTTGGCTTTTTATGTACAGTCACGTGAAAAAGTAAGTACACCCCATGTAAAGTTTTGACTTTTTCAACATATTTCAACATACAGCTATTTGATCTTCATTTCAACAATATTGATAGATAAAGGTGATATAATATAACAAATATCATGAAACATTTACATTTTGTAGTCCATTGTATAATTTAAATAAACATAAATGCAAATTTCGCATGTGGAAAAAGTAAGTACACCCCTACATTTATCACTACTTCAAACACCTAAAATTAGAATCAGGTGCACCAGCTCAGGTGCAAATGATTAGAACATTGTTAGAGAGGATCTTGGAGGAACCTGTCTTATTTAAACCTCAGACATTTAGTTTGGTTTGCTCTTTGTTGTTGAAGCGTGCGGCGTCACCATGCCTAGATCAAAAGAGCTCTCTGAGGCCTTCAGAAAGAAGGTTATAGTTGTCTACGAGTCTGGGAAGGGACTTAAAAAGATATCCAAACAATTTGAAATCAATCATTCGACTGTCCAGACGATCATCGACAAGTGGAGAAGATTCCAAACAACTGCCAACTTGTTCAGGCCAGGCCGCCCCAGCAAGTTCAGCCAGAGAGCAGACCACAAGAAGCTGAAAGAAGTCTCTAAGAACCCCAGAATGTCATCACGGGACCTACAGGTAGCTCTTGCCACTGTTGACGTCAAAGTGCACGAGTCTACCATTAGAAAGAGGCTGCACAAATTTGATCTACATGGGAGGTGTGCCAGGAGGAAGCCTTTGCTGTCCAGAAAGAACATCAGGGCAAGACTAAAGTTTGCCAATGAACACCTCGGCAAAGACCAGCATCTCTGGAACAATGTGCTCTGGACAGATGAGTCAAAGGTACAACTATTTGGCCACAGTACCAGAAGACATGTTTGGCGAAAACCAAAGACAGCATTTGACCACAAGAACCTAATACCAACTGTAAAGCACTGTGGTGGAAATATTATGGTTTGGGGCAGCTTTGCTGCATCAGGGCCTGGGCAGCTCACCATCATTTAATCCACTATGAATTCTTCATTGTACCAGAGGGTGCTTGAGGATAATGTGAGGCCATCTGTCAGAAAGTTGAAGCTCAACCGAAGGTGGACCTTTCAACATGACAATGACCCTAAACATACCAGTAAATCCACCAAGGAATGGCTGAAAAAAAAGAAATGGAGGGTTCTGGAATGGCCAAGTCAAAGCCCGGATCGAAATCCCATCGAGATGTTGTGGGGGGATTTGAAACGAGCTGTGCATGCAAGAAACCCCTCAAACATTGCACAGCTGAAAGAATTCTGCATGGAGGAGTGGGCAAAAATTTCTCCCAGTCGATGTCAGAGACTGGTGGACAGATATAAGAAACGCCTACTTGAGGTTGTTTCTGCCAAAGGGGGCATTACCACCTATTAGAGCCAAGGGTGTACTTACTTTTTCCACATGCGAAATTTGCATTTATGTTTATTTAAATTATACAATGGACTACAAAATGTAAATATTTCATAATTTTTGTTATATTATATCACCTTTATCTATCAATATCGTTGAAATGAAGATCAAATAGCTGTATGTTGAAATATGTTCAAAAAGTCAAAACTTTACATGGGGTGTACTTACTTTTTCACGTGACTGTATAAATATATGTATATGTGATGTGATGTGATGCAGTGGTAAAGAATGCTCTCCCAGAGAAGAAGGGAAGTCGGAAGTGGAATGCAAGAGCAGAGGTGGATGAGATGGAGGAGCGGTTGCAACAGGAGGAGGTCATGGGGATGGTACAGCACGGGAAGCATGGCTTGGGGTGGATGGAGCATGAGCGATGGGGAAAGGCATGTGTGAAAGAGAGGAGGAAGATGGTTGAGAGGGAGGTGAGAAGAAAGGAAGAGGAGGGGAGATATGTGAAAGCAGTCGGTCAGGCACAGCAAGGTGCTTGGACTAAGTGGGAAGGTGTGCGGGTGAGGATATTGAAGTGGCAAGAGATTTGGAGGATGGAGCCATTATTGTTGAATTTCCTGTTGTGGGCAACGTATGATGTGCTTCCGTCACCAGTAAACTTGAGATTGTGGGGGTTGTTGCAGGAGGAGAGATGTTATTTGTGTGGAGGTGTGGGAACGGTGCAGCATGCACTGAGTGCATGCTCAGTAGCATTGGCAGCAGGAAGATAGAGGTGGCGACATGATCAGGTGCTGGCAGTGGTGGTGCAGATGGGGCAACAAGAGGTGCTGAGGTCGAGAGAGAGAAGAGTGGAGAAGGAGACTGATGGGGGAGAGGTGTGGTTTGTCAAAGAGGGCCAAGTGGTAAGAGGTGGAAAGAGGAGGAGGTGGAAAGCAAGAGGGCTGTCAGATGCTTGTGATTGGCAGGTGGTGGCAGACCTAAAGCCACAATTGGTATTCCCAGAGGAGATCTGTGTGACAAGGTTGCGGCCTGACATTGTCATTTGGTCAAGTGCAACAAGACAGGTCATCTTTGGGGAGTTGTCTGTACCTTGGGAAGAGAACATGGAGGAGCTGTACGAGAGGAAGAGAGGAAAGTACAGTGAGCTGGAGGCAGAGTGCCGGGAGAAGGGTTGGCCAGTTTCGTGTCAGCCATTTGAGGTGGGGTGTAGAGGGTATATTGGCAATTCCTTTTCTGCATTTCTTGCTCGGCTGGGAGTGTGTGGGACAGAAAGAAGGAGGATGTGTGACAAGGTGGCCCAGGTTGCCTTGAAAGGCTCATTTTGGATATGGAGGAAGTTTATGGAGACACGTCGAACGGTGTCCGTTGGTTGTGTTTTTTTTTTGTTTGTTTTTTGTTTTTTGTTGCCATTATTATTTCTTATTTTGTGTATATGAGTGAGTGGGTGAGGGTGTGTGTCTTTGCATGAATTAATTTTTGCATGAGTGTGTGTTTTTGTGTGTGGAGTGGTGTATGATGTAAGGGTAGGTGGTTGGTTTGTTGGTGTTGTGTGTGTATGTGTGTGTATGTGTGTGTGTGTGTGTGTGTGTGTATGGGTGTGTATGTGTGTGTATGAATGATCTGGTGTGTTTTGTTGGTGAGTGGTGAAGGGTACAAAGGTGGGTGTTTGAGTGTTCCACCATGTTTGTTTGGTGCTGTGGATTCTGGATGTGGAGGTGTTGTTGTTGTTGTTGTTCGCACTGGCTGGGGGTGGGGGTATGTACACATCCAGGTGCAGTTGCTGCATGTGGATGTGTATGTGCCCCTGCTGGCCCACCTTCGCTGACCGTATCGAGGTTGAAGGGCCGAAACGGGATGATGCTGAGGACCTCGACTGAGGACCTGGTCAGTGCGGCACAGTTGTGACCAGTTGTGTTTTGAACTTATATATATACAGTGTGTATATATATATATATATATATATATATATATATATATATATATATATATATATATATATATATATATATATATATATATATATATATATATATATATATATATGTATGTTGGAACCCATCTGTGGATCGGTCCCATCGGCCAATGGGTCTGACCCATCTGTGGATGCACGAGAAATGACAATGCAGACCCATCGGCCGATGGGTCTGCGCCATCTGCGGATGTGTTGTTCACCTTGAAGGAATGTGTATGCATCATAATTCATCTCTGTTAAATTCTGTTTAACGTATTGTATCCGTATTCCGTAAATTGTATCCGTAATTGTATCCGTAAATTCTGTTTAACGTATTGTATTGTTTGTGTTAAAAATCATCTCTGTTAAATTCCTACCACATGTAATTCCAATGACTGTGTACCTGATTGAAGAGCACCATTCTGTCAACACATTCCTTCAAGGTGAACAACACATCCGCAGATGGCGCAGACCCATCGGCCGATGGGTCTGCATTGTCATTTCTCGTGCATCCACAGATGGGTCAGACCCATCGGCCGATGGGACCGATCCACAGATGGGTTCCAACATATATATATATATATATATATATGACTCAACATTTCGATTAACAACATGTGAAGCCACACGCCTCCGTTAATCTTCCTCAAGAGTGATAAAATCATCTCAACATCCCCTTATATGCAAAGTGGGCGGGGTATATGCAAAGTGGGGTGGGCAAAGCTGGACAGCCAATGAAACCGTATCACACTGCTCTCGTGAACGGAGACGTTATTGACCAAATTCAAAAATCAACCGCATATTAACGGCTTAAAATAATCCTGTAAGCAATGCTGGATTATAACTCAAGTCTTTAGAAAATCAGGAACAATAATTACATTTAATTAAAAGTTAAACTTGTAAACAATTAAATTGTAAATTAAATTAAAACTGCAAATATATTAAACAACAAAAAAAAATTTTTTAAGGTAAAATAAAATTGCCATAATATCAAGATCATCACATGTGACCCTATGCGGTAAACGGGATTGCGGGATGGAGGGCGGTTATAGGGGGGAGGATAGAATGGGGGTGGGGGGGATAGAATGGGGGGAGGAACCAGAGGGGGGGGTGGAAGCAGAGGGGGGGGGGGGGTTGGGGAGAGGGGTGGTTTGGAGAGAGGGGGGGGAGGGGGAGGGGGCAAATTGTCCGAATAAAAACCTTGTGTGACATATTATGTGGACTCGTTCAAAGTACGGAATGTCTGCTTCGTTTACACAAGAGTGGGTCAAACGCTACCGGTAAGTCAACTACCTCTTGTGTGATCGAGGTAACAGTTTCTTCTGTGTGCCAAGCCTCCAAAACACGTCTTCTGTTTCTGTTGGGTGTGGAACCCAAAATATTAACCCTATCCCATAAAGGTGTGTGGCCTTCCTTAAGGCCATGTTTGGCAATAGCAGATCTGCTGGGAAAATTACATTCAAATGCTTTTTGGTGTTCAGCAATACGTTGACCTAAGGTCCTCCCGGTTTCACCCACATACTCAGCTCCACAACCACAGGGCACTACATATACCACCCCTGACCTATCCTTCCTCGGAAGCTTGTCCTTGACCCTCATAAGGGCTTGGCGAAGGGTGAAAACCGGTGTGAAACTCACCCTCACTCCTGCCAATTTCAAAATTCTGCCGACCCTCTGTGAAACCCCCGGTACAAAAGGGAGAACACACAAACCCTTTGGTTGTTCTCTCGGTCTCAGCCTGTTGTGTGGGGAAGGGTTTGGGTTTGTGTGTTCAACCAAAGAACAACCAATGGGATAGGGTTAATATTTTGGGTTCCACACCCAACAGAAACAGAAGACGTGTTTTGGAGGCTTGGCACACAGAAGAAACTGTTACCTCGATCACACAAGAGGTAGTTGACTTACCGGTAGCGTTTGACCCACTCTTGTGTAAACGAAGCAGGCATTCCGTACTTTGAACGAGTCCACATAATATGTCACACAAGGTTTTTATTCGGACAATTTGCCCCCTCCCCCTCCCCCCCTCCCTCCAAACCACCCCTCTCCCCAACCCCCCCCCCTCCGCTTCCACCCCCCCCTCTGGTTCCCCCCCCCCATTCTATCCCCCCCCTATAACCGCCCTCCATCCCTCCATCCCGTTTACCGCATAGGGCCACATGTGATGATCTTGATATTATGGCAATTTTATTTTACCTTAAAAAAAATTTTTTGCTTTAATATATTTGCAGTTTTAATTTAATTTACAATTTAATTGTTTACAAGTTTAACTTTTAATGAAATGTGATTATTGTTCCTGATTTTCTAAAGACTTGAGTTATAATCCAGCATTGCTTACAGGATTATTTTAAGCCGTTAATATGTGGTTGATTTTTGAATTTGGTCAATAACGTCTCCGTTCACGAGAGCGGTGTGATACGGTTTCATTGGCTGTCCAGCTTTGCCCACCCCACTTTGCATATACCCCGCCCACTTTGCATATAAGGGGATGTTGAGATGATTTTATCACTCTTGAGGAAGATTAACGGAGGCGCGTGGCTTCACATGTTGTTAATCGAAACGTTGAGTCATTGTTTGTGGAGATCTTACCATGGAGTCATTTGGATTTACTCCCAACCGCAAATCTTTGCATATATATATATATATATATATATATATATATATATATATATATATATATATATATATATATATATATATATATACATATATAAATATATATATATATATATATATATATATATTTATATATATATATATATATATATATATACACTTTATATATTTATACATGACATACATATTTTTATCCTCTGTGTCCTCTCTTTTTGAAAATCAAATATGGTAACCCTACCTGAGTCCTCCTGTTTCGTAGAGACTGGATAAGTAACGACCAGATGTATCGTGGTCAAAAATATACAGAGAGACATCAAATTGCATATTTTAGTTGATTATAATGAGGCTAAACACCACCTTCCTCTCTCTCAATAGATATGTTGTTAATTATCGTTACAATGATATAACAGTTCGCGGAGAATGCACTTAACTCTCCAACTATTCTTTCAATCACAGAGACATAACAATCATTTGCTCACTGCACAGTTATGCGCATACTATCTCAGGTAGTATTGCATTCATCTCAGTATGCCATGCACCTACAGTATCATCGAAACGGTGGAATTTTGAAACCTGATAGTGACATTCCTCATCCTTCAGACAGACAAACAGCATGGTCCTCCCACTCTCCTGATTTCGACAAAATCACAAGAGAGTCAAACACATGGAACACGTCTTTCAACCCTGACAAATCTTACACTCTCACGATATCTCAACGAAAGGACCGTATGGCAAATCCTCCCATCTATTTTTGAAAGAATCCTCTTGAGGATTCTATATGTATATACAGACTTGGCATTTAATATGGAATATTTTTTTTGTGGGGGTGAACTTACTTTTAAAGATGTCTTAGAACCAAAAGTTCATTGGAATGATGTTGAAATTATTCTAGATTTTGTTAATGTGACCTTTAAAAGAAACAAAAACCACATTTGACATTTCGAAGCAAATAAATTGATCCTTGAAAGTGATGTAAACTGATATCGAACTCAAATCACGGACAGTACTGTGTTAAACTTCTGTACGTTTTCCAGAAGTATCTCTTTATTTTGCACATTAGCCAAAAAAAATTTCAACAAAAACAAAAGCTAAATTATGACTGGGATTACGGACAGTAAAATTACAGTTCAGTACTTCGTGTAACCCCCCACGAGCATTCAGGAGAGCACGTACACGTCGAGGCATGCTGTTCACGAGATTTGCCAAGGTTTGGACAGGAATCGCTTGCCATGCAGTGACAATAGTCTGCTGCAATTCACGCACAGAGGTAGGCTGCTGGTCCAAGTTGTCGATTTGACGCGATAATTCTGCCCACAAGTTCTCTATCGGATTTATATCCGGGGACATGGCAGGCCACTCCATATGCTCTACACCATGGTCAGGAAGAAAGTGTTGGATCATGCGAGCACGAAGGGCCATGCATTGTCATCTTGGAAGACAAAGTTTCCTCGAAAGGCTGCACGAGCAAATGGAAGCAATGTTTCTTCCAGAATGACCCTGTACTTGAACTGGTTCAGGTTTCCATTCAGAACAAACCAGGTCAGTTTTGCCCCCTGCATGAAAAGCAGCCCAAAACGGTCACCCCACCACCTCCAGCCTGGACTCTTGGCACTATACAATCTTCGTTGTGGGCTTCATGCACTTGTCTGCGCACTCGGACACGGCCATCTTGACGATAGACCAGAAATCTAGACTCGTCACTAAAGGTCACGTGATTCCAGTGTCCTGGCTGCCATTGACGGTGCTCTCTGGCCCACTGCAATCGGCGCTGGCTGTGTTGTCTGGTCAGGCGTGGCTTTCTCAGGGGACGCCTGGCACGATAGCCTGCTTGAACCAGTCGTTGGTTGACTAGCCTTCTGGATACAGGCACATTTGTCAGTTGCTGCCCCCTCAGCCCTAAGCCGATTAGCTGACATGGTACGGCCATTGCAGACTAACCGGTGCAGCTGGCGATCATCTCTCCTTGTGGTTCTGCGTGGTCGTTCTGGCCTCGGTATTGGAGTAGGGACACCCCTCTGAGCATTTCGTTTCAGGATCTTTGACACCTGACCTTGAGTGATGCCATACTGGCCGAGCAATAGCACGCTGTTTCATGCCAAAATTTCGTAAAGCCACCACTCCATGACAAACAGCATTGTCAAGTTGACGGACCATCTCCAGAGGAAGCGGCAATAACTTTGCAGACGTGCAGCAGTTGTTTGCCACTAATACAGAACGCAACAACCCTTATATACCCGATTGTGAAGCCAATCATCAAATGTACCTGTCCTTACATTTTGTCACGCCACCTGTGATATAATCCTGTTATTGACTTCTTGCTGCGAAAGACAATCAGCGACATAGTTCTTT
The DNA here is from genome assembly GCF_964187855.1 of Myxine glutinosa. NCBI lineage: Eukaryota > Metazoa > Chordata > Myxini > Myxiniformes > Myxinidae > Myxine > Myxine glutinosa. Next base: position 59,020,161 of record NC_136263.1, on the reverse strand, counting down.
CAACAAAGACATCACTGAAGGGTAAAATAAACTCACCAGATTGATATACTGAGTTCAGAAAGTAAACCCAAGTCAAGAAAAAAAAACAAATATTCCATATTAAATGCCAAGTCTGTATATACCAGCTATATGTATATATATTATTATATATATATAATTATATATATATATATATAATATTATATAATATATATATATAATATATATATATATAATATATATACTGTATATATATATACTATATAATATACTATATATATGTATATTATATTATATATATATATATATATATATTGTTGTGGATATGAGGACTGTATATTTTTTGGATTGTGTGCTGTACTATTGTGATTATTGTTTATTCTGTGCCTCCTGCCTCCGGAGCTGTGTAAAGACCAAAAGGGCGTCCCATAGTCCACAAGCATACACGTCAGCCAAGTAATAGAATATACCTGTTGATAGTTATCTCTTATTCTGTGTATTAGTGTAAGGCTGTGTCTTCCATTAATTGAAATACTCCATTGCACCAGTGAAAGCGAATAGATTCCCTTTCCTTCCCATCCCCAAAAATCTCCCTTTCCATCCCCTCCAAAACCTCCAATGACCTCATATTACATCCCCCTCTCGTCATTGGCGAGCCTCGATTGCCCATATTACCTCCGCTCCAATAACCACCATTGACCACGAGGCTCGGGTCGGAGAAGAAAGGCGTGTCTCCACCTCGTCAGAGGAGGGGAGGGGCGCGCCCGCCCGTCGTCGTCCGGGGCGGAGCCCGAGGGTCGTGCGACCAGCCAGGGCCGAGGTGAGCGCCCCGATGGGCGTGTCCAAAGCGCCGGGGGCGTGATCGCTGGGGGCGCTATAAAAGGGCGCAACCGGAAGTGGAAAAGAAGAAGAAAGGGAGATGCACTCTGGGTTGTGGTCGGAGAAAGAGAGAGAGAGAAGAGTTGGTCTGAGTCGGGTGCCAAAAAGGAGGGTCAGTGGTCACAGTTGGTTGCAGTGGTGAGAAGTCAGTGGTGAGAAGTGAGAGAAGCAAGAAAGAGTTGAGGGTTGAGGGTTGAGGGACCAGACCAGTGAGACAAGTCCTGGGAACGCAGCGGACGGAGGCCGCCGCAGCCGCGCCATCCCACCGCCAAAGGGGGCCTGAACGGCGGTTCGGAGCAGGGCCGAAACGGAACGGCGGCTGCCAAACGCACGATTGAGCTGCAAGACCCCCCCTTGGACCTTTCCTCTCCCGCCAGCCATCCACCTTCTGCCATCCCTGGCATTCCCCCGCGTGAGTCAGCGTTCTGTTTGTTCTGTCCTGGGATATAAGTTAAGTCTGTAGATAAGCTAAATTTGCACTGTGTCACCTGCGTCTTGTGCTTGTAAATAAACGTGACATCTGTCTTTTTGCTTTTGTGTAAATAGTAGGAATAAATGTGGTAGTATTTCAAACCTTTTTTTTGTCTCCGTTTTCCTCTTGCATTGCGTCGCTTTTGTCTTTTCCCTCATTGAGCAGCTAGGGTGCGATACAACCAACGTTCGGGTGTGAATCGGGTGAGTTTTTGTTAGGTCGCGGTTTTAAACCACCGCTCGGTCTATAACATCCTAACCGCGATCTATAACAATTGGTGTCTGGGAGTGAGATTCGGGGGCCCGAACCAAATTTTTAAAACATCTAGAAAAAAAATTTTGGTCAAAATTACGAGCTGCCGAAATTTGTTTTTTTTTAAGCAAAACCCGAATTTTGAAATCGCGCCATGGCTGTTCAAGGCGACGGGATGCGTTGGGAGAGATAGACGGGGTAGAATCGACCCAGGACTTAGGAAAAAAAATGGTGGAGGAGAGTAAAGAAGGTGTGGTTGAGGTGTATCAGGTGCACAAAATGGCGTCCTCACGCATGTGGGTGTAGTGGCACCAAATTTTGCCGCGCCCTTTGTACCAACGGTGGAAGACATGCAATTAATTATGGCTGAAATGGAGGCCCTTTTGGACAGGAACAGGGAGCGATTGTTAAACCAAATGGAAGCTGACAGTGAGCGATTGTTAAACCAAATGGAAGCTGACAGTGAGCGATTGTTAAACAAATTGGGAAACCAAAAGGAAGCAATAACGAACAAATTGGGAAACCAAATTGAAGAAATAACGAACGGAATGAGGGCCGATAGGGAGGAAGGGGAGCAGAGGGACAGAGACCGCAAGTTGGGCGAAAGGGTCCCAGGGGTGCACGAGGAGGTAACGCGAGTCGAAAAGCGCTGGTTGAGCGAAGCGGAGGAAAGCACGGGTACAATGACGGGGGTAGAAATCGCGACCCGGGGCTTGGAAAAGCCGGCGACCGATGAGGTAGAGGGAATTTTATTAAAGCCAACGGTCGTCGAGGTGAGTACAGAAAAAGCGGAAGTGGGCATTGAAATTGAAGAGATGACGGAGGTAGCCCGGGAATTGCAGGGAGAAATGGATAATGTACAAAGTCTGTGTTCAAATCATGATGAGATGCTCACTAACCAAATAAAAAGTTTGCAGGTGGCAGAGGAGGTGCGACGAGGTACGGAGGTGAGTGGCAATGTACATGATGTGAGGGGAGATTCAGTCGGCTTGGGGATTGGTTTGGATCCGGGTGTTCGTGAAAGGCCGTTGGTGAGGTGTGTGACAGGACAGGTGTGCAAAAAAAAGAGTGTGCGAGAATGTCCGACCATGGGGTGTGTGAGGAAAAAGTGCCCGCCGAGGAGTGAGTGTGCCGTCAAGAGTGAGTTGGTCGAAGCGCGTGTGCGAGGGAGCACAGGGAAGCGCGGTGTGGTGAGTGTTACGGAGGAAGTAACGAAAAAGTGTGCGCGGGAGGATGCGCGAGAAAGGTGTGTAACGGACGGGTGCATGGGGAAAGCGCATGCTGTCAAGAGTAAGGGAGAATGCATGCCTGTGGTGAGTGTTACGGAGGAAGTAACGAAGAAGTGTGCGCGGGAGGATGCGCGAGAAAGGTGTGTAACGGACGGGTGCATGGGGAAAGCGCATGCTGTCAAGAGTAAGGGTGAGTGCGCGACCGAGAGTGGAGGTGAGAGTAGTGAGAGTGAAACGGAGCGTGAGTTGGTTGTGACAGGTGAGCGAGGATGTACACCTGGGGTGGAAGGGAATGCACGCTGGAGTTGGTGGTGAGGCACGTGGTTGGGTGTGCGGGTGAGAGCACACCTGTGATTGTCACAAAGGAGGTGACCGAGAAAGGGGCGCGAAGAGGTATATTGGTGGTGTGCGAGCGACGAATGTGTGCCAAGGTGTTCGGTGGTCAGGTGTGTGACCAAGTCGGTGAGCGGAATGAGTGTACCGAGGTGTGTAAGGAAAGGTACGAGGAGAATGGGAACGGCTGCATGTATGAGCACGAAAGGGGTAGCGTATGCATGTAAGCCTGCAGGTGAAGCGTCGACGATAACCGGGTTAAAGGTTAGAACGACTTATAGCCGGCTCGGGCCCTCGGTGCGTGCCGGGCTTCGCGTGCCGCGAGAACCGGCGGGGATCCGAACCACGGCGGTTTCGAAAGAACCGCCGTGCGCGATCCACGCTGGGCCTCGCGTGGAACGGCCGCGTCCGGGCTCCACTAGGCGGAGCGGGCAGCCCGATAGGAAGGGTCGTCATGGCGACCACTTTCTATTGAGACGTCCCGGCAGGTCGAGATCGGGACATTGGATGGCTTCACGCCGAGGTGGTGCATGGGATCTCGGCCCGGGTAAGCCTCCGTCCCTGCCCCGAATGCGGGACGCATCCAGCCGCCAGCACAAAAGAATCCGCGTTCAGTGCTCGGCTGTACGAAGCCGGGCTGTAGATGTGAATTGGCGCACCGAGAGGATGTAATAAGTAGACGGGTGATGGTGATAGTGATAGTGATTTAAAACGAAAATTAGAAAAGTGAATAGAATTGGCAGTAAATGGAAAATTTTTGAATTGTTGGATTTGGACGAGCGAAATTGGTAGTGAGAGACCCCCGATGTGGTGGGATGGCAAATCCACCATCCCTCACAGGTGGGGGCAAAGGAGCGATAGCTTATGGGGTGTATGGCAGTGAAAACTAGCCCGGGTGGGTTAGGTTATATTGATAGGGCCCTAGAAGATGACATTAGGTGACGTTAAGGTTAGTTAGTGACTGATACCTGTAGTGGGGACGCAGGTAGATTAGTGTGGATTATAATGACGTGGGAGCGCAATAGTTTAAAGGGACGACTGGGAAGCGCAAGTTTCAGAGGGGAGAAGTTAGCTGAGATGATGCCGTGTGTGTGAGGATTGAACAGGTGAGAATGGAACAGGTGTGATTGCACAGGTGTGCAACTGGACAGGTGTGTGGAGCAGTGTGTGAGTAATGAGTGTTGTGGATCAGCGCGAATGCGCTTGGGGAGAGAAGGGTGCAGGTGGCACCAGGTGTGAGAGCACAGGTGTGCAGGTACAGGTGTGTGGAGAGAGTTGGAGTAAGTGGTACGGAGTGGTGTGCATGGGGCGAAGGTGTGGATGGGGGAAGAGTGGACCCCTTTCACGAGTACCCGGGGCGGGTAGTGTAAGTGTTAGGTAGAGGGTACAGGTAAATTGTGGTTGGATATTGGCATTTGTGGTGCGGTTGCAGAATGATGTTTGGATGGGTGCATTAGTGTCGTGGAAATGGCTGGGCGTGTAGCCTGTTAGTGTGTGTAGTTGGTTGGGCACTCCACCACTGTGAGGATGTCGGCCAGGTGAGGCCGCAGGTGGGCTCTGGGAGCCGGTAGTTGTGAGTGGGTGCCTGAGGATCCCGGGTGTGGATCGGGCAGCCCAGTGCCAGAGAGGGCATTGAGTGGGGAGAGCGCCAGAGGGCCTTCCCCAGGTAGTTAGGTTAGGGTAAGGAGCAGGTAAGCTCGGAGGCAACTGCAGTGGTGGAGGTGTGCAGGTGGGTAGACCCACTGGGAGAGGTACACGCCACAGCCCAGAAATTGTGTGAGGGCACCGGGAGATGAATCGGGGGAGTGAGACCCCAAATTGAAAAGCACCACAGTTTGGCCAATGGGAATTGGTTTTTAGAACCCATAGTGTAAGAGGGCCAATGGTTTGGCCGGAGAAAGACCCCGGGTAGTGTAAAGTGTGTTAAAGTCATTTAGAGGATAGTTAGGATGAAGGATCTCCTCGCACCATCTGCATCCACTCACCTGAGGTGACAGGTACTCCACACCATGCCATGTTTAATTATTTTTACTGTGCAAATGTTTGGAATGTGAGACGCATCATGACGTGGGTGTGACATTGTGCGTAATTCCATCTCTTCCTCCTTATGAGGATTGATGATGAATTGATGATGGCAAATTTTTGAAGTAGAGGGATTGTGGTGACGAATTTGGTATAGGGGAAATATGGGGAAGACGTGACAGTAGTGACGAATTGGTAATGTGTAGATTTTGTACATATGGGGTAAGGGCAAGGGTAGGCTAGGTGACAGGGGGGTGACGTACGGTAGGGACGAGCTTTCTCACTTCGCCCTCCGTACGCATTTTGCCTTGCATTGCCTTATTGACGTGTACCCTTGTGACCTTACCCCTCGCTCAATTGTCTTTCTTTTGTCTCCCACATGACCTGTGCGCCGTTGGGCGCCGAGGGGAGCGTGCGTGGGTCGGCCATTGTGCGCCCGAAATTCCCAGAACCAGCTGTCTGCATCGATGCACCACATTATGGACCACATGTCTGTGGCCGAGCACCACCTATGGACCCCATGGGTTGGGGCATGGCCCCTCTGCTGGAACCGGCCATGAGGGCCCGAAATCTTGCTGGCGGACCTTGGCCACAGGGCACCGATGCCCCACAGGTGAACCACACTAGTCGGCCCTGTGGGCCATAAATAAAATAAATAAGAAGGACACATTGGGCACACTTTATTGAAAATAGGCCGCCAGTAAGCAAAGCAAAATGAAAATGACAACATCTGGAAGACAAATAATAATCACCAGCAGAGGGAGCCGAAGAGCAAGAGACACCTGCAGGGTTAGGGGTTGTTGAATTTATTTTATTGATGAACAGTGGTGACTGCACTGATTGGTGCTTGAGGGTGTGTTGGTGCGTTATAGGTGCTTTCATGGTGCATTGATGCAGAGCAGACTGTCTCCCCCCCAGAAAGAACAATTACAGGTCCTGGGTTAGTTTTGTAAATAAAAATAGCGTCAGTGTAAATAATGCTCCCCACCGTCAGTGTTTAGTTTGAAGACCATTCCGCAATTCGGTTAACTGTGGGCGTAAGTCTGTTAGGTAGGGTGCAATGGAGCAGCGGGACACATCTATTTATGTTTTAAAACTGTCGCACTCAGGGTCAGGTTAAAAGTAGAGGGAACTACACCTACGTGTCACACTAAATAAAAGTTGTAGGCCCGGGACGTGCCTAAGAGGAGGAGGGTGCAGTGTTGTGGATATGAGGACTGTATATTTTTTGGATTGTGTGCTGTACTATTGTGATTATTGTTTATTCTGTGCCTCCTGCCTCCGGAGCTGTGTAAAGACCAAAAGGGCGTCCCATAGTCCACAAGCATACACGTCAGCCAAGTAATAGAATATACCTGTTGATAGTTATCTCTTATTCTGTGTATTAGTGTAAGGCTGTGTCTTCCATTAATTGAAATACTCCATTGCACCAGTGAAAGAGAATAGATTCCCTTTCCTTCCCATCCCCAAAAATCTCCCTTTCCATCCCCTCCAAAACCTCCAATGACCTCATATTACATCCCCCCTCTCGTCATTGGCGAGCCTCGATTGCCCATATTACCTCCCCTCCAATAACCACCATTGACCACGAGGCTCGGGTCGGAGAAGAAAGGCGTGTCTCCACCTCGTCAGAGGAGGGGAGGGGCGCGCCTGCCCGTCGTCGTCCGGGGCGGAGCCCGAGGGTCGTGCGACCAGCCAGGGCCGAGGTGAGCGCCCCGATGGGCGTGTCCAAAGCGCCGGGGGCGTGATCGCTGGGGGCGCTAAAAAAGGGCGCAACCGGAAGTGGAAAAGAAGAAGAAAGGGAGATGCACTCTGGGTTGGTCGGAGAAAGAGAGAGAGAGAAGAGTTGGTCTGAGTCGGGTGCCAAAAAGGAGGGTCAGTGGTCACAGTTGGTTGCGGTGGTGAGAAGTCGGTGGTGAGAAGTGAGAGAAGCAAGAAAGAGTTGAGGGTTGAGGGTTGAGGGACCAGACCAGTGAGACAAGTCCTGGGAACGCAGCGGACGGAGGCCGCCGCAGCCGCGCCATCCCACCGCCAAAGGGGGCCTGAACGGCGGTTCGGAGCAGGGCCGAAACGGAACGGCGGCTGCCAAACGCACGATTGAGCTGCAAGACCCCCCCTTGGACCTTTCCTCTCCCGCCAGCCATCCACCTTCTGCCATCCCTGGCATTCCCCGCGTGAGTCAGCGTTCTGTTTGTTCTGTCCTGGGATATAAGTTAAGTCTGTAGATAAGCTAAATTTGCACTGTGTCACCTGCATCTTGTGCTTGTAAATAAACGTGACATCTGTCTTTTTGCTTGTGTGTAAATAGTAGGAATAAATGTGGTAGTATTTCAAACCTTTTTTTGTCTCCGTTTTCCTCTTGCATTGCGTCGCTTTTGTCTTTTCCCTCATTGAGCAGCTAGGGTGCGATACAACCAACGTTCGGGTGGAATCGGGTGAGTTTTTGTTAGGTCGCGGTTTTAAACCACCGCTCGGTCTATAACATCCTAACCGCGATCTATAACAATATATATATATATATATATATATATATATATATATATATATATATTGAAATAATCCTATATGTATATATATATACAGTGAAACCTTGACTTACGAGTGCACCAACTTACGAGTTTTCCGAGATACGAGCCGTCGCTCGGGCGGTTTATTGCTTTGAGATGCGAACCGAGATCTGAGTTACGAGCTTACGCCACCCGCCACCAAGTGGGTTCCGGTCACGTGGTTATCTTGCCGTGCAAGCATCTCTGCCGTATATCACTGCTGCTTTGTTTTCGCATTTTGGTTATTTTGGAGCTTACGCCACCCGCCACCAGGTGGGTTCAGGTCACGTGGTTATCTTGCCGTGCAAGCATCTCTGCCGTATATCGCTGCTGCTTTGTTTTCGCATTTTGGTTATTTTGGAAAATTTCTTAGTTTTAACCATGGGTCCTAAGAAATTGAGTGCCAAGGGCAGTACTGAGAAGAAGAAGAGGATGATGTGCTTGGATATAAAACACGCAATCGTCGAAAAACATGAGCGAGGTGTGTGTGTTGTCGACTTGGTGAGGCGGATGTGAAGGCAGCTGAAGATTTTATTATAACTTTTGCCGAATTGATAGAAGCCGAACGATACATCCCCCAGCAAATCTTCAACTGTGACGAGACAGGGCTTTTCTGGAAAAAGATGCCGAGGAGGACGTATATAACGGCAGAGGAGAAGAGCATGCCAGGCCACAACTTGTTCAGAGTGCCGGCGATAGCTCGCCTTCTCTTTGTGGAAAACACGGTGAGATCCTTAACATCCAACAACTAATGGGACGCAAGCGGGGCGCCCAGTTTAGCGGTACACACATTGATGAATAACCCTGCCTGTGATTCACCCATGACAGGTTATAGCTGGGTCGGGATTCAAACCCAGGCTGCACAGTTTAGAGTCAAGTGTGCGTACCTCCAGTCCAGGCCATCCTGCCAACTTGTATGCTGCATACAGGTGAAATATAAAGCGCGAGATATTTTTATATATACTGTATATTAAAAAAAAAATTAGTGTGGTTTTTGGCGGGCTGGAACGGATTAATAGCATTTCAATGCATTTTAATGGGGAAATTTAATTTGAGAAACGAGCAAATTGAGTTACGAGCTCGGTCACAGAACGAATTAAACTCGTAAGTCAAGGTTTCACTGTATATATATATATACTAGCAGAAGTACCCAGCGTTGCTGGGTGGGGCAGGGCGGGAGCGGTGGATTGGGGAGGGAGGGGGGAATGGGAGGGGAGCGGATTGGGGGAAGGGGGGAGGGTGGGAGAGGGGGAGGGGCGAAGGGGTAAGGGGGAGGGAGGTTGGGGGGAGGGAAGGGGGAGGGAGGTGGGGTTGGGAAGGGGAGGGAGGTGGGGGGAAATGGGGGGAAGGGTGGGAGGGGGGAAGGGGAGGCAGGAGAGGAAGGGGGTTCATATATGAGGTGGTGGATGAATGTGGCGTTCACACGTTTCTGAGTTAACTGTGATGCCAATCAGGAGGAAGAAAAAGCCGTACTACCAACTTCGTACACTTCCGGAATTGTTTGAAGCATTTGTATTCAAATATCTGGTGAGTGTTTTGTATTTATTTATGCGAATGTGTACTTGTGTATAACTGTCATTAATTTAAAAAGGCTTAGGCACTATCGAGCAATTTTTTTTAATGATCTTTTTTTTCATTATTTTATTTTATTTTTCGGCCTAAACACTCCCAGACACTCACTGATGAACCTCTGAAAGTTTGACGAAGATCCGTTCAGCCAACTCTGAGAAAAATGGCGACACACAGACAGACAGACAGACATCTCTCTTATATAGTATATATATATATATATATATATATATATATATATATATATATATATATATATATATATATATATATATATATATATATATATATACATACACACATATATACATATATATACATACACACATATATACAAATACATACATACACACATATATACAAATACATACATACACACATATATACAAATACATACACACATATATACAAACTAGGGCATGCCCGTACTATATATATATCTAAAAGTATATCCCCCCCCCCCCTCTATTTACATGCAATGGTTTGGTCCAAAGCTAACGGCTAGCGGAGTTTGGTAAAGAAATCGCCATAGCGTGCACAAATGCGCAGGAAAGCGAAAGAATCGCAAATTAGTTTTAATTAGTTGTAAAACATAGTTTAATGCCAACATAGCGGCAACATAGTTTGCCAACGTGAAATAAATGAATACGCTCTCAAATGTGCCAAAAAAAAAAAAACGCTACCCGTACGCTCTACCCCGCCCGTACGCCCGTAAACAAAAAAAACAACGCTCTTCGCTTCCGCCCTTCGCTCTGACTGAATTGGGAGAAATAATGCGCATAAGAAATCGAGAAATTATTATTTTCTCCGGAAGAAATCGAATTACGTACCGTAATGGCGCACGCGCTGGGCTCAGCATCAGCTCGCTCTCACATCGGTCACGCCTACGCAATAACGCGTTCTGTGATTGGATGCCGGAAGTGCAGTCCTCACTGTCCGGAAGGTCGTATATCGCAGTTACGATGAATCGCAAATTAGTTTTTATTAGTTTTAAAACATAGTTTAACGGCAACATAGTTTGCAAACGTGAAATAAATGAATACGCTCTCAAATGTGCCATCCGAGGCAGAGTGTGTCCGCCACGTTCGGCACACGCGATAGCTCGCTGCTCTCTGATTGGTTGAATCGTTTTTTGGACATAGCTCGGTAAGTAATTGTCCGATTAATATGAAACCTTGAAAAGGCACATCCTCGGGTCCCCAGCAATATACCTGGCAAGTTTCAAGTATATCGGACCGGTAGTTGTCGAGAAACAGCGGTCACAGACATACAAACAAACAAACAAACGTACAAACAAACATACACACAGAGATTAGTGGAATTATAGATAGATACATACATGCACACATATATACAAATACCTATCGCTACACCATGTTGGGATCTTCTGCCCAAGAGACTTCTTCAGCCATTGTCAGTTCTACGTGGCGGCCTGTAGGGTTGGCAGATCCAGCAGCCTCCGCATTCTTGCCCAGGACGAGGAAACAAAGAAGAAGCGCCGTTTCCTCAGCAATGTTGTTTATGAAGAGGTGCTAACGAGATAAAGGTGTGTACAATGTACATGTAGACAATTTTTATTATTATTTATTTATTGAAGAAAAATTGTTTCGAAAAGAATTCATCAAAAAAAGTGCACAACTTTTTTTGGCAGTCGTACACCATGTTAGGATCTCCTGGAGAAGTGCCGTTTCCTCAGCAATGTTGTTTATGAAGAGCTGCTAACGAGATACAGGTGTGTACATGTGGACACTTTTTATTATTTATTTATTGATTGAAGAAAAATTGTTTCGAAAAGAATTCATCACAAAAAGTGCACAACTTCTTTTGCCAGTCGCTACACCATGTTGGGATCTTCTGCCCAAGAGACTTCTTCAGCCATTGTCAGTTCTACGTGGCGGCCTGTAGGGTTGGCAGATCCAGCAGCCTCCGCATTCTTGCCCAGGACGAGGAAACAAAGAAGAAGCGCCGTTTCCTCTGCAATGTTGTTTATGAAGAGGTGCTAACGACATAAAGGTGTGTACAATGTACATGTAGACAATTTTTATTATTATTTGTTTATTGAAGAAAAAATTTTTTTTAAACTATTTTAAAACTAAAACAATTCGAACATGGAATACATACTGACACTGCACTTTCAGGTCTCCTACAAATCCTACCCTGTCGCCTCACCGTGGCGTAGGAGTGGCAATGGTCAATGGCATCGAATGTCATGGCTAGCAAAGACAGGGAGGTAAACTTGATTTAAATTTGGAATTGTTTTTTTTTTTTTTTTTTTGGCAAGGAACGGGCACCCACGTACGGGCACGTCCTAGTATATACAAATACATACACACATATATACAAATACATACACACAACTCCCATCCCTGTCCCCCTCCCTTCATCCTGCCATATATGATTAATAGTAAATATCATCATTTTAAACTTACTGCCTGGGTCAAGAGTCCCCAGATATGTTCTTCCCATCAGTGTTCATAAAGACCTAATCCAGATACACAGTCTTTCACTAGTAACGATATGTGGGGTGTTTGTGCAGCACACCCCCATCCACTCGGGCTTTGCAGCAGCTCACATTGTCGGGAGTTTGTCCTACGAGCAGCTGCCAGTTCGGCGAGCTGAAAAAGTTGAAGTATTTCGTTGTGCAGAGGCACAGCCGTTTCTCTTTTTAACATGAAGCTTTAAAACATATCAACATATTAAAGGGAAAAAGAGGGAGGATTGGGGGAAAAAGCACTGAGCCTTGTTGGCTGAGGGATGCAATTGGTATTGGGAAGAAAGAGGGAGGTTAATAATGGTCAAAGCCTTGACAAGTTTTACATTGCATACAAATTTCCTATTACTACACATATTAATATGAATACAAAATGTAATTAAACTGCATAAAACAAACACTGTCTACATTTTCCAAAACGATTGGCCCAACACTATAATATATCAATGTAAAGTAACAATTTGCAGCCTGGAATTACACAGCATGGTTCACATTTTATATTGTGGAATTACACAGCACGGTTATCATTTTGTATCCTGGAATTACACAGCATGGTTCACATTTTGTATCCTGGAATTACACAACATGGTTCACATTTTGTATCCTGGAATTACACAGCATGTTCAGCATTTGTATCCTGGAATTACACAGCATGGTTCACATTTTGTATCCTGGAAGTACACAGCAAGGTTCACATTTTGTATCCTGGAATTACACAATATGGTTCACATTTTGTATCCTGGAATTACACAGCAAGGTTCACATTTTGTATCCTGGAATTACACAGCATGGTTCACATTTTGTATCCTGGAATTTTTTTTTTTTTTTTTTGTATACAAGATCGAGGCTCGTGAAAGAGCGAACATTAATCACACAGAAAGACAAACCGACACATAAAACATATAACATCGGGAGCGGTAGACAAGATGGGGAGAGAGGGGGAAGGACACAAACACAACATTTGAGAGCAGGAACCGAGAGACATGGAGACATCGAGAGATCTGAGAGAGGGCGAGGGCTTTGGGGGGGGGGGGCATGGGAAGGGGGCGGTGGGAGAGGTATAAAACATATGGACACTGCCAGGACTTCCAGGAAAGAAGTTGGAATTTCAAACAAGGTGGATCTGGGGTGAATTAGCGGGGGTAGAAAAGATCAAGGTTTTGGATGGGGGAAGATAAGAGATGGTGGTGAACAGCTGTTTTAAAGACCTGGAGGGAGGAGTGGGATTGAAAGGAGTGAGGGAGTTTGTTCCAGAGGCGGGAGAAAAGAGGAATGAAAGAGTGAAGGTGAGCAGAGAGCCGAGATTTCGGCAGTTTAACCATCAGAGGGTTGCTGGCAGATCTTGTGCGACCTGTAGGAATATTTGGGGGACAGAGCACAGAGAGAGCTGGGGGTGCAAGGCCGGAGAGGAGTCGGTAGAAGACAGAAAGACCACCTACCTGCCTGCGGTGAGTGAGTGAAAGGCCCTCAGAGATAGCTTCATCGCGGGAGATTCCAATAATTCTGAAAGCTTTGGTTTCAACATCGTGAAGCCGAGCTAGGTGTGAGGCAGGAGCACCGGCCCATAGGGGAGAACAGTATTCCATTGAGCTGCGGATGAAAGCCTTGTATGTGGTGAGGAGCTCAGGTGTGCCGAGGAAGGACTTCGCACGACGGAGGATGCCCAGTCGGCGACTGGCTTTGGAGGCCAGCTTGGAAATGTGGTTTTCCCAAGAAAGATCATGGCAGATAGTGAGACCCAAAATCTTGAGCGACAGAACTTCTTGGAGAGGATGGTTGAGGAAGTAGATGGGAGGGTTGTCCAGTCGATCTTTTCGGAGAGACATAGTAAGAGTGTGAGATTTGTCAGGATTGAAAGACATGTTCCACTTGTTTGACCAGTCTGTGATTTTGTCCAGGTCTTCAGAGAGTGAGGAGGCAGCAGACTGCCGATCTGAGGGAAGAGGAATTGGAGCGGCAGAGAGTGGAGTCATCAGCAAAGAGATAGAGAGGATTTTCGAGAGAGTCAGAGAGATCATTGATGAAGACCAGAAAAAGCACGGGGCCCAGAACACTGCCTTGGGGTACTCCAGCCTGAACAGGAAGAGGAGATGAGAGAAACCCATTCAGGGCCACACGTTGACGACGACTAGAGAGGAAGTCCGCCAGCCATGCGTGGAGATTTCCATGGATACCAAAGGAGGAGAGTTTGGTGAGCAGAGCGGGGTGCCAGACCGTGTCGAAGGCACGTGATATGTCGAGGGAGACAGCTCTAATTTCCTGTTTGGCATTGAGGACCTCCATCCATTGTTGAGACAGCAGAAGCAGCATGTCCAGAGTAGAGTGACCTGGTCTGAAACCAAATTGATGATCAGAGATCAAGCCATTGGAGAAGAGGAAAGATTTCATATCCGAAGCAATGATGGATTCCATGACTTTGCTGATAATTGGGAGAAGGCTGATTGGTCTGTAGTTGCTAGGATCTGTTTTTGCACCTTTTTTGTGCAAAGCGGTGATGTTGGCTGATTTCCAAGCAGATGGCAGTTGACCTTGAGCAAAAGAGAGGGTGAAGAGAACAGAGAGAGGGTGAGATAGAGCAGCAGAGCAGGATTTTAGGACCCGTGGGCTGATGCCGTCGGGTCCACTTGCAGAATCAGAGTCGAGGGTTGACAGAAACTTTTCCACCTTGTCAGGAGGAAAGGACACGGAGTCCAGGAGCAGCAGGGTACGACTGGGTATGGTGGGTACAGAGAGGGATGGGTTTGGGACACAAGATTTAGAGGCAAACACAGAGTTGAGGCATTCAGCTCTTTCACGTGCGGAGTCAGCTGTGTAGCCGTTTGAGGTAAGGGAGGGGATGGAGGGGGAACAAACACCAGAAACGGATTTGACCAGACGCCACCAGGATTTGGAAGAGGGAGACAGATAAGAGAGTTCGGTCTTGAGAACGGAGAGATATTGTTTCCTGGCTCTCCTGAGGGTGGACACACACTTGTTTCGGGCTTTGTGAAAGGAAATGAGATTTCCTTCCGTTGGATTTGCTTTCCAGGAGACGAAGGCAAGTTGTTTCTGGGCAACAGCCTCACCACAAGATTCCGTGTACCATGGATGGGAGGAAGGGTATGACAACTGAAGACGAGATGGGATAAATCTGTGCATGAGAGAGAGCAATTTACTTTGGAAGAATTCCCAGGATGAGTTGATGTCAGAGGTGGTAGAGATGGGAGACCAGTCCAGATGATTGATGGCTGCTTGAAGACCGTGCCAGTTGGCCTGAGTGAAATGCCAGACTCGTCGACGCTGAGCAGGCTCCCTGAGGATGGTCAGAGAGATGTCCACTTTAACAAGGACATGATCAGATGATCCGATCGGAGCAGAAGAAGAGCAGCAGACATTTTCAGGGAAGTTTGTCATAACCAAGTCCAGAAGAGGAGATGTTCCGTTGACTGAGATCCGGGTCGGGAAATTGACAGATTGTGTCAGTCCCAGTGAGTCGCAGAAGTCCTTTGCTGAGGAGCCATGGCTGGTGAGAGAGGTACCCACACCCAGCCAACTGGCATGATGACAGTTGAAATCACCACATATGAGGAAGAGAGAGTTGGGATGAGTAGATAGAAGTTGGTCCATATCATCAGACAGCGAGATGTAGATGGAGTCATCACTGTTTGGTGGACGGTACAACACACATATGAACAAGAGGTGGGAGCGAAGGGGAAGCCGTAGCCAGAGGTATTCCTGGGGGTGAGGTGGAGAGAGTGCAGTGCAGGGCGAGTGAGGAAGAGAGTTTTTGATAAAGATAGCAACCCCGCCTCCAGGACGAGGCTCAGGTCTATCATACCGGAGGAGGGAGTAGCCCGGGAGAGATACTATGGAATCAGAGACATCATAAAGGAGGAAAGTTTCTGTTAAGCAGATCACGTCTGGTTTGACAGAAGCAACCTGTATGGAGAGATCAGTTAAGTTTGAACGAAGGCCCCGGATGTTTGAGGTCCATACCGTTAATGAAGAGGAAGGGGGAGCATCAGATACAGAACAGGGGGGAGGAGGGGTAGGGTAAGATGTGGAAGAGGTGGAAGAGGTAGGGAGAGCTGTTGAAGGTGTGTCAGAGATTTCAGAATAGCTCGGAGAAAGGGAAGGATGGGGCGGACAAAAGGTTTGATGGTGATTGGGTGAGCCACAATGAGGTGTTATTTGAGGAGGGGGAAGAGCGAGGCAGAAGGTTGGGGGAGATGGAGGTGAGAGTTTGAAGGGGGAAGAAGCGGGGAGGATGCTTTGAGGAGGGGGAGTGAGAGGGGGGAAATTGAGAAGCAATGAGGGTGGGGAGATTTGAAGGGGAGGGGTGAGGGGGGAGTTTGGGAGGGAAGGGACAAGGGGAGGGATTTGAAAGGGATGGGATATGGGGGAGATTTGGAGGGGAGGGGTGAGGCAGGAGTCTAGGAGGGGAGGGGCGAGGGGGCGTCTTGGCGGGGAGGGGTGAGGGGGTAGTTTAGGAGGGAGGGGGCAAGGGGGGAGATTTGAAAGGGATGGGTGATGGGGAAGATTTGGAGGGGAGGGGTGATGGGGAAGATTTGGAGGGGAGGGGTTATGGGGAAGATTTGGAGGGGAGGGGTGAGATTGGATTTTTGAAAGTGTACGATTTATGGGAAACGAACATTTATTGCAAAATGAGTTTCTTGTGACCTTCGAGTTAAAAATACGTTTAAGGACGCTGGATGGAGGATGGAGTGCAGGAGAGTTTAGGGAATGTAGAAAAAAGGCACTATAGGAGATGGATATTTTTTTTGGGATGAATTGATTTGGTGAGCAAGTCGAAAGCAGCCTTTTAAAGAAGAAGAAGAAAAAGGTGTTATAAAATATGACGGAATACATAACTTGAGGGGAAAGTGTAAACATTGAAGGTTAATGAGTGAAAACTATCTGGGGAAATGGGGGAGAAACACGTGGTCGAAGAACAAACGAACGAATAAGAATGAATAAACGAATGAGAACAGAGAAGGAAATATTTTTTTGTTTGTTTGTTTTTTTTTGAGTTGAGATTTACACAAGGAAGTAGGCTATGGGTGAAAAGGCTGGGAATACAGAGAACGAAAGTTATTGGATCACAAACGACGGACCGCTGAGAGAAAAACAAAGCCTCAAGGTTGTACAGTGCACACTGTACAAGGCCTCAAGACACGACACGAATTAACACGATTTTCAATACAGGTATGAAAGATTTGCACCGAAAAATCTTCGTCGGGACACAATATACGTACAACACCATAAATAAATACAGTTTTAACGAAAATACAAATGGGAACAATCACTTAACTTCGATTTCAAATCGTTCGCGACGCGGCAAAGGCCTTGCTCGCGACACGGCAAACAGACGATCAATTTATGAAAGATAAACACCGAGAAACAACCAAAGTTGCACACAATAACTTCACACGCCGAAAGATAAATACAGTTTCGACAAAATACAATTGTGAACAGACTTAACTTCGAAAAACGTGGAGACCGTGTGGAGCTTCGAAAATCCCTCCCACCGTCTCCGAGATCTCGCGAGACCTCCGCCAACATGGTTCACATTTTGTATCCTGGAATTACACAATATGGTTCACATTTTGTATCCTGGAATTACACAGCATGGTTCACATTTTGTATCCTGGAAGTACACAGCAAGGTTCACCTTTTGTATCCTGGAATTACACAGCATGGTTCACATTTTGTATCCTGGAATTACACAACATGGTTCACATTTTGTATCCTGGAATTACACAGCATGGTTCACATTTTGTATCCTGGAAGTACACAGCAAGGTTCACCTTTTGTATCCTGGAATTACCCAGCATGGTTCACACTTTGTATCCTGGAATTACACAATATGGTTCACATTTTCTATTCTGAAGTACACAGTTTGGTTATCATTTTGTATCCTAGAATTATACAGCATGTTCAGCATTTGTATCCTGGAATTACACAACATGGTTCACATTTTGTATCCTGGAATTACACAGCATGTTCAGCATTTGTATCCTGGAATTACACAGCATGGTTCACATTTTGTATCCTGGAAGTACACAGCAAGGTTCACCTTTTGTATCCTGGAATTACCCAGCATGGTTCACACTTTGTATCCTGGAATTGCCCGTAGGCATGGTTCACATTTTCTATTCTGAAGTACACAGTTTGGTTATCATTTTGTATCCTGGAATTACACAGCATGGTCAGCATTTGTATCCTGGAATTACACAATACTAGGGCATGCCCGTACTATATATATATCTAAAATTATATCCCCCCCCCCTCTATTTACATGAAATGGTTTGGTCCAAAGCGAAAGGCTTGCGAGTAAGGTGACAATCCCCCCCCTCTATTTACATGAAATGGTTTGGTCCAAAGCGAACGGCTTGCGAGTACGGTGACAATCCCCCCCCTCTATTTACATGAAATGGTTTGGTCCAAAGCGAACGGCTTGCGGAGTTTGGTAAAGAAATCGCCATAGCGTGCACAAACGCGCAGGAAAGCGAAAGAATCGCAAATTAGTTTTAATTAGTTTTAAAACATAGTTTAACGGCAACATAGTTTGCCAACGTGAAATAAATGAATACGCTCTCAAATGTGCCGTCCAAGGCAGAGTCTGTTCGCCACGTTCGGCACACGTGATAGCTCGCTGCTCTCTGATTGGTTGAATCGTTTTTTGGACATAGCTCGGTAACTACTTCTCCGATTAATATGAAACCTTGAAAAGGCACATCCTCGGGTCCCCAGCAATATACCTGGCAAGTTTAAAGTATATCGGACCCGTGGTTGTCGAGAAACAGCGGTCACAGACATACAGACATACAGAGATTACTGGAATTATAGATAGATGGTTCACATTTTGCATTCTGGAAGTACACAGCAAGGTTCACCTTTTGTATCCTGGAATTACCCAGCATGGTTCCCACTTTGTTTCCTGGAATTACACAATATGGTTTACATTTTGTATCCTGGAATTACACAGCATGGTCAGCATTTGTATTCTGGAATTACACAATATGGTTCACATTTTCTATTCTGAAGTACACAGTTTGGTTATCATTTTGTATCCTGGAATTGCACAGCATGGTTATTTGTTTGTATTCTGGAATGACACAGCATGGTTCACCTTTTGTATCCTGGACTTACCCAAATGGTTCACATTTTGTATCCTGGAATTACACAGCACGGTTATCATTTTGTATCCTGGAATTACCCAGCATGGTTTCCACTTTGTTTCCTGGAATTACACAACATGGTTTACATTTTGTATCCTGGAATTACACAGCATGGTCAGCATTTGTATCCTGGAATTACACAATATGGTTCACATTTTCTATTCTGAAGTACACAGTTTGGTTATCATTTTGTATCCTGGAATTGCACAGCATGGTTATTTGTTTGTATTCTGGAATGACACAGCATGGTTCACTTTTTGTATCCTGGACTTACCCAAATGGTTCACATTTTGTATCCTGGAATTACACAGCATGGTCAGCATTTTGTATCCTGAAAGTACACAACAAGATTAACATTTTGAATACTGGAATTATATGATAGGTTTAGTATTTGAAGCCTGGCAAGACACATGATGGTGAACACACTGTTGCCTATCAGCACGTAACATTAATTTTGGTAGCCTAGAACCACGCAACCCAATTAAATATTTGCAGACTGGAATCATATAGCGTGATTCATATTTTGTCACTCGTGAGCTCATTCCAAATTCCTACCATTTTCAGTCATGTGTCCTGCAATCGATTAACGAGCCGTCCGGGATTGGTTCTAGCTTTGAGACATTTCTCGACTTGTCGTGTGTGCTCTGTCAACCCAATTGGAGTTTTGCAGCCTGGATGCAATATCCTCTAAAATCCTAGCATAATGTTTCTGGGATACGGTAGGAATTCAATTTGGTAATGTAGCATAGTTATTTCCTTATTAAGTGTTCAGCATGAGTATGGTATTTGTGCACAAGGAATACAATATGTATCAACATGATTTCATTGTGATCCTTACATCATGTTTTGTGTAAAAACACTTTCCTCTGTTAACTCTTAATTAAATGTTCTTTTAAAGTCACAAAAGGCATTGATGGTGCAAAGGCAGCAATTAGCGTCACCGCAGGAGGTGGAAAAACCGTTTTGTTACAGCACGGCTTGCTTGTGAATCGAGTGGTTGGGCACACAGAACGATCAGCCACTCCCATCCACCCTCTATTCCCCCCCTCCCTCCTTTGTGTAGCTACAGTTGTGATCGTGCGGGTGGAGCATTTTACCTCAAGTCCATCCAGCAGCCTACCGTCACATTGGTTCATTGGGATTGGGATACTGGTCCGAATCTGGAATCGTCGCGGTTGCCCGGTCCGAATCCCGATGAAAATCAGTTGGCCGGTGCCAACTGATTTTGAGCACTCCAAGAAGGTTCCCGGGCCTGTTTGCCACGTTACCGTGCGAAAGAGGAATGCCCGAGACAGTCGGGAAATTTGCTGACAAATAGCGTGCACCCAATCACTCATATTAGTGACCTGTGTGGTGACCGCTTGCAAGCAGGTAAGTTTTTTGCTGGGCGATAAACGTCGCTAAACCCAATTGGACCTTTAAACAGTCGTGTATAGCCAATGTCGCTTGCGATCACACACAACTCAAATCGTTCCAAGACCAAGTGGATTTATGAAAGTGTATTGGACAGGCAAAGGGTTGCATTACACGAAGCAATATAATTATTAGTTGTAAATAAACCACTATGCACCCCGAGTAATGAAGGTGTGGTAGCTCCTTAATTATTTATGTCCTTATGGCCCTCAGAAATGCGGGCAAGGGGGTTAACAAGGGGAGATGCAGAAAATAGGGCAAAATGGAGAACATTGTCATGGGGACCGCAAGGCTAACCCCCGCTCTTGCAGGGAAAATGGCCTTAAAATGCCTGTTGTTGTTGTTGTTGTTGTTGTCATGGCCCTCAGAAGTGCCACAGAAGAAGGACAAGAAGAGTTTGACAAAACAGAAATATCGCTGCTGCATCCGGCAGAGTGCAGCCAGAACCAAAGTGGGAATGTGGCCTGAAAACAGTACGTGCACGCAGGCACAAGCCAGCACAATGAAAGGCAAGCCCAGGTGTGGCGTGAGGTGGAGGCTGGTGAAAGGCAGCAGGGAGGGTGCGTCTCGTGCAAAATTCCCGGAGATTATGCACAGCTTTTGGTGTCGGGACACGGTTCACGCCTCCCATTATTGCATCAGCCCTCGCCTTAGTCTGTGATGCCACTGGCCCCACCCCTCTCGGCTGTTATTGGCTCACAGCCCAGAACGTGGGCAGAGCATCCGGCTATGACCTCTCACCAAGATCGGTGGCATGGGTTTTGTTTGCGATGGCGACCTTTTCCTCCCAAACTCGGACACATGGCCAGTCTGGCCATTTAAAAGATCATATGAGACAATTATAAAGGGATAAAACATTTTATTTAAAGGGGGTTTTTTATTTTTTTTTGTTTTTTTTTGTATACTGAATCGAGGCTCGTGAAAGAGCTAACATTTATTTCACAAACAAATCAACCAGACAAACAAAATATACAAAAAGAGGGAGCGGAAGACAAGATGGGGAGAGAAGGGGAAGCACACAACCACAACATTTGAGAGCAGGGAGAAGTGTGGGAGGGAGAGGGCTTGGGGGCAGGAGGCGTGGGAAGTGGGGGTGGGGGGGGGGGGTGGGAGAAGTATAAAACACAAGGGGACCGAAATTAGCGGGGGTAGAAAAGATCAAGGTTTTGGATGGGGGAGGATAAGAGATGGTGGTGAACAGCTGTTTTAAAGACCTGGAGGGTGGAGTGGGATTGAAGAGAGTGAGGGAGTTTGTTCCAGAGGCGGGAGAAAAGAGGAATGAAGGAGTGAAGGTGAGCAGAAAGTCTTGATTTTGGCAGTTTAACCATAAGAGGGTTGCAGGCAGATCTTGTGCGACCTGTAGGAATATTTGGGGGACAGAGCCCAGAGAGGGCTCGGGGGGCAAGGCCAGAGAGGAGTCGGTAGAAGATGGAAAGACCACCAACCTGCCTGCGGTGAGTGAGTGAAAGGCCCTTGGAGTTAGCTTCATCGCGGGAGATTCCAATGATTCTGAACGCTTTGGTTTCAACAGCGTGAAGACGGGCTAGGTGTGAGGCAGGAGCACCAGACCAGAGGGGAGAGCAGTATTCCATAGAGCTGCGGATGAAAGCCTTGTATGTGGTGAGGAGCTCAGGTGTGCCAAGGAAGGACTTCGCACGACGGAGGATGCCCAGTCAGCGACTGGCTTTGGAGGCCAGATTTGAAATGTGGTTTTCCCAGGAAAGATCATGGCAAATAGTGAGACCCAAAAGCTTGAGTGACAGAACTTCTTGGAGAGGATTATTCAGAAAGTGGATGGGAGGGTTTTCCGGTCGGTCTTTTCGGAGAGACATCGTAAGAGTGTGAGATTTATCAGGATTGAAAGACATGTTCCATTTGTTTGCCCAGTCTGTGATTTTGTCCAGGTCTGCAGAGAGTGAGGAGGCTGCAGACTGCCGATCTGAGGGATGAGGAATGGAGCGACAGAGAGTAGAGTCGTCAGCAAAGAGATAGAGAGGATTTTCAAGAGAGGCAGATAGATCATTGATGAAGACCAGAAAAAGCACAGGGCCCAGAACACTACCTTGGGGAACTCCAGCCTGAACAGGTAGAGGAGATGAGAGAAACCCATTCAGGGCCACACGTTGACTACGACCAGAGAGGAAATCCGCCAGCCATGCGTGGAGATTTCCATGGATACCAAAGGAGGAGAGTTTGGTGAGCAGAGCAGGGTGCCAGACCGTATCGAAGGCACGTGAAATGTCAAGGGAGACGGCTCTAATTTCCTGTTTGGCGTTGAGGACCTCCATCCATTGTTGAGAAAGCAGAAGCAGCATGTCCAGAGTAGAGTGACCAGGTCTGAAACCAAATTGATGATCAGAGATCAAGCCATTGGAGAAGAGGAAAGATTTCATATCTGAAGCAATGATGGATTCCATGACTTTGCTGATAATTGGGAGAAGGCTGATTGGTCTGTAGTTGCTGGGATCTGTTTTTGCACCTTTTTTATGCAAAGCGGTGATGTTGGCTGATTTCCAAGCAGATGGCAGATGACCTTGAGCAAAAGAGAGGGTGAAGAGAACAGAAAGAGGGAGTGAAAGAGTGGAAGCACATGATTTTAGGACCCGTGGGCTGATGCCGTCAGGACCAGTTGCAGAATCAGAGTCGAGGGTTGACAGAAACTTTTCCACCTTGTCAGGAGGAAAGGACACAGAGTCCAGGAGCAGCTGGGTACGACTGGGTATGGTGGGTACAGAGAGGGATGGGTTTGGGACACAAGATTTAGAGGCAAACACAGAGTTGAGGCATTCAGCTTTTTCACGTGCGGAGTCAGCCGTTAAGCCGTTTGAGGTGAGGGAGGGGATGGAGGGGGAACAAACACCAGAAACAGATTTGACCAGACGCCACCAGGATTTGGAAGAGGGAGACAGATAAGAGAGTTCGGTCTTGAGAACGGTGAGATATTGTTTCCTGGCTCTCCTGAGGGTGGACACACACTTGTTTCGGGTTTTGTGAAAGGAAATGAGATTTCCTTCCATTGGATTTGCTTTCCAGGAGACGAAAGCAAGTTGTTTCAGGGCAACAGCCTCACCACAAGATTCCGTGTACCATGGACGGGAGGAAGGGTATGACAACTGAAGACGAGATGGGATAAATCTGTGCATGAGAGAGAGCAATTTACTTTTTTTTTTTTTTTTTTTTTTTTTTTTGTATACAAGATCGAGGCTCGTGAAAGAGCGAACATTTATCACACAGAAAGACAAACCGACACATAAAACATATAACATCGGGAGCGGTAGACAAGATGGGGAGAGAGGGGGAAGGACACAAACACAACATTTGAGAGCAGGGACCGAGAGACATGGAGACATCGAGAGATCTGAGAGAGGGCGAGGGCTTTGGGGGGGGGGGGGCATGGGAAGGGGGCGGTGGGAGAGGTATAAAACATATGGACACTGCCAGGACTTCCAGGAAAGAAGTTGGAATTTCAAACAAGGTGGATCTGGGGTGAATTAGCGGGGGTAGAAAAGATCAAGGTTTTGGATGGGGGAAGATAAGAGATGGTGGTGAACAGCTGTTTTAAAGACCTGGAGGGAGGAGTGGGATTGAAGGGAGTGAGGGAGTTTGTTCCAGAGGCGGGAGAAAAGAGGAATGAAAGAGTGAAGGTGAGCAGAGAGCCGAGATTTCGGCAGTTTAACCATCAGAGGGTTGCTGGCAGATCTTGTGCGACCTGTAGGAATATTTGGGGGACAGAGCACAGAGAGAGCTGGGGGTGCAAGGCCGGAGAGGAGTCGGTAGAAGACAGAAAGACCACCTACCTGCCTGCAGTGAGTGAGTGAAAGGCCCTCAGAGATAGCTTCATCGCGGGAGATTCCAATAATTCTGAAAGCTTTGGTTTCAACAGCGTGAAGCCGAGCTAGGTGTGAGGCAGGAGCACCGGCCCATAGGGGAGAACAGTATTCCATTGAGCTGCGGATGAAAGCCTTGTATGTGGTGAGGAGCTCAGGTGTGCCGAGGAAGGACTTCGCACGACGGAGGATGCCCAGTCGGCGACTGGCTTTGGAGGCCAGCTTGGAAATGTGGTTTTCCCAAGAAAGATCATGGCAGATAGTGAGACCCAAAATCTTGAGCGACAGAACTTCTTGGAGAGGATTGTTGAGAAAGTAGATGGGAGGGTTGTCCAGTCGATCTTTTCGGAGAGACATAGTAAGAGTGTGAGATTTGTCAGGATTGAAAGACATGTTCCACTTGTTTGACCAGTCTGTGATTTTGTCCAGGTCTTCAGAGAGTGAGGAGGCAGCAGACTGCCAATCTGAGGGAAGAGGAATGGAGCGGCAGAGAGTGGAGTCATCAGCAAAGAGATAGAGAGGATTTTCGAGAGAGTCAGAGAGATCATTGATGAAGACCAGAAAAAGCACGGGGCCCAGCACACTGCCTTGGGGAACTCCAGCCTGAACAGGAAGAGGAGATGAGAGAAACCCATTCAGGGCCACACGTTGACGACGACTAGAGAGGAAGTCCGCCAGCCATGTGTGGAGATTTCCATGGATACCAAAGGAGGAGAGTTTGGTGAGCAGAGCGGGGTGCCAGACCGTGTCGAAGGCACGTGATATGTCGAGGGAGACAGCTCTAATTTCCTGTTTGGCATTGAGGACCTCCATCCATTGTTGAGACAGCAGAAGCAGCATGTCCAGAGTAGAGTGACCTGGTCTGAAACCAAATTGATGATCAGAGATCAAGCCATTGGAGAAGAGGAAAGATTTCATATCCGAAGCAATGATGGATTCCATGACTTTGCTGATAATTGGGAGAAGGCTGATTGGTCTGTAGTTGCTAGGATCTGTTTTTGCACCTTTTTGTGCAAAGCGGTGATGTTGGCTGATTTCCAAGCAGATGGCAGTTGACCTTGAGCAAAAGAGAGGGTGAAGAGAACAGAGAGAGGGTGAGATAGAGCAGCAGAGCAGGATTTTAGGACCCGTGGGCTGATGCCGTCGGGTCCAGTTGCAGAATCAGAGTCGAGGGTTGACAGAAACTTTTCCACCTTGTCAGGTGGAAAGGACACGGAGTCCAGGAGCAGCGGGGTACGACTGGGTATGGTGGGTACAGAGAGGGATGGGTTTGGGACACAAGATTTAGAGGCAAACACAGAGTTGAGGCATTCAGCTTTTTCACGTGCGGAGTCAGCTGTGTAGCCGTTTGAGGTAAGGGAGGGGATGGAGGGGGAACAAACACCAGAAACGGATTTGACCAGATGCCACCAGGATTTGGAAGAGGGAGACAGATAAGAGAGTTCGGTCTTGAGAACGGAGAGATATTGTTTCCTGGCTCTCCTGAGGGTGGACACACACTTGTTTCGGGCTTTGTGAAAGGAAATGAGATTTCCTTCCGTTGGATTTGCTTTCCAGGAGACGAAGGCAAGTTGTTTCTGGGCAACAGCCTCACCACAAGATTCCGTGTACCATGGACGGGAGGAAGGGTATGACAACTGAAGACGAGATGGGATAAATCTGTGCATGAGAGAGAGCAATTTACTTTGAAAGAATTCCCAGGATGAGTTGATGTCAGAGGCGGTAGAGATGGGAGACCAGTCCAGATGATTGATGGCTGCTTGAAGACCGTGCCAGTTGGCCTGAGTGAAATGCCAGACTCGTCGACGCTGAGGAGGCTCTCTGAGAATGGTCAGAGAGATGTCCACTTTGACAAGCACATGATCAGATGAGCCGATTGGAGCAGAAGAAGAGCAGCAGACATTTTCAGGGAAGTTTGTCATAACCAAATCCAGAAGAGAAGATGCTCCGTTGACTGAGATCCGGGTCGGGAAATTGACAGATTGTGTCAGTCCCAGTGAGTCGCAGAAGTCCTTTGCTGAAGAGCCATGGCTGGTGAGAGAGGTACCCACACCCAGCCAACTGGCATGGTGACAATTGAAATCACCACATATGAGGAAGAGAGAGTTGGGATGGGTAGATAGAAGTTGGTCCATATTATCAGACAGCGAGATGTAGATGGAGTCATCGCTGTTTGGTGGACGGTACAACACACATATGAACAAAAGGTGGGAGCGAAGGGGAAGCCGTAGCCAAAGGTATTCCTGGGGGTGAGGTGGAGAGAGGGCAGTGGAGGGCGAGTGAGGAAGAGAGATTTTTTATAAAGATAGCAACCCCACCTCCAGGACGAGGCTCAGGTCTATCATACCGGAGGAGGGTTAAAGGGAAGGAAGTTTTAGACATACAAGTGGGGCAGGCTGACAACAGCTTTCTATATGAATAACGACGACGCATAATCCTATATCCCAATTAAATTACTTTACACTTATGCTAATAAATGCACTGAGGGAAATAACTATTGATATACTATGCAATGTTGCCCATAGAAACAATATTATGAGTAGTATTAATAATTCTGAACAGGAGAGCATTGGTAACTTAGCGGTGTCCATCATGAAATTGCTGCACATATTTTGCTTAAAGCATGCAATTAGCATGATCGCTCCATGTTTAGATGACAGGATATGATTCAAAGGTTAGATACTGTATATGTTCTCCTTAGGGATTTGATGCACATTAGGCATTTTTAGCCCAAAGCCTGTGTACACATTTAGTTTAACAGATTTGATTTATTCAAATTAAATGTGTGAACACTGTTTCTGGTATCATTTAATTAATATGACGTCCAAGTACCAATATCGTTGGGGTTAGAACCAGCAGGGGAGACAGGTGCCAGTTATGAGGTCCAAAGTTACATAATAGGTGTATTATCTGATTTATTGATTTTGTATATTGCTTGTAGACATAAAGATTTTGCTTTTTAAAATTCCCTTCATTTGCTGTTGCTGTTAGAGTGCCGACTGGTCCACATGGGCCGGCCCTTTCCCTCTTGCCCTTTCCCTCTTGTCTCTCTCTCTCTCTCTCTCTCTCTCTCTCTCTCTCTCTCTCTCTCTCTCTCTCTCTCTTGCCCCCTGCTGGCTGTTGTGATTTGGGTGTGGCATCATGGCCACCGTATGCAGCTGCTCTGTTTTGTGGTGAGTACTCTATGTGTTTTTCGCCTCTCCTGCCCTCCCCTGCCTCCCCTCCCTCTCCTTTTCCATCATGTGTGCTTTGGCATTTGTTTTTCATCCTTTTCCGCACCTTTGTCTTTGAGAGAGAGAGGATTGAGAGCGGGCCCATTTTGGGTGCGGCCTACCGGCTTCGACGACACTTTGTACGCCTTTTTGTGCTTATATTTTGCGCTCTAGCGGGGAAAATGGCCTTAAAACGATCATTCATTCATATTTTCATTCATTTAGGTTTGATACCTTCTTGTCCAGTTCGACAAGTGGGGGAGGGGTGGCGGGGGGGGGG
This sequence comes from Myxine glutinosa, assembly GCF_964187855.1. NCBI lineage: Eukaryota > Metazoa > Chordata > Myxini > Myxiniformes > Myxinidae > Myxine > Myxine glutinosa. The sequence goes on along the minus strand of NC_136263.1, from coordinate 58,992,497 downwards.
GGTAAATTTGCTGGTATGGCGAATACACGCTCTCGGTATGGCGAACGAGGCGTTCGAAAATCGAACACAGAAGCATGCATTCTCAGAAGGAACTCCTACTGAGGACATTATCCTCGCCGTGGGATCCAACATAGGAGACGGTAATGTTCGGGCGGCATCACAAATGAACCATAAGTTTGTAGTGTTCGTGTGAGAAGAAAAGTTCGTTCATGACATTGTTAGTACCGGTCTAACCATAAAAGGAGGTCATTTTTATTACAGTATCCCCCTATGGATACGCCAGCTACCAAGATAAAAATATCCAATATACCACCGTTCATGCCAGGCGAGAAAGTCCCATCCGTTCTGTCTCGCTATGGTAAAATTGTTTCCCGAAAAGTATCGTTGGACGATCGGGAATACCACATGAATGCTTCCTCGGCCTCCTTAACATGCTTTAATTGTGGAGATTCGGACACGTTAAAAGGTTTTGTCCCAAGACCTCTTGTCCAAAGTGTGGTGAATCGGGGCATAATGAAATAGACTGTAAAAAGGTCAATCCCTCGACCGCGCCTTCTGACACCCCAACCGTGCTTTCTGACACCCGGACCATACCTTCCGTCACCCCTACCGTACCTTCCGTCACCCGGACCGTACCTTCTGACACCCGGACCGTACCTTCCATCACCTCTACCGTACCTTCCGTCACCCCTACCGTACCTTCCGTCATGCCTACCGTACCTTCCGTCACCCGGACCGTACTGTCTGACACCCCGACCGTACCTTATGACACCCCGACCGTACCTTATGACACCCCGACTGTACCTTCTGACACCCTGACCGTACCTTCTGACACCCCGACCGTACCTTCTGACACCCCGACTGAGTTGCTGACACACCGGTGCTCTCTAATTCCAATGTGATGACACCCACCGATGTGACTGACACACTAGCATCACCCCCTTTCCCAAACCCATGAATGAAGAATTAATAGTGTATTCTAAAAAGCGAAGAGCACCAGAGCTCAGCAATCTCGCTGGTGCAGCAAATAAGGTGGTCATGGGCGGTGCCATTTCCGGTGCACAAGTGTTCAAGTGTCCTTCTGACATCCCCTCACTAACCGAGGATATAAATACCGTTGCCAACAATATTAACGAGTCTCATTATGTAAATGAGCCTAAAATATAATTATTACCTCTCACCTGGAAGTTTCCGATTCTGGTTGGGGGTGGAAGTCGGTGCAAGAGATAGCTGATATGACTGGAATATGGTCAAACAGAATAATCGGAAGAGTCCTAAAGGAAATAGTAAAGAAAAGCTTCCAACTTGGACTAAGATGGACCCAGGAAGTTTTGGTGACATCCAATGACTGGCATTTTCCTGGTTTATTGGTACAGCCTAGTCACGGAGACTTGCCCCCAATTAGTGAGGGACAAAACATTTTTCAGAAATGCAGTAGTAAAGACCTGTATCGGTTATGCACTGCAGTTCTGCTTGGGAACTAACCGTTAAATGGAGTGGCCAGGTGGAAAGGGCTAATGCCGGAAGGACTCCCATCTGAGCCTGCATGGGAATCAATATACAGTAAGCTGGTAAGCAAAAGGACAGGTGATCTCCAGTGGCGAATGATACACTGGATCATTCCGTCTAATAAATTAGTGAGTCATTTTGCGCCCACATCTACGTGTTGCCCGTTCTGTGTTTACACAGAGGATGTGTTCCATGCGTACGTTGATTGTGCAAGGCTTGTGCCTTTATTTCAATGGCTGAACTACATGGCTGGAAAAATGAAGATCACTTTTTCTCTGCGATCATTTATTTTTGGTTTCAATGATATGAAAGAACATGTACATATGTTGTTTTTGTTTTTAGTGGCCATGGCGAAAATGGCAATTTATTTATCGAGGAAGGAAAAACTGAAAGGAAAGCCGATTGGGCAATGTGATAATTGGCCAACCCTATAGAAGTCAATACCTCCAACGACACAAGCGCACATTCGTGCCGCGTGACGTGGTGACGTCATATCGCTTTCACCTTAAAAGACTTATTTGATATAAGTTAATATTTTGATATAAGCCTTAGAAAACCAACCCTATAGAAGTCAATACCTCCGACGACACAGGCGCGCATTCGTGCCGCGTGACATGGTGACGTCATCGCGCTTTCACCTTAAAAGACTTATTTGATATAAGTTAATATTTTGACATAAGCCTTAGAAACCCAACCCTATATAAGTCAATACCTCCAACGACAGAGCCTACGCGTTCGTGCCGCGTGACGTGGTGACGTCATCGCGTTTTCACCTTAAAAGACCTATTTGATATAAGTTAATATTTTGAATTCATCGGTCAATTTTTGCCCAATCTTTGCAATAACCCGGTGCAATAATCGAAAATCGATTCAAAATGGCCCCTCGCTACGATTTTCCACGATCACATTTTGTTTTCACCACTTCAAATCGACCGAATTTCACCAAATAAGATACCACACTTGATGCAGGGATCTCATTTTCGTGGCAAAACTGTACACAGAATTCACATTTGTTGTGAAATGGAGCCGTGCACCATAAAACCAAAATTTCCTCGGAATCGAGTCGTGCCGGGGACGTGATGACGTCACTGCGTTTACAGGCTTAACCGGCAATTTTATATAAGTTAATATTTTGAATAACTCGGTCAATACCAGTCCGAATTTCGCCAAATAAAGGTTCCCGTTATCCACAGATACCCCTGTATCCTCCTAGAGGCGAAGTCAGGATGAATTTCGCAAAAAATAAAGTCCTTTTCGGTGACGAAAATTTAGCATGGGGTTTTCCTATGTAAATTTACCCTGAAGTAATTTTACCGAAAATCCTGGAAATTTCGCGGGGCCAGTTTCTGTCGAGTGTTAAGACGTACTAGCGACTGCGAAATCCGGAATCAGAATTAAAATCCGAGCCTCCGTTAGTTCTAAGGGCCCCCCACAACAAATCGCATATATTTCTAATGAAAAAACTCCGGAGTTCCTAAATCCCAAATCCCATGCCATCCGATGTCAATCCATATATCCACACCTTGCTACGAACGTTATGCATCTAATGATAAGCATAAGAACCATCAAAAAATATTTTAAAACCACTTTATTGGGCAAAATGAGGTGCGGCCTAGCATCTAGTCAAGACCAAGTCACCCAGGCTGACCACGCATCCCGACCCCAAATTCCTCATCGACGATAACTAAACAATATATTATATGACTCGCACCATACATACCTCCTTATAGTTCTTGTTCTTGTCTTGATATACTCACTCAGGCTCACCCTATCACGATTGAATCCTCTCAGCTCTCCCAAATGGCGTCTGCTCTGCCTCGTGTCCAGTCCAACTCCGAACTCTTCTTCTTCGAAAGACCTTCGACACTCGTGGCGGGGGCGTGATGACGTCACTGCGCTTCAGTCTTAGAAAACTAATTTTTATATAAGTTAATATTTTCAATAACTCCTAGAGGCAAAGTCGGGATGAATTTCACAATAAAAATAAAGTCCTTCGGCGACGGAAATTTAACACGGTGTTTTCCTATGTAACTTTACCCTGAGGTAATTTTACCAAAAATCCCCGAAATTTCACGGGTCCAGCCCTATTGAGTGCCTCCGGCCTCTCAAGTCCCTTCACAGAGTCGGGCTAGAGTCAAGCTCAAAAGGGTTTTCTTTCCCCACTGATTCCGCCAAGCCCATTCCCTTGGCTGTGGGTTCGCTGGATAGTAGATAGGGACAGTGGGAATCTCGTTCATCCATCATGCGCGTCACTGGTTAGATGACGAAATGGATGAATTTCATTCATTTTCGCTGCATGATTTTTAGTGTGACATAGTCACAATTTCGGTCTTCGAGGCCGGCCGATAGGCACAGTGTTACCAGAAGGGACGAGGTTCTCCTGACCACGTGGCCCTCGACTTGGTGGGGTTTGTCCGCACAATGTGGGCGCTTCCAGGATGAACTTTAGCCAGGGAGCGTTTGGGCGCCCCGGTCTGATACTGCCGCCCACGCGCAGAACAACTTGTGAGTGCACGTGGGTCCCGGCGGTCCCACTGGCCTAGCGCTACCATGTTTAGACAGCGAACTCCGTCCCCGGGCACCGGCACCTACTTCCGGAAGTTTGAGAGAATAGTGGCGCCGGGCACGGTAGGACACCCGCGGAGCCCTGGCGGACCAGGGACGCGCGAGCCTACGCGATAGCGTGCTACGGCGGAATCAACGGCTTCGGCCATGGCCGGGCCGATATTCGGCCCGGTCGCACCGGAAATGGACTGGTTCGACGCCCGCGCTGGAGAGGTCGCGGGCGACTGAGATATATTAACAAATTAATTAATTAATTTGAGACGTCCGATTTCTAGTGTTTGGAAATTTGGAAGAGCTTGACCCTAGCCTTTCCCTTGCGAGGGCAAGGAGGAACTTAACGCTTGACACTTAAGCTTAGTTTGAAGTGCACCCTGACCAGCGCTCACGGTGGGACGGCAAGGCAACCAGAAGGGACGAGGTTCTCCTGACCACGTGGCCCTCGATCTGGGAAGCGAGAGGCGTTCCATTAGTGGACGCGCCCCTCACGCCCGACCTTTGGCCAGCCCCGGCAGGCCGTTTGTTTTGACGTTCCGTGACAGGCCCCGCACCCCCACCTCCGGGCCGACCGGGCGACCGGAATGAATCCCGGTGTCCCGATCCGAACCTTCAGAGCGGGCCGGCTGGGGAGTGACTGGCACCCCGTACCTGCACTTTCCGTCCCTGCGGTCCCAAATACTGGAACCACCCGAATACCACTTTATTCGACAAAATGAGGTGCGGCCTACCTCTAGGCAAGGCCGTGTTACGTCATCGCGCTTTCACCTTAAAAGACTTATTTGATATAAGTTAATATTTTGATATAAGCCTTAGAAAACCAACCCTATAGAAGTCAATACCTCCAACAACAATACCTCCAACGACATGTCACCCGAATCTGCATCTTGTTCTTTTTTAATGCCTTGATATCTGCAAGAC
>NC_136263.1:58930008-58982508 GCF_964187855.1 Myxine glutinosa | reverse complement strand
CGAAGAGCCCAGAGGGCAGTATTTCATTAAGCTGCGGATGAAGGACTTGTAGGTGGATAGGAGTTTATATGTGCCAAGAAAGGACTTTGCATGATGGAGAATGCTCAGTTGGTGACTGGCTTTGGAGGCCAACTTTGAAATTTGGTTTGCCCAAGAAGGTTCATGGCTGATAGTGAGACCCAGGAATTTGAGTGACTGAACGCCAAGAGGGTTGTTTAAAAAGTAGATGGGAGGGTTTACCAGATGATTATTTTGGAGTGAGAGAGAGAGTGAGATTCCTCAGGATTGAAAGACATATTCCAAGTGTTTGACCAGTTTGTGATTTTGTCATGGCCTGAAGAGAGGAAGGAGCCTGCTGTCTGCCTCTCTAAAGGATGAGAAATGTCATGGCACACTGGCACAGGGTGGAGTCATCGGCAAATAGATAAAGGAGATTTTCCAGAGAGTCAAAGATAATTTATGAAGATTCGGAATAGGATGTGGCCAAGAACACTGCCTAGCTGGGGCACTCCAGCCTTGACAGGGAGAGGAGATGAAAGGATTCTGTTAACTATAAGGGACAAGAGAATACACAAGTTGGCTATGAGAATAGAGGAAGTCAGGAACCCAAGAATGGAATTGGCCTTTGATTCCATAGGAAGAGGATTTGGAGAGCAAGGTGGGATACCATACTGTATCGAAAGCTTGAGATATGTCGAGACAGATGGCCATGATCTCATGTCTGATATTGATGGCCTCCATCCAATGTAGGGTCTGAATCCAAATTGATGATCTGAGATAAGGTCAACGTAAAAAAGGAATGATTTTAAGTCAACTGCGATGATGGATTCCAGGACCTTGATGATGATTCCAAGTAAGCTAATCTGTCTGTAGTTAAGTGGTTCCCTTTTTGCACCTTTTTGTGTTTTTTTTGTGTGTTTTCGCACCTTTTAATGCTGTGTGTTGGCTGATTTCCAAGCAGAATGAAGATGACTTAGGGTAAATGATAGGGTGAAAATGGCAGAGGGAGGAAGTGCAAGAGCAGCAGAGCAGGTTTTTAGGACACGTGAGCTGATGCCGTCCGGTCCAGTTGCAGAGTCAGAGTCGAGGATTGCCAGAAACCTCTCCACCTTCTCAGGTGAAAGAGATACAGAATCCAGGAGCAGTTGGGTTCCAAAATTTGCATACAGGGATAACAACCAAAGACGCACTGCAATAGTCCCTCCATTTCACCAAAGCGATATATTAAAAACATTTTTAAATTAATAATAAAGTTAGGGTGGTCTGCACTCACTGACTTGCTTTGTGAAAGAGGTTGCCTGGTATAGACAAATACCCAGTGAGGTTCTGCATTGTCAAATACTCCGTCTTATTTATATTGTATTGATGTTTATTTACGCTTTATTTTGATGCTTGCTTTTGCTGATGGTATAATGTTTTTCATAGTAATACAAGAAGCTTGATATGTGCAAATTATATTTTGTATTTATTCACTGGTAGGTGAATAAATAAAGGAAATAAATAATCTTATCTTAAATATTATTAATCTTTATTCGCTAAATAAATTAATAAATTAATCTTTATTCGCCGTAACAATTTGACACCAATCCTGTTATTTGTCAAGAGAAACTGTTACATTCTAAGGCATTAAACGAATGGGTTAATCTGCTGTAAGTGGCACAACTTCAAAAACAGGTTTCTTCTATTTTCCTTTTAAAATCAATGATATTTTGCTTTGAATTATCTTACACACACTGGGAAAAGAGACCATGAAAGAGATGCTTAAGGAACACTCTCTACCTCTCAAAAACACAATATTGAGAATCCCATATGAACTCATATTCTCCATTCATAAAGCCTCCTTGGTATAGTTTTATATCGTAAATGGATTTGATTACACAAAGGAAGTAAACATTTTTGATGGGTTTTATTAACTGAAAGCTGCTTGGAGTATATTACCTGGGAAGTGAATAATTTCACCCTCAGTGTGAAGCATGCTGGGAAGATACAATTTGTTCATGCTATGCTTTCTAGGAAATAGACAATTTGCAAAAAAAATAATTAATAATAAATCATATCTGTAAAGTCCATAATGTAGATGGGGCAGCTCGCCAGCTTACCTCACCTTCTTTAAAAGGTTGGACACCAGAATGCCCCCTGCTGTTACAGCACTACTTGGATCTTCGACTTAATTGGATCAGTTCTTGAACCTGGGATCAAACCGCTCAGAGGTATAAACAGTCAAGCGCCTGAGTTGTCCTGCCAATAAGATTCATTTAAACAACATGTAATGAAATTAACTCCACCTATGGGGTGCTATTTTACAGCACTGACTGTCAATTCCAAGTGTGGATAAAAGAACGGAGTTGTGTACACAGTTACAAACATGGACATGCATAATGATCATGTTTTGGAAAAGAAAAACAAGCGATTCCAAATTAAATAAAGGAAAGCTGGAACCTGGAGTGGAGGTCTGTCTCCTAGTGGATAATATGTGTGCAGTGATTAAATCCCGGCTGGAAGAATTGAACTTGAGTAACTTGAGAACTTGAGTAAGTTGACCTAAAAAATACTTGGTGGTTGAATTCAGTGACCAGATATGCAAGTCCTCTTAAAATTTCAAGTCAATCAGATGAAAATTGAGGATTTTAGAAATTTGACAAAATTGGTGACCTTTGGCCTATGTTGACCTATTGACCTTTTGACCCCAAAACAATAGGCTTCTTGCTTATGACCAACTCTATCATTTGGTGAAGTTTGGTGAAGGTTGATTGAAAATTGTGACCTGTAGGCGACTGACATACAGACAGACAGACAGACAGACAGACAGAATAACGCACAAGACCAACCAATATACTTGAAAAATCTTCGATTTTCACAAGTAACAGCCAGACAGACAGGGGTGAAAATATAATCTCCATCCACCTTTGGTGGTGGAGGTAATAAGCATTTCAGGGACAGCTTTTTGAGTGTAAAATATAACAAACACCTGAGTGCCCAGATTACATCAAAACATGGGCAAAAACATAACTTAATGTCCTCAACAGATCAGCATGCACCAAGAGAACACAGCATTTGACTTCGGTGCCATTGAAAATTGCCCGAACACACTCTGCTTCGAGAAAAATCACCCATAAAGAACTAAAGGCAGCTATTGCATGGATGTAAGTGATGACGGTGCAGCGGGGATAGGTTCAATCACCCCCAGAGCTGTTGAAAATAAGAAAGGATACTAACCTGGAAACCTCTACTGCAAGTTGTTCACCCTAATAGGGAGATGCTGTATGAGAGAGTTCCAAATAATTGGAGATAAGGGACGGATACGATCGTTAAATTTCCAAGAATTGTAACAAGTGGTTTGGATAAGCGTTGCTATCGGACCCTCGTAAACTCTTCTGCTTTATCGCTTTCCATCGTGTCAGGATCACTATTGATAACAGAGCCATGAGAGGAACAAGTTGACTTGTTCTTCACCAAAAAAATCCTGAATTAACCTGAACTTCACTCTGGGTAACGACATTGAAGCTCCATGGTTTTTGTTTTTTTTGATAATTCAATTTGATTTTTGAGAATTGCGAGGAAGTTCCCTATCGTTTTTGATAATGCAGACAGAATCAATATGGCAAATAGTCTTTGCTTTTTCCATATATAAAATCATTAGCATCGAGTGGCATTATCATAACAGCCAAAGTTCAGTTAAGTCACATAAAGAAATGTCTGACTTCTTCAAACTGACCACCAGAGAACGGCCTTGGTTGGACGTTAAGTGGACAGCCCATCTGCCTTCATTCGCTGGTGGACGTTAAATATCTCATGCTGTCCTTCGCGAAGAGTCGGAGATCAATCTCCGGGACCATGAACAGATTCCAAAATTCCATAATTCTTAAATGGAAGAAATTTGGAACAACCAGTACTCTTCCTAGAGCCGGCCGCCCGGCCAAACTGAGCAATCGGGGGAGAAGGGCCTTGGTAAGAGAGGTGACCAAGAACCCGATGGTCACTCTGGCTGAGCTCCAGAGATCCTTTGTGGAGATGGGAGAAACTTCCAGAAGGACAACCATCACTGCAACACCCCACCGATCTGGGCTTTATGGCATAGTGGCCAGACGGAAGCCAAACAGTTCAATCTTGGTTTCATCAGACCATAGAAACTTGTTTCTCACAGTCTGAGAGTCCTTTACGTGCTTTTTTGCAAACTCCAAGTGGGCTTTCATGTGTCTTTCACTGAGGAGACGCTTCCGTCTGGCCACTCTGCCATAAAGCCCAGATTCGTGGAGTATTGCAGTGATGGTTGTCCTTCTGAAAGTTTCTCCCATCTCCACAAAGGATCTCTGGAGCTCAGCCAGAGTGACCATCGGGTTCTTGGTCACCTCTCTTACCAAGGCCCTTCTCCCCCGATTGCTCAGTTTGGCCGGGCGGCCGGCTCTAGGAAGAGTTCTGGTTGTTCCAAATTTCTTTCATTTAAGAATTATGGAGGCCACTGTGCCCTTGGGAACCTTCAATGCAGCAGATATTTGTTTTGTAGGCTTCCCCAGATTTGTTCCTCGACACAATGCTGTCTCTGAGCTCTCCAGGCAGTTCCTTCGACCTCATGGCTTGGTTTTTGCTCTGATATGCATTGTCAGCTGTGAGACCTTATATAGACAGGTGTCTGCCTTTCCAAATCATGTCCAATCAATTGAATTTACCACAGGTGGACTCCAATCAAGGTGTAGAAACATCTCAAAGATGATCAAGCGAAATGGGAGGAACCTGAGCTAAATTTCAAGTGTCATAGCAAAGGGTCTGAATACTTATATCAATGTGATATTTCAGTTTTTTATTTTTAATAAATTTGCAAAACTTTCTAAAATCCTGTTTTCTCTTTGTCATTATGGGGTATTGAGTGAAGATTGATGAGGGAAAAAATGAATTTAAACGATTTCAGCATAAGGCTGCAACATAACAAAATGTGAAAAAGTGATGGGGTCTGAATACTTTCTGAATGCACTGTACATGGACTATTCTAAGAACGCATTTCTCCATACCTAAACCCCCTAGACAATGGGCAAAGGTCGACCTTCACACAAACTAGAGAAATAACTATCTGGGGATCCCAAAGTGTATATGAATGCACTCCCTGCCCGGGGTTCCACATTTTCCAAAGCCACACAATATATTGTTGCTGACCGGGGTTCGGGTTTACTACAAGGGGGGTAGCCTTCGTTCCCTCCCGAACTTACCGAGCCTGTGGCTGTCACGCACGAATAACTTCGTACTTCGGCAGGTTGCGAACCAGCAACTTCATACGCCAATTGGTCCGTCGTGCGATAGCTTACCTGTACCACGTGATGGTTTCAATCGGGGAATGTACCGTACGTATTATCTGGCGTACCAAATTTAGGCGGACGAGCGAAACCATTGGTAACCACCAGGGTAATGGTGATTCTGTTATGGCCGATCGTTAACCAGTGGGCGAACAAGAGCAGATCAATGGAGGAAGAGACATTCACAGACAGAGAGAAAGGAAACATTTAACGATTTGATTTATTTACAAGTATTTACAGTGTAATTTTTCAATAGGAAAGAAAAAAGGACGAGGGGCAGAAACTTAGCTTATTCTTCACCTAATTACGATCAGAGCAAATACACACGACATGGGCCCAGCACACATTTACGGGGAAGGGGAGGGAAAAACAAACGTTGGAAAGCTGTTAGCACAAAGGCCACGATGTTCCAGATGCCTCTCCTCGTGAAGCTTTTGTCTCGACGCCCTCTCCTCTCCAACGAACACCTGGCCGGCAAACGGCAGTCCCCAACATAAGCAGGTAATGGCGATCCCAGCATGGACAGGCAGGTGAAGGTCGATCGTCAGCATGGACTTGGGCATGTGAGGTCGATCGTCAGCACGGACTAGGGCAGATGAGGTCGATCGTCAGCACGGACTTGGGTAGGTGAGTGTCGAACGTCAGCATGGACTTGGGCAGGTGAGGTTGATCGTCAGCACGGACTTGGGTAGGTGAGGTCGATCGTCAGCACGGACTTGGGCAGGTGAAGCAGGCATGTGCAGAAAGAGTCAAAGTCATGCACACGTGCGCCGATAGGGAATCCGGCAGCCAACAGAACAATGAATACATGCAGATCAAGCAAAGTCCAAGGCGAAGAGTAATGCAGGCACGTACTGAGTGAGGCTGGGAGAAAGAGAGTGAGAACAAGTGTGCAAGGCCTTTTTGTCAGGCCCTTGCTGAGGGTGGCGGGGGGGGGGGGGGGGGAGGGTTTTGGAGGGTGTCCTGGCTCCCGATTGGTGGAGCCGGTTACTCCGCCCACAAGCTCCCCCGAAGTGACTAAGTGACTCAGGCCCTGATCGGTGGAGTTTCGCTTCCCCTGCCCCCACAAACTCTCTCGATGGGACTTTTTCCTGGTACTTGGATGGTGTGCCTTTGAGCTTGTGTGCATTGCCTGGAAAATTATCCCTTATGAGTGGAGAGGCTATCTTTCCCTTCCCCAACGCATAACATAATAACCCGAAATAAAGGAAAGGGACAAAGATAATGTTCTGCTATGAAATAACCATTCTACGGGACCTGTATGGTGGTTGCCATTACTTTTTAGTGGTTTCCCAAAACCGCATCACTATTTTGTGTCGCAGGTTGTAACCACAGTGCGGTCGTTCTCGTTGAATAATGACCGTCAAGCAAGGAAACATTTACCAGCAGGTACCATTTCAAAGGCCTTTTGTATAACTCAGCAGACGCTGCAAAATCCTATGGTGTCTGGATTAACCTTTCGTGGGCCTGCCGGGTTCAGAACAATCGGCCTCCCAGAATGAGGAGTGGAAACTAACCATTAAGCCACCGAGTCTGGTCGAAATATAATGAGTTCCCTTGCAAGGAATTTCAATACAGGATGAGGCCATTTGACTCATTAAGCGCCGGTGATAACTCACCTACTGTTTGTGAAGGGCACTGTGGGATCTTTACCATCCACCAACTAATGCTACCCGACGGGATACACAGTTTAACGTCCATCCGAGTGACGGCACACACATTGATGAACCACACACATTGAAAAAGGTATGCAGACTTACCTGCGAAACACCGGGATTTCAGTTTATAGCTGGGTCTGGATTCGAACCCAGGCTACACAGTTTAGAGGTAAGTGTGCATACCTCTCGGCCATCCTGCCATCCCATTCCGTATCAGTCTGAGTCAGAATCATTTGCTGCATTGTTCATTCATTGTTCATTGTTCAGAACTGCATTGTTCATTGTTCAGAACTGCATTGTTCATTCATTGTTCATTGTTCAGTACTGCATTGTTCATTCATTGTTCATTGTTCAGAACTGCATTGTTCATTCATTGTTCATTGTTCAGAACTGCATTGTTCATTCATTGTTCATTGTTCAGAACTGCATTGTTCATTGTTCAGAACTGCATTGTTCATTCATTGTTCATTGTTCAGTACTGCATTGTCCATTCATTGTTCATTGTTCAGAACTGCATTGTTCATTCATTGTTCATTGTTCAGAACTGCATTGTTCATTGTTCAGAACTGCATTGTTCATTCATTGTTCATTGTTCAGTACTGCATTGTCCATTCATTGTTCATTATTCAGAACTGCATTGTTCATTCATTGTTCATTGTTCAAAACTGCATTGTTCATTCATTGTTCATTCATCATTCTTGCCAGATAGATATGCCTCAAGGTGGGGCTCAAGGTGGGGTTCAATAGCTGATGCTGCATCCACCTCGGTATTCACTTCATATTCTGCGATGGACACTTAGCTTGACAGCTCGTAATATTTTAGATTTTAAGAACATTTGTTATCCATTATTCGAACGAGATCTTGAGTTAGGTACATGGAATTCAGGCTGTAATGTAACAGGCTGTGCCTGCGTCGACGTCATCGCTACAGACGCGGAAATACACCCTGAACAAATGTAGTCTTTTGCTAATGGGATGCTTAAACCGGCGAAGGAAGGTTTAGTATTTTGCATTTCCATCGTAAAAAAATAAATAAAGTAATGTAAGGATTCACTGTCTAGAAAAACAAAATTAGGGCTTAATTTTGGTCAAACGGGGTCCACAATCCGTCCACAATATCCCGTGGGGTCACGCTATCACATTCTGGCTATTTCTTTAAAAAAACGACTACCCTAAACTACAGGGGGCACTGCATGAGCTGCACAGCTGTGCTTCTGGGCCATGGTGCTACCAGTGGCCATGCGTTTTACCGACTTAAAAGATGAAGTATTGGAGGATCCATGGGAAAAATCGTGGTAGGCGTCACCTATCTTAGATGCGCTTTTGACAGTGGTACAAACTATATAGAAACTACTCGGTAGGGTGCAAACCTCCGCCAGGCTGAACAGTTTACGATTTGTATCCACTGATAGCCCAGATCTGGATTCTGACCTGAACCAAAATATAGTTGGCTTGTTCTTGTCACCTTACCAACTCGTCCACCAACTTTTGTCATAATCCGTGCACAACTTGTTGAAATATCATATTATATTTATCGCTTTTCGCCCTATTTTCCTATTTTTCGCCCTATTTTCAATGGTGAAGAATCACTTTTAAAATTTTAAAAATCTCTCATCTGGATCTAGGTTCAGATATTCACCAAAATCGAATCGATTAGTCCTTATCACACACACAACCTGTCCACAAAGGTTTGTCAGAATCCGTCTGCAACTTTTTGCAACGTCTGCAACGTTTTTGCAACTTTACTTTTTTTGCAACGTCTGCAACTTTTTGCAACGTCTGCAACCTGTCCACAAAGGTTTGTCAGAATCCGTCTGCAACTTTTTGGGATATCCTGCAATATATCGATTTGGACCCCATCTCTCAATGGTGAAGAATCACTGTAGAAATACTAGTATCGGGGTCCGGATCAAGATGTTCACCAAAATCGAATCGATTCGTCCTTGTCACACACACAACCTGTCCACAAAGGTTTGTCCGAATCCGTCCACAACTTTTTGAGATATCCTGCTATATATCGATTTGGGCCCTATCTCTCAATGGTGAAGAATCACTTTATAAATACTAGTATCGGGGTCCGGATCAAGACCTTCACCAAAATCGAATCATTTCTTCCTTGTCATATACTCCACCTCTTCACCAACATTCGTCCGAATGTGTTCACAACGTTTTGAAATATCCTGTTCACAAACAGACAGACAAAAAGGGGTGATAACACAACGTCCATCCACCTTGGGTGGCGGAGGTAAAATAACTTGATTTAATGGTTACAGTCGATAGCAAAACCGATCTCATGGATGACACACGTCATTATGCTACCTTGGGGACAGACGTGTCCCGAATCCTACCAAGACCCGCTGAGCCACGTCGACAAAGTGATTTTCCTTGCATCCTTAAATAACATGAAAGATCATGCCATGCTAGATCATGCTATAACGGACTACAATGACACTTATAGGTCCTCGGAGATTTGGCACCTTTCAGACAATAGTCCAAGCAGGATCCAGTGAGCAAGTGAAGGTCATGCAGACAAGGCAATGCTTGGACATTTTCAGGAGTTCGTCGTTCGGTCCAATTTGGCCACGCAGATTTGAGCGATGACTCCCTAACAGCACCACCCATGCTCTCTCCTGTCTATATCTCCATCATTGTCTCTGTGTATCGATATTTAGTGTGATACCTGGGAGCGACATGGCGTGTACTCTGCGCATTATAACGTGGATTGCAAGTGATGGGAGTCTATGGAACAGTGCTTACCTGGCGGCATTCGAGATGGGATGGGCTGCCTAAGGCAGGTAGGACGGGTAGTTGTGCTCTGTGCACTCGTATAACGCAAGATGAACAGTGAGCGTTGGAACGAGTCTCCGCTAAAGGGTTAATTTAGCAATTTGCTGGAGCCAAACTCCCAGTGAAGGAGAACGCTAATTTAATTAAAGGCAGCCGATGTTCTCCCTTGTTAAGGTGCCTTTTGCCACGTTTTCTCCTTCTTTAAATGCCTGAGACCTATGTGGGAGGTTCTTGGACACCTGTCGCATGCAGGAGAACGACCTTTATGAGACATCGACATTGCCGTTAAAAGGATTTACTAACACACTGGTAGAGAGTGAACCGTCCCGACAGGGTGATGTGAGCTGGTCTGGGTTCGATTCCGGAGTCGACGATAAAAACTGTCGGAATTGGTATTTTTCGCAGCTGCATAGCAAGTGGGTCACCGGGCCATCCTTCGGATGGATGTTAAGCTGGGTGTCCCGCCTGCTCGCATTCACTGGTGGACGTTAAACGTCCGATGGTGTCTTTCGCAAAGGGTATGCAAGTTATCGCCGGCACCCTGAACAAATTCCAAATTCCTGACACCTTCGATAAAACACCAGGCATGGCCAGCCGGATGGTATAAGCCTTGGGCCAAAATAATTCCTGGCTTACCCCACAATAAGGTCGGGGGTGAGGGGGTATTAATTGGTGCATATAAAAGAAGTAGTAGTAGTAATAGTAGCAGTATACTCATAACTAGAGCTGGACAGATCATTATGCTGGCATCTGGCTCATTTCAGTGTGACAACCTCTGCTGCCCCCATGCATCATCCTCTCCTGCCCCCATACATCCTCTCCTGCCCCCATACATCATCTCCTGCCCCCATGGATCCTCTCCTGCCCCCATGCATCCTCTCCTGCCTCCATGCATCCTCTCCTGCCTCCATGCATCCTCTCCTGCCCCCATGCACCCTCTCCTGCCCCCATGCATCATCTCCTGCCCCCATGCATCCTCTCCTGCCCCCATACATCATCGGCTGCCCCATACATCATCTCCTGCCCCCATACATCCTCTCCTGCCCCCAAACATCCTCTCCTGCCCCCAAACATCCTCTCCTGCCACCATGCATCCTCTCCTGCCCCCATGCATCCTCTCCTGCCCCCATGCATCCTCTCCTGCCCCCATGCATCCTCTCCTGCCCCCATGCATCCTCTCCTGCCCCCATACATCCTCTCCTGCCCCCATGCATCCTCTCCTGCCCCCATGCATCCTCTCCTGCCCCCATGCATCCTCTCCTGCCCCCATGCATCCTCTCCTGCCTCCATACATCCTCTCCTGCCCCCATACATCCTCTCCTGCCCCCATACATCCTCTCCTGCCACCATACATCCTCTCCTGCCCCCATACATCCTCTCCTGCCCCCATACATCCTCTCCTGCCCCCATGCATCCTCTCCTGCCCCCATGCATCCTCTCCTGCCCCCATGCATCCTCTCCTGCCCCCATGCATCCTCTCCTGCCCCCATGCATCCTCTCCTGCCCCCATTCATCCTCTCCTGCCCCCATGCATCCTCTCCTGCCCCCATGCATCCTCTCCTGCCCCCATGCATCCTCTCCTGCCCCCATGGATCCTCTCCTGCCCCCATGCATCCTCTCCTGCCCCCATGCATCCTCTCCTGCCTCCATACATCATCTCCTGCCCCCATGCATCCTCTCCTACCCCCATGCATCCTCTCCTGCCCCCATGCATCCTCTCCTGCCCCCATGCATCCTCTCCTACCCCCATGGATCCTCTCCTGCCCCAATGCATCCTCTCCTGCCCCCATGCATCCTCTCCTGCCCCCATGCATCCTCTCCTACCCCCATGCATCCTCTCCTGCCCCCATGCATCCTCTCCTGCCCCCATGCATCCTCTCCTGCCCCCATGCATCCTCTCCTGCCCCCATGCATCCTCTCCTGCCCCCATGCATCCTCTCCTGCCCCCATGCATCCTCTCCTGCCCCCATGCATCCTCTCCTGCCCCCATACATCATCTCCTGCCCCCATGCATCCTCTCCTACCCCCATGCATCCTCTCCTGCCCCCATGCATCCTCTCCTGCCCCCATGGATCCTCTCCTGCCCCCATGCATCCTCTCCTGCCCCCATGCATCATCTCCTGCCCCCATGCATCCTCTCCTACCCCCATGGATCCTCTCCTGCCCCCATGCATCCTCTCCTGCCCCCATGCATCCTCTCCTGCCCCCATACATTATCTCCTGCCCCCATGCATCCTCTCCTACCCCCATGCATCCTCTCCTGCCCCCATGCATCCTCACCTGCCCCCACACATCCTCTCCTGCCCCCATGCATCCTCTCCTGCCCCCATACATCATCTCCTGCCCCCATGCATCCTCTCCTGCCCCCATACATCATCTCCTGCCCCCATGCATCCTCTCCTGCCCCCATGCATCATCTCCTGCCCCCATGCATCCTCTCCTGCCCCCATGCATCCTCTCCTGCCCCCATGCATCCTCTCCTGCCCCCATGCATCCTCTCCTGCCCCTCTGGTGGATGGATTTGGACGAAACCTGGTGGACCGGTTGTGTGTTTGACAAGGAAGAATCGATTCAATTTTGGTGAAGATCCGAATCCGGATCCGGCTAGTAGAATTTTTTCAGTGATTCTTCACCATTGTGAGATAGGGCCAAAAACGATATACCGTAGGATATCTCAAAAAGTTGTGGACGGATGATTTTGATTAAATATGATTCTGTATTGTGATTTTCTGGTCTACTCTAAGATACAAAACGTAAACTGTTCACCTGGCGGAGGTATGCTCTCCACTGAGTGCCGTTCTAGTTGCATCTGTTCCGACAATCCTATGGTGGGGTGTCATTGGAGGACCTTGAAATCATCGCTCTAAAATGAGAAATCAGCTTGTTTCATTGGCTATCACATATTATGTATCATCAGCACCTTTCGTCGCATCAAAAGGGAACATCTATTAATCTATTTATTACATACGGAATTTTTTACCACCCACATCTTACCTCACCACACACATCCCATCTGGGAAGTACAGTCGGACGTCTGTGAAGTTGAATTTTAAACAGCTTTGTATCAAGCCATAGCTGGAATTATTAATTAGTGATTTGGCAAAGAAAGAAGTGAAATGCTATTTATAATTTATTCAGTGTGGAAATGCCATTTGCACTTCAAACAGCGTGGACATTTTTGGGAATGTTACTTCGAAGCATATGCAACTATATATATATTGTTGTGGTTCTGAGAGTGTAAATATTGATCATTAAAGGTTAAAGGTTTGCCCCCATAGTTATTAGCAACACGTAGGCGACCGTAGAACGTTAGTTATGTCATAGTATGTGTGTAGGATAATGTAATTTCCATTAGTGATACCTGCGTTGTGTAAAAGAAATAAGCTTAGGTCCCGTTCATTTTGCCTCCACCCTCCAAATCGACCTCGTTGGGCAGCATCCATCCCGCGCCCCATTTTTGCTATGGCACCTCGCCTTAGGATACTCACTAGTCGAGGGACATGAGGTAGGTCTGAGAGAGGGTGTAGCCGGCGTTGAGGTCGGGGAGCGGCAGCGAGACGGTAAGAGCCAACAACCAACCAGGGCTCGGGTGAAATGGCGTGAGGGGTGTGGTAAGGGCGCGGCTGGCAAGTTCCAGAGGGTTCGCTGGGCGGCGCTATATAAACGCGCGCACAAAGCCCTCGAGAGGACTTATGCGACGTGACTGTGCTAAGAGGACTCGCTGGGGAAGGTTGGCTTTGTAAAGGACTGTCCAGGATTGACGCAACAGCGCGCATGATAAAGGCCTCGTGAGGAAAGCGCATTGGAAGAGGACTGCAGTGGATACGCGCTTTAAATGAGCATGTATGCTATTGAACTCGCATGAGGGAGCGCCTATTGAGCGGTATTGGGAGGGCATATAGCGCCAGTGCATCTAATACGTACACGACCGTGGTCGCCAGTAACCGCCAGCCAGCCTTGCCTTTCGCCCAGTAATTGTCCGCTCCGCGTAAACGACCCGCGGGGAGATTCTGCTGCCCTGACCATCTGCTTCGCGGTACGAGTCGGGGACCGGAGCGACTGCCTGGACACCATCATCCCTGGACCATCACCCTGACCTTCTACATCCCCGTGTGAGTGTGTCTGAGAGTGAAACGGGCCCGTGTCCTGGGATAAGTTAAGACTGTATAAGCTTCACTGTGTGTTCTTCTTCTCCTTCCTTTACAAATTCTAAATAAACCAATCTGTTCTTCCTGTCTTTCCTGATTCGACCGTATCAGTCCTTTCCTCCATTGGGTAAGCGTGGCACGATTCGGAACCGCTCAGATCGGGTTTAGTTCCTGTTAACAGCTCGGATCACGGCTTGCTATCGCTCAGTGTTTCCACTATAACTGTGATTCGGGCGGGGTTATTTCCTTACTTCCTGGGAGGCGTGGTAATTAGGTATTAGGAATTTGGCCTATGACCCTACCCAACGCTGACCGGAAGGAACGTCATAGCCCGGATCACGTCGGCTAGTAAAAGACAAGGTGACTAATCCCCCCTTGGTAAGGGGAAAGGCCGACATTGAGATCCGCAACATTTGGTGTCAGGGAAGTGGGATTGGACCCGAAGTGCGCCTAACGCACTCAAAATTACGAGTGGCCGAAATTTTATTTAAAAAACCAAATTATATTCGTGCCATGGATAGCCAAGACGGTCGGATGCCGGTGGGGGTAAATGAAGAGGTAGAGGAGGAATTAGAGTCAATAACCCAGGACCCCCGGGAAGAATTGGGAGAAATGGAGGATGTGATTGATGAGGGTGCGATGGCAGAGGTAGCAGGGGAAGAAAATGGCGGCGCCTCGCATATGGCGACGAGGGCCGCGCCCGCTGCGCAAGTGGGGGTGGTAGACATGCAAGCCTTCATGGCGCAATTCATGGCGGAAATAAAACAAATGAAGGACAAATCCACGAAAGAAATAAAGGACGAAACCCGGGAAATGAAGGAAATGATGGGCGCCAAAAGAATGACATAAATAAAATAAATGGGAGAATGGACATCCAAGAGAAAAAGATGGATGCGCAAAGTAACCAAATGAGAGTAGAGGGGGACAAATCAAGGGCAGATATGAAAGATTTGGAAAACAAAATGGGAGAGCAATTGGGAAATCAAATTGGGGGATTAAAAAAAGATATGGGAGAAATGAAAGAGGGGTTAGTGGGTTTGGAAAACAGGATGGCCACCCAAGAGAATCAAATGGTAGGAATGAAGGACGGGTCAAAAGGGTGTGGTAACAGCATAGGAGGCCAAATAAAAGAGATGGGGAAATAAATAAAGCGCAGGTCAAGCGGGAAGGTCGCATTGGTACGCGACAAGGTAACGCAATTTGAGAATCACGTGGAAAGCGAGGTGGAGCAAAGCGCAGCTAAGTGGACCGGTGTAGAAATCGCGACACGGGGTATAGAAAAGCCGACGGCCGCCAAATTAGAAAATTTTATTTTATGTGCGCCAGTGGGCGTCGAGCTTAATAAAGAAAAATAAATTATCGTTGAAATTGGGGTTGAGGAGACGGCAGAGTTAGTACCTGAATTTGAAGAAAGAAATGGAATGTACTCAAAGTCTACATTCGCATTGTGATGTCGTGCTTCCTAACCAAAATGAAAGTTTACAGTTGGTGCAGGAGAGGAGGATCCCGAAGGTGAGTAGGGCTGTGTATGGCGCGAAAAGGTTTGGCGCGAGTGTTTGGCGCGAAAAGATTTTTGCGCGCTTGTGATCGCGACGTCACCCGGGCGCTTGTGGAAGGTCCGTGGTGCGCAGTGTGAAAGTGAATGGCGCGCGTGTGCGAACGGCGCCGAAGCGTGGGTGTGTAACGGAAGAGTGTGAAACCGAGAGTGAGAGTGAATGCACAACGGAGTGTATGTGTGAAGAGTGCGACACAGAGTGTGAGTTGGCCGAGGAGAGTGTGCGGGAGTGCACACCAGAGCACGTGATTGGGTGTGCAGCAGAGTGCACACCCGTGGTTGTTACAGAGGATGTAACGGGGGAGAGTGCACGAGAGGAGTGCGGGGAAGAAAGGTGTGTAACGGAGTGTGTGAGTGGCGTGAGTGCGCCTGAGTGGTGTGCACCTGAGTGTGTATGAAAAGAGAGTGCACGGAGAGAGAGAGTGCGGTAATAGAATGCATGGAGTGTATGAGAGGTGCTGGGACGCCTTGGTGTGGAATGAGTATGGGAAGGGTCGCGTGGTGTGAGAATGCGACTCGAGCATCGACGCAGACCGGGGCAGCATTTAGGGCGACGGATAGCCGACGCGAGTCCTCGGGGCGTGGTGCGCTTTGTGTGCTGCGGGGGCTGGCGGGGATCGTTGCCGCAGCGGCATGCACGATTCGGGCAGGGCCCCGCCCTGTATGGTCGGTGCCGTGCCGTGGCGCAAGGGGCAAACAACATGATTCCAGGGGAGGAAGGAGAGGTCGGACCTTCGCCCCCTGGCGGGCGCGGTGATCCGACCAGGGGAGGTTGGGTCATCGTGCCGGAGACCGGAAGGCTCCACGGCGAGATGGTGCCTGGAACCTCGGCCCGAGTATGCCTCCTCCCCAGAATCGAAAATGCCGGACGGACCCAACCAACAGGCGACAGACCACCAGTATACATTGCTCGGCTTTTCGAAGCCGAGCTGTGACGAAAATGTATTACGGCGTGGAGAGGCTCACGTATAGTGGACAAATAGCAGTAGTATTGGGGAATGGTACCCGGTGTGGAGGGATGGTAGCTCTACCATCCCTCAATTGGGGCACATGAGCTTTAGTTTATGGGGTTTGGCAGTGTGAACTAGCCGAGGGCGGGCTAGGATAATTGTTAGGGATTTAGAGAGATGACCATAGGAGACCGAGATTTAAGTAGTGACTTTTGTACCAGTAGAGGGGACGTAGAGAGATTAGGTGGATGTTATCGGCGAGGGAAGTGCTTAGTGTAATTGAAGACAGGGAAAGCATGAGTATTAGGGGAAATAGTTAGTTAGATGATGCTGTGTGTGTGAGTATAAGCGTGAGCTTTAGGTGCAAATGAGGAATTGAGTGAAATTGTTTATGGATGAACCTGGTGAAATGAGGCATTGGTGGGGATGACCGGAGAAAGTGTATGAATGGTGTATTGAGGATGTGTGTAAGTGTGTTGAGTGATTGACTTGCATGGCGTGCAAGTGAGAATACTGAGTTGTGTGGAATAAATGGTGTGGAGTAAATGGTGTGTGGAATGAGTGGTGTGGAGTGCATGGTGCGAAGGAGTGGATGGGGGAAGATGGACCCCTTCACAAATACCCAGGGAGGGTAGTTTAAAGTTAGGTAGAGGGAGTAGGTAAATTGTTTGGATATTGACGTCTGTGGTGCAGGGAGTAGCAAGTTGTTGCTTTGAGGGGTGCATAAGTGAGTGGAATGGCTGGGCGTGTGGGCTTAATTGGTGAGTATGGTTAAATGGGCACTCCGCCACTGGTAGTGTGTCGGCCAGGTGAAGCCGCAGGTAGGCTCTGGGAGCCAGTTAGAGTTCAGTGTAGTGTTAAGTGGGGCCCGAGGATCCTAAGAGAGGACCCGGGTAGCCCAATGCCAGAGAGGGCATCAGAGGGGTGAGAGAGCCAGGAGGGGCCTTCCCCGATTTCGGGTAGTTGTAAGGAGCATGGTACGCTCGGGTGGCGACTTCAGTGGCGGAGGTGCGCAGGTAGGTAGACCTGCTGGTGGAGCCACATGACCCAGCCCCGAAATTGTGCGAAGGCAGAGTAGTGAAAAATTGGGGGAGTGAGACCCCAAATTTTGGAGGCACCACATGGTGGGTCAATGGAAATTGGTTTTTAGAACCGCATAGTGTAACCATGGCCAATTGAATTGGCAGGGCATGACCCCGGGTAGTGTAACTGAATTAATGTTATTAGAGTGTAGTTTGGATGAGGAAATCTCTTCGCACCATCCACATCCACCCACCAAGGAGACGGAACTCCACACCGGGTTTTGCAAATGTTTGGATGGTAAAGACGCATCATGACGTGAGTGTGACATTGTGGTATTCTGTCTCTTCCTTCTTGGGAGGGATTGGATGACGAATTTGGCGTAGAACGGGATATGGGAGACAAAACGTAGCACGGATTTGTAAATTGTAAATACAGGGGAAGGCCAAGGGTAGGGTAGGCTGACATGGGGGGGGGGGGGGTCACGTACGGTTAGGGACGAGCTTTCTCTGCTCGCTCTCCCGCGCCCCTCATGTTGCATTGCCTTGTGCTGACGTGTACCCTTGCGCCCTTTCCTCCGCTGACTCTCTGCTTTGTCTTTCCTCCCCACCCATGGACCCATTATTTTTGTTGAGGGGAGTGTGCAGGAACACTGAGCTGTGCGGCTGCACTTTGCCACACCTGTGCCGCTGCACTCTGCTACCTGTTGCTGCACCAGTACACCTATGGACCACACGTTCTGTGGCCTGGCACCTTTTGCTGGGGCAGACAATTGCTGCAAACGTTATCTTGCCCTGCGGACCACTGGTTTTAAGTGGCGTCAAAGTCACGCAGATGGACCATGAGATTGGCCCTGCTGAAATAATAAAAAGCAACACGTAGGCCCACTTAGAGTATTAGTTATGTCATAGTATGTGTAAGAGTCGGCGATTTCCCTAGTAAACATCTGCGTTGTGTAAAGAAATGAGCTTAGGTCCCTTTCATCTTTGCGCCACCCCCCAATTCCATTATGGGCATAATCGATCCCGTGCCCCATTTGGCATCCCTCAAGTTTGTTATGCTTTGGCTACCCGGAATTTGTTACGCTTTGGCTGCCAGCAGCGCTCGCTGCCCTTGGTTTGCTCGAAACCTGTCGGGTAACACGAGGTGGGCCTAAGAAGAGGAAGGAGCGCGAGGGTCGAGGAGGGGCGGCGTCAAGCAGCGCGTCAGAAGGCGATGACGGTAAGGGCTCCCAGCCAACCAGGGCTCAGAGGGCATGGCATGATCGGGCGTGGTGAAGAACGTCTGGTGAGTTCCAGGGGGTTCCACGGGCGTGGCAATAAAACCCTTTGCGCGAGGCCCCTTACCTCAGATGAGTTATGAGAAGGGATGCGCGGTGCTCAATGAGTTATGAAAAGGGAGAGGCAGGCTCTCGAGTCGAGGACTGATGCAAGAGGACTGCCCTTAAAAGGACTGTATTGAAAGAACCTATGCAAGAGGATTTGCACGAGGACTTGGGGAATTGCAGAGCGCATTGTGACCGTATATTGAACTATTACATACACAGCCACACGAGTGATTAACCACGAAAGCCAGCCCTACCGTTCGCCCTGTAATAATCCCATGCGCGCCAACGACACGTGGAGAGCTCCTGGCCGCTGTATTCATCTTCTTCGCGGTGCGAGTTGGGGACCGGAGGAAGAGCTGCCCGGACGCCATCCCTGGACCATCAACCTGTTCGTCTGCAACCCCATGTGAGTGTGTCTGAGTGTGAACGGGCCCGTTGTCCAGGGGATAAGTATAAGACTGTTTAAGGCTGCACTGTGTCTTCTTCTTCTTTTGATCATTGCACATAGTGTGAATAAATTATGTTCTTCCTTTCTTCCAAATTCGACTGTTTCTGTGATTTCTCCATTGGGTAAGCGTGACACGAATAGGAACCGCTTGGATTGGCGTTTAGTCATTGCTAACGGCTCGGGTCACGGGTTCGCTACTGCTCGACGTATCCACTAACACCCGTGATTCGGGCGGGGCTTATTTCCTCGTTTCTGGGCAGCGTGAGCAATTAGGTAATAGCAAATTCTTAGTCCTAAAACCCTATTTCGCACTGTCCGGGAAGGACGTCATAGGTTCCGGGTCCCGTCGGTCACTCAAAGACAAGGGGACTAATCCCCCCTTGGTAAGGGGAAAATTCCGGCGCTGAGATCCGCAACAATATTATATGCACATGCATTTATATGTGATGGGATTGTACACATTATATGAGATTGTGCACACTAGATTCTACTAGAAGCACCCGCTCCATATGGGAGCCGCCATTGGAGTTATGGTATGATGTTTATGATTATTAATACCAGAGTAGAGTACCCACCCCATGATTGATTTCGTTCCAACAGTGCAACACGTTCTTCTGATGCCTTCCTTTATTTGGGTGGTGTATAGGCAACAGACCGCCACCTCGATCGCTCCCAAAAAGAAAATTAACCCAGTTTTCGTACTGGTGATGTGCATATATAAGATATTGTGGATATATTAATATAGCTCGGATAACTACCTTAACCACCGAAGGTGGACAGACATTATCAATGATCTTTTCATGCCTTTCTGTCTGTCTATATTTGTTTGTTTGTCTGTGAGCAGGATATCTCCAAATGTTACAGACGAAATTTGGGGGACAGGTTGGGTGTGTGACAAGGACTAAATGGTTAGATTTTGGTGACGTTCCGCATACAAAATGTTCAGCCTGGCAGAGGGATGCGCTCTTGGGAGTGCTCTTCTAGTTATTATATTGCAACTTACAACCCCCATGTGCAACATTTTGCAACATCATTGTCCAGATAGTGTCGTTGCGACAACTGATGTATGTGATAAGTTTTATCCTTTAATTAGCTCACTAAAAATGCCAAAGTGGCACGATATTATACTTGCGAACGGTGCGCGAGCCTGGCACAAGGCCAAAAATGGTTTGACTGCGAGAAACGTCGAGTTGCCTATATGTTGATAAAGCTTCTGGGTGGTTGACGTCTGACCCCACAGAGATTCGTTATTTCGAGACTGATGATTTGTGTTCCTGACTCCCTCGTCGGATTCTTGGGGGAATGTGATTGTCCTGGCGCCAAATTAAACAGCGACGTCGCACTCCATCTCGCATGCAATTATCTTGTCCGTCTGTTGACAGAAAGAAAAGTGCGTAATTAACCATCTTCATTGAAATAATATGGAACTCACACGATGATCAGAAACGGTGTTCATATATATATATATATATATATATATATATATATATATATATATATATATATATATATATATATATATATATATATATACATATATATATATATATATACATATATATATATATGTATATATATATATATATATATATATATATATATATATATATATATATATATATATATACATATATATATATATATATATGTATATATATATATATATATATATATATATATATATATATATATATATATATATATATATATATACAGTGAAACCTTGACTTACGAGTTTAATTCGTTCTGTGACCGAGCTCGTAACTCAATTTGCTCGTTTCTCAAATTAAAATTCCCCATTAAAATGCATTGAAATGCTATTATTCCGTTCCAGCCCGCCAAAAACCACACCAATTTTTTTTTT
Source organism: Myxine glutinosa (assembly GCF_964187855.1). Taxonomy (NCBI): domain Eukaryota; kingdom Metazoa; phylum Chordata; class Myxini; order Myxiniformes; family Myxinidae; genus Myxine; species Myxine glutinosa. The sequence goes on along the minus strand of NC_136263.1, from coordinate 58,961,466 downwards.
AATATACAGTATATATATATAAATATCTCGCGCTTTATATTTCACCTGTATGCAGCATACAAGTTGGCAGGATGGCCTGGACTGGAGGTACGCACACTTGACTCTAAACTGTCCAGCCTGGGTTTGAATCCCAACCCAGCTATAACCTGTCATGGGTGAATCACAGGCAGGGTGATTCATCAATGTGTGTACCGCTAAACTGGGCGCCCTGTTTGCGTCCCATTAGTTGTTGGATGTTGAGGATCTCACCGTGTCTTCCACAAAGAGAAGGCGAGCTATCGCCGGCACTCTGAACAAGTTGTGGCCTGGCATGCTCTTCTCCTCTGCCGTTATATACGTCCTCCTCGGCATCTTTTTCCAGAAGAGCCCTGTCTCGTCACAGTTGAAGATTTGCTGGGGGATGTATCGTTCGGCTTCTATCAGTTCGGCAAAAGTTATAATAAAATCTTCAGCTGCCTTCACATCCGAGCTTGCTGCCTCACCATGCCTGACGACGGAGTGAATGCCGGTCCTCTTCTTAAAATTATCAAACCATCCCCGACTGGCTTTGAATGACTTCCGATGCCTTGTCCGTTGATGTTCCCGCCGCCTGCTGCACCAAATCCCCGTAAATGTCTCGGGCCTTCTCACACATGATGTTCTCGGTCACGGTATCTCCTGCGAGCTGCTTCTCCGTCAACCACACAAACAACAACTTCTCCATCTCTTCATGGATAGAGGTCCGGAGCTTTGAAATAATCGTAATGCCCTTGGCTGGCGTTATAGCCTTTATCGACTCCTTCTGCTTCAAAATCGTACATATCGTAGAAGTACTACGATAGTACTGCCTCACCAAGTCGACAACACGCACACCTCGCTCATGTTTTTCGACGATTGCGTGTTTTATATCCAAGCACATCATCCTCTTCTTCTTCTCAGTACTGCCCTTGGCACTCAATTTCTTAGGACCCATGGTTAAAACTAAGAAATTTTCCAAAATAACCAAAATGCGAAAACAAAGCAGCAGCTATATACGGCAGAGATGCTTGCACGGCAAGATAACCACGTGACCTGAACCCACCTGATGGCGGGTGGCGTAAGCTCCAAAATAACCAAAATGCGAAAACAAAGCAGCACCGATATACGGCAGAGATGCTTGCACGGCAAGATAACCACGTGACCGGAACCCACCTGGTGGCGGGTGGCGTAACCTCCAAAATAACCAAAATGCGAAAGCAAAGCAGCAGCGATATACGGCAGAGATGCTTGCACGGCAAGATAACCACGTGACCGGAATCCACTTGGTGGCGGGTGGCGTAAGCTCGTAACTCAGATCTCGGCTCGCATCTCAAAGCAATAAACCGCCCGAGCGACGGCTCGTATCTCGGAAAACTCGTAAGTTGGTGCACTCGTAAGTCAAGGTTTCACTGTATATATATATATATATATATTGTTACGGATCTCAGAGACGGCACTCCCCTTAGCAAGGGGGGGGGGGGGTGTTAATCCCCTTGGCCTGTTAAGCTGGCCGTCTCTGCTCCTGGTACTTGTAACACTCTTTTGCGGGGTGGAATTTATCAGGGTTATTGGTCAAGGTGTTCTCCCTAATACCTTTATCAATCCCTCCGCAAAACAGGGAGACAAGTACCGCTCGAACCACGGACAAGATGGTATTTGCCGAGCGGTTTAGCAATCCGCAGCCCGAGCCGTTCGCAATTGACTAACCCGATTCCGAGCGTTGGCCAAATCGTGCCACAGGTATTCAATCAGGGAAAACACTAAAGCGACCGGATGAGAGGAAAACCCAAAGAATAAGAAGGAACAGGTGTAATTTATTAATTATGTACAAAACCAAAGAAGAGGAGGAACGAAATTAAAATACAGAAGAAGAAGAAGACACAGGGCAAACCTTAAAACAATCTTATATTATTCCCCAGGACAACAAGCAGGACGGACAAACAGACTTACACAACAAGGGAATAGCAGGCAGGAATGGCTGGAAGAAGGGATGAGAAGGCCCAGGCAGACGGTAGGCGTCGAGGTCCGGCTCCAGGAGTCGACTTGCGTCGTGGCGGGAAACCCTGGCAGGCAGCGAGCATGTATCGTTCACTGCGAGCGGACGTTGCATACAGCGATGGGATTGGGATGCTCCGTCTTCTTACGTGTCTCTCCCTTGTTCATTCCTCGTTCATCTCCCAACCGTGCCTTCTCTGTGACTCTGGATCACGTCTCTCTCTGCCTTCTTCACCGACTCTCTCTGCCTTCCTCGTAAAAAGGCTTCGCGCTCCCGCTTATATTACGCGTGTTGCAAATCAATGCGCGCTTCATGGAGCCACGCCCACGATGGTACCTCGCCAGCCCTGGTTGGTTGGTAGGGGCTCGCTGACTCCGCCTCGGGTGGTGCGTCGGCGTGCCACGCCCGTGATCTGGCGGCTCCGCTCCCTTCTTTCTCGGCTTGACCGCATGGCTAATGGCGACGTGGTGCCAACCCGAATCAAGGCAAGGAGCAGCGAACGAAGTACTGGGGCCTATCTTATTTGATTAATGCAACGCAGATTCAACTACTGGGAACAGATCCTTAACTGAAACACATAATAATTAAATAACTACGAAGAGGTCCTATGGTTCGCTACGTGTTGTTCATGGACTAACTAGGGTGCGATCTTTAACAAACCAATTGATGGGGATATTTACAAGGGAACATTTATATGGAAAACATTTACTAAAATTTACTAGTGAAGGAGTAGTGTATATATGTTGCTTCTGGGACACTCTCATTTTCCCATTGACTTACATGTTAATTTTTCCACTCCCTCATTGCCCCTAAACACCTCTATTTCTCTCACCCTGTTCTTTACGAACCTTCTAACCTTTTGACATGTTATCCTTATTCATTAGACCACTTAAACAATGGTCCTTCTGTGTGAACCTGTGATCCTTCTGACCTTATGGACCTTTTAACCTTTTACTCTTAATATCATCTGGTGAATCATCTTTGGCCCACTCAAACAACGACCCTTCAAATATTTGTTTATGCGTGGGAAATAATTTAATTCTCTTGCCACTCCCTTCACCATCTAATATATTAACAAAAAAGATGTTTGAGTTTGGTTCTTTATTAAGATATTTTAACTGAGCTAAGATAAAATGGTAAACCTCCCTCAATGTTCTTGTTTGAGCGCCTCCAGTGCCACATACCATTTTTAAATTAAAGTATATATTTTCCTGGCAACCATCAAAGTTTTCCATCCACTCAAAAATATTTCCATCTTTTTTACCCAATTCACCGGTATTTAAATTAATTTTCTTATTTGTTTTGTAAATTTTTTTACCAGTTGTCTTTTCAATTATACCTATTTGATATTTTTCACATTCGTTATGTTTACCATTTATATACCAAGGTTGATTACACCTCCACTCTTTAGTCTGGTTGGAACTTGGTTCTATCATTTATATAATAGTAAAAAGGCGGCGGTAGCCCGTTAAAATCCCTAACCCCCCTTTTTAACTTATCACTTATATACTTATATAACCATAAGGGAGACTATCAATTCCATTTTCTAAAATAAACCTCTTATCATCAAAAGCCCCCAATGCTTTCTTATTCACCTCTTCTGAATATAATTTATGTTTATAACTTCTTATACCATTAATCTTTCTAAACTCTTCTTTCTTTGTTGTTAAACAGTTATAATAATCCTTAAAGTTTATTGTTTCTTTAATGACATTTTTCTTTACTAGGGCATGCCCGTACTATATATATATCTAAAATTATATCCCCCCCCTCTATTTACATGAAATGGTTTGGTCCATTCGCAAAGCCAAAGCGAACGGCTTGCGAGTACGGTGACAATCCCCCCCCTCTATTTACATGAAATGGTTTGGTCCAAAGCGAACGGCTTGCGAGTACGGTGACAATCCCCCCCCCCCCCTCTATTTACATGAAATGGTTTGGTCCAAAGCGAACGGCTTGCGAGTACGGTGACAATCCCCCCCCCTCTATTTACATGAAATGGTTTGGTCCAAAGCGAACGGCTTGCGGAGTTTGGTAAAGAAATCGTCATAGCGTGCACAAACGCGCAGGAAAGCGAAAGAATCGCAAATTAGTTTTAATTAGTTTTAAAACATAGTTTAACGCCAACATAGCGGCAACATAGTTTGCCAACGTGAAATAAATGAATACGCTCTCAAATGTGCCGTCCGAGGCAGAGTCTGTTCGGCACGTTCGGCACACGTGATAGCTCGCTGCTCTCTGATTGGTTGAATCGTTTTTTGGACATAGCTCGGTAACTACTTGTCCGATTAATATGAAACCTTGAAAAGGCACATCCTCGGGTCCCCAGCAATATACCTGGCAAGTTTCAAGTATATCGGACCCGTGGTTGTCGAGAAACAGCGGTCACAGACATACAGACATACATACATACATACATACACACAGAGATTACTGGAATTATAGATAGATGCCTTTTAACTTCTTATCAGTTTTTTCAACGTTATTCACAATGTATTTATAAGCATAAGCCTTAGACCTCAATCCCACAAATTCACTCATTACATTTCCTCCTAATTCATCCTTAAACTTTCCAATCACCTTTTTATTTTTAGAAGAGAACAACTCACTCTCTGGTCTGTAATTACTAGTGTCATAGATATTAATGTCCTTTTTCATGTCTGAATAAACATCATCAGTATTAATTTGCAAAATAAAACTATCTGTATCCATATAAAGTAGATGAACATCATTTTGATATTTCTTCCTCAAGTTATTATAAAAGTAATCATACATTAATGACTTTGATAAATCAAGAATTGATGTTCCAATATAAATAGGTTTGTCCATTTCAATACTCTCTTTAATCAAATGGATCGCACAAAAGTTCTCAGTAAAGACCTCAGCTCTAGTAAAACTCGATCTATTAATTAATTTTGATGCTTGTTTCCAAGATGTTGATAGTCTGATATTTTGTCTTTTTCTCACATTTTCCATGGTCTTACCAAAGACCACATTATTCATCAATTTATAAAAGTCTTTCTCAAAATCTGTTTTTGACTCTGTTCTTCTTTGTGTATTAAAATCAATGTACCCCTTCAACCAATGACTTTGATTGAACTTTAGAACCCTATGGATCTTCTCTACTCTTAGACCTTTTGATAAATATTGTCGCAAATTTCTTTGGTGTAGAACATAATTTTTCTTGTTATATAATGTAGTAAGTAATTTTTCTGTTGATTCACCTTTATTAAATGATTGTTGATAATCACTTAACCACTCCTTCTTTGGACTTTCCTTTTCACAAGCAAATGGGAGATCTTTGTGTAGGTTATGAAGTTCCTCTGGATATTTCAAATCGACCTCAAAATAATAACCAACCTTTGAATCATCCAATTCTTTTTGTGTAGAGATACATACATCTTGTAAAACCTTTTTGTAATCTTTTTCCTTTACCCATCTAAGTTTTCCATAAGGAAGAGCCTGAGACATTGCCCAGCCATACAGGTTGTTCGCATCATAATACATCAAGTAGGAGCTCTCTACCGATGGATCATAATTTGGAATGTACTTGTTATTTGCTTTAGCATATCTCTTTGAACAGACTTGTGAAATTCCTCCTCTCTTTGCCTTTTCAATCATCAAAAGCATATCAACATCGGTTATCAAATCCAAACCTTGTTTTGTCATTTTTAACATCGCGCTCCAAGCCAATCCAGGAGCAGTGTAATAGTGAGCAGGATCCAATCCATATCCAGAATGACAGATTGTTCTGAAAGCCTCAAACACATCAGCCAACAAAAGCACATCAGTTTTGAGGTACAAATCGTGATACTCACCAAGATTCTTAATGTTATATTTTTTCCAAACATTTTGTGCGTGTACATAATCTTTATCAGATATATGACTATTATTTAATTTGTTATAGAAATTTTCTTTTAAAGGAAGTTGTGTTTCATTGAATCTCTCAAATGAGTCCATATAGTCATAAGGGTAAATTCCCTTTTGTGTTAGAAAATCTTTATCTAAAAAATACTCTGAAAGACATGGAAACTCTTTTAGATTTTGAACCAAGTTAGCCAATGGACTTGCCATGAATTTAAATGTATCAAGAAATCTGATATGAGTAATAGGAGATGTGTGAATTGTTTTTGTGAATGAAATGTATTTCTGATCCGTGTTTGGAATTGCTGAGACACTTCCAGAAGTCTTTGAGAGTTCCTTGATAAATAGATGTGTATCATAATGAGCGTTGTTATGAAGAAAGACAGGAATGAAAGAGGGGAGTTGATAATTAATATTACAACTTTGATGAGCCGGACCTCTATATTTACCAGTGAGATGACAATGGTCTCTAACCTTTAGACCTTTACCAATTTTCTCCTCACAAATATGACAGACATTGTTTTTTATAAATTCTCTTTTTTCTTTACTTGTTAAGGACATTGGTTTATTGGTTTCTCTCATTATCTTGGTTAATCGAACACAGTCTTTTTCTAGTCGTTTCACAAACTCCTCTGGGGTATTTGAGCCTCTATACATCTCTAACTAGTTATATTTATCACCAACGGATGATTTGATATAATAACAAAAACCACAAGGAGTATGTTTTTGATATTTATTTGTGTATGATTCTTTTGGATCTGGAGAAGCAGTATCAATTTTTTCTAAAATACTTTCAAAATCAGCATATATAACAAATGGATGTTTTATTGTTTTCTTTTCATCTTTGAATGTGATCTTTGAGCCTTTTTTAGGCATGTTGATTACCGTTGATTTATGTTCACCACAATAATTTGAATGTTTATCTAATCTTTCTTGTGTATGGAAGAAGTTAAGACAACGCATACAAATATATATTTTATTTGTTCTTTTACATACTTGTGGTTTTATTAATTTTGTAATATCTTTGATGTATGTATAATGTGAATTTTCCTCTGAATTAAAATATAGAAGATTAATATGAGTTTGTTTACAATTGTCAGAAAGCTTTAAAACCTGAATGTTGTTTGTTTCTGTTAGACCATAAACATTCACTGATAAATTATTCAACTTTTCAAATTTAGGAATATCATTTAAAGCCATCGGAAACTTTAGATCTTTCGTATTTAATGTATTCTCATATTTTTTATAATGAGATACTCTTTCATCATGAAAATGTGGAGGATGTAAGTGTGCTAGAATAGACCAGAGAAAACATTTATTGTCTTTATTTTTGATATTGATAACGGCTTTTCTATTTTTGATAACACTGGGTAAATCAATGTAAGAAGAAGCTTTTAGAGGATCTGATTTAATAATATGAATGTCTATGTAAATAATTTTTCCTATATTGAATCCACTTCCTACGATTGAATTATCCACATCTTGCTCTTGTTTAATAAGTTCATCATAGACTCCTGATGTTTTAAAATCTTGATATGAAGATATAAAGTGTGGCTCAGTTCTCATGTATGGTGTATCTATAACTCCTTCGTCCTTTGTCATTTCTAATTTTACTCCCATATAAAATTTAAGTGGTTTCATTTCTTTAAGTGTTTTTTCAATCAACGTTTGAACAGCAGGTTTAACGATTTCTACAGCATCAACTATAGACTCTGGTTCAGGAGGTTTGAAGTTAAAGACTCTTATTTTAATATGTCCTTTGAATGCACCATCAGAGTTTTTAATAGTAAACAATTTTGACAAGTGTTTGTTAGTTTTAAGATGGGCTTTAACCCCCTTCTTGAGGATGGTTGTTTTACAGACCTTACAATGTTTTGTTTTAGGTGGAAGAGGGGAAAGTTTGTTAAGAATGTTGTATGTATGTTTTGCGGTGAGAATATGTTGTTTATAATATTTTACTTCCTTCTCGCAAGTATCACAATAAACCATATTGTTACGCAACTGTGATTAACACCACAGTTACGGATGGCCGATTTGTGAGACTTTAACTCCCGAGGCGAAAACTCAATGGCGGATTCAAACTCAACACAAACGCGCGGAATGGCGGGACACAGCGAAGGCTCCGCAACCTTATCTATTAAAATGAAACACCCAGGAAAACTGCGTTCAGATATATATACAGAAAATAATATAAGGATTTATTATCGAATAGTAATACAGTGAAAAAGCCGCGCCGGTAAATCTAATAACTCTAAATCGGGACGTCCCCACACGACTGACAGCAAACACGATACGAGGGAGATTATGAATACAAAAATAACACGTCACGTCGTTCAAATGTACGCGGATGCGGCTTATCTGTCTTTCGTCGTCTTGGTAAGTTGGTGGCGGCCGTCCACACCGCTCCTTTTGGCCCGATCGCACACCACCAGGTCCTTCGCTCCAAGCTCCACGAGGCCCCGCTCCAAGCACCACGCGTCCGACGCGTGGCCAGCAGCTTCACACGAGGACGATCTCCACAAGGCCCGTGCACCAATGGTTCAACGGAGGCCTCGACTTGCAACGAACTGCTGCGAACTGCCGCGTGCTCTGTGGGCTTGGTGTGCTCGGTGTGTGAACGAACTCTCCACCAACTGCCTTCGGGGAGCTTTTCCACCAACTGCCTTCGGGGAGCTTTTCCACCAACTGTGTCTCTGCGTCGACTGTGTGCTCCAACCAACTCCTACGAACTCTCTGGTGTCTGCCTGCGTCTGCCGACTGCCGTGTGTCACCGTGTGTCTGCCACGAAATGGCGTCCGACCGTCGCATATATTGGTGGCCGATCACGTCCCATTGGCGCACTCCTCAGCCAATCACAGCCTCCCAACTCGCCGGCTCGCCCCGGCCACGCCCTCTGCGGCATGCTCCACTCTCGCTCACCGACCCCCGCGGTCCCTGTGCTACAACACGTGTCAGGCAAGGTTTGTAGGACTTGGAGGTGTAAACGGTGGCGGTGTATTGTGGCGGTGTTTTTGGCCTGGTTTCCTGTCCATTTATTACGAAGTCAATGTCAGGGAAAGGGAATTATTTAATGTTGCGCTAAGGACCTAACTAATGTTTATGTGGTTTGCAGTGCCATAATGGACAAAGGTTTGACTACCAGGTGAGACTCACAGGGGCGTTACCTTTAATCCCTCACTATTTAACACTCGGACCTCCAGGTAGATCCACAATCATACATCTTACCCCGACAAACGCCTAAACATCAATAACTTATTACATGTAGAGTCCCTGTCACGACAGCCGAATACCTACCTATTCAGATCTACCTAGCTCTAGATGTTACTCTACCAAATTCATAACACAGCCCCCCCCCTGGAACCGTAGCTCCTGCAAGGTTCACCGCAGGCGCTACCATTCGAGCCTTAACACTTACTGTCACACACTTAATTAACCTATGAATTAAATCAGGAAGGGCTGTGGGAAGTGAGTCGGACTACCTACCTACACTTCCTTAACATGCTGAACCCCTTAACCATCATGCAAGTATGTACATTTTCTTCGTTGTTCCTGTGGAGGGAGGAAACAACCAACACACAACACTAACTTAACCACAAAACTTAACCATCTTTCCAAACTCAAAACTCTAACCTTTGTACATACCCCGGTCTACAGACCGCGTCCCCCGGTGGATGCCACAAGACACAACCTTACCTGCGGGGCCATCCCCAATGCATCCCCCTAAATTTCCACGGGCCCTGTCCAGATGTTACAGGTGAGTGACACGGCTCGGTGGATTTCGCCCACATTCATGCTACACAGACCCCTTAACCACTCATTCTCATTCCATAGGTCATCAAGGCATTTCAAAAATCAATAAGGTTCTTCTCAATACATCCCCTGCAGGACCATGGCATTGATGTCATTCACGTGTGTGTGCATTCCTCAACTAGGCAGCGGGGAGGTACCGCACAAAAAGATGGTGGGGGCGCATCAGGCTGTGGTGCCCGCAGTCCCAAAAACAAGTCAACCGACTTACAAGTTCATTGCCCCCCCCCTTTACCTCTTGGCCCCGTGACAGCCCAACAGCCCCTTTCCGCCGTTACCTCGCCGGTGAGGGTCTCCACACACACCAGGCTCCTTTGCCTCCTGCTTTCGCGCAGCAACACGGGTCACCGGGGGACTTCCTCACCCCGCGGCGCCCAACCAGACCCTCCACCGACGAGCTCCAATTTCCAGTTACCACCGGCTGCCAGGGGTAATTGCCGCAGAGGGGGGCCCGCAGGCATCGCTCCTCAGAGCTTGCTCTGTACCTGCGGACACACACACCTTCCCCACCCACAAGACCCCAAAACACACTTCCTCCCCCGCTGCCATTCAATTCTCCACACAACTCAGCACAATTCAGTACAATTCCATAGATGGTGTAAAAGGTGTTACAAGGCTTGCCATGGCCTGCCACATGTGAAATCCCCCAGTTCACATTTAAACCATCACACATTTCCAAAAGCACATTTCCAAAAGCACAAGTATCGCCCCTCATTATCTCCAATAATCATCACTCACTCTCCAGGTTCCACTCTCACGACCACATCAAAACACCTAACCACAATACAAAAACATACGCCACCCACAAGACACTGTGGCTCCCATTCCATCCCCTCACCGGCCATGTCATCACTCTCACCCGCCTCCCAACTCCAATTTACATGTCCCCAATTTCCAAAGCAAGTCCTGAAGCCTGGGACAGTACTCCTCAAAACACTCACCTCATGTGCAGGTAGTTGCAGGTTGGTCGGGTCCAAGAGCGTCATCCACCCTTCACAATCCCAAAATTTCACATTGGGCCTACCAAATACTTCCAAATTTCTCTTTTGTCCCCACTACACTGGCAGGTATGTGGATCCGCATCCAACGGTGATCATCGCTACACAACTACCTACAGCCACGTCAGCTCTGCACCTCTACCGTGCAAGGGTCACCGGGACAAGGTGAGCAGTCAAAACGCCAACATGGCCCATGAGTGTCCATAAGGGTGCGACCCACCATCCATCCTTCGGCCCCCCTGCGAGGAACACAGCTGCAGCAGCCCCAGCTGGCCAATGTGGTGAGCACTTGCTGCCACAACACACACTACCGCACACACAACCTCGGCCCTGGGGGGCACGGTCGCAGTGCGTGGCATCCCTACAGCCACGTCCCCTGCACCTCCCCATCATCCCCCAGTCCGACTACAGAACTGCAGCCCCCCAGTGCTCACCCACACTTGACCACACCAAGGTCCAGTCAACAGCCATGCTCCACCAGGAGACTCACCCAGAAGACATGGTCCACACACCTCGGACATGCACAGCACCACGTTGACCCTCAGGCTACACAACTGCATCCCCAGGATCCCGCGTCCCAAATATCAGCACAGTTGCCCCCGCAACCAGTTGAAAGCTGTGTCTTGCTACCCTATTAATTTCATCACAGCCTCCAACACTTTGGTCTACACACCTGGATCAATAATGGCGTCACTGTACAGTGTCCACCATGGCATTTCAAAATCCACCCTTAAATTTCCATCTAACCCACAGACTACCCATGCTAAACATTTATCACATTTCACTAACCTCACCAAAGAAGGATGCTTTGCCATACACATGCCAGCCGAGCATGGCCCATATGCTCGGCTCGTTACACATCTCCCGATTCACATCCCCATGGCTCTCTTCCCAACCCGAGAGTCCATAAATCATAACGGAGCATCTGTGGAAGGTCACTCACACCATCACGTTCCACAGATGCCCCAATGGTTGTCCGGCAGGCTATCTCCATCCCTGTCCATTCGGTTTGACCCGCGTCCATCGACCAACACGGCATGGCAGGTCATCACATGCCAGTTGTCCCAGAGTCTCAGGGAGAGGGTGTCAGGTCGCATGCCCGGGTGATCACTACATCAGGCCCAAGCTGGCCATCTGCGGTGCCACCACCAAAGCGCGACCCACAACACCTCCCCCTAGTGGTCCTCAATAAATGCCAACCCAGGCTTGAGAAACCACCTCGGACCCCTCTGGAGGTCTTAACCCCCACCAGGGTCCGGTGACCCTGCCGGCCCGAGCCACCAGCTCGGACGGCGCCCCGATGGACAAGGGACGCCACACTCCACCAGACCCCCCGTGGGACCCAGGTCGTACCTCGACACCCAAGGCTGGACCCCACGTCCAAATCTCGCCATCACAGCCCCCCAGCTGGCTGGCATACCCAAATTTTGAAAGGGGCAACTTTTGCCCGAGGCCATCACCCATGACCTCTCCATGTCCAGATCCCGCAGCCCGGGGACCAATCCCCACCATGGCTGCTCCAAATCAATTTCCCATTGTAATTTTATTTTAAATTTTATTTTACAAATTTTCATTCCCACTGCCAAACCGCAGCTGCAGGGAACAACCTCTACCACCGGTTGTTCTGCCCCTCCCTGCAGTTGATCCAAATTCCCTACAGGGACCAAATCTCCAGAAGCTCTATCTCCCGATCCTCCAAGATCCAAATCCAGCCCGGAGCCAACACACTCCCCCAACTGGTTGTCCAATTTTGGAGCCTCTGTTTCCAAATAGCAGTGTACAGTGAGCGTCCCCTCGGTCATTCCAACCTCCTCCTCGGACCAACTCACCTCTTCACCCAGGCTCCTTTGGGCCTGAACAAGCTCTACCTCCATGGGACTGTCACAGGTCTCCAGCCGCTGGATCAAATCATCCTCAATAAATACCCGGTCCGGCTCTATCGCATGGACCCCCAAAAACTCTACCCCCTCTTGCTCCGCACCACCGCCCTGGTGCTGCACAATTCCAAATTCATCCCCCGGTTGGGGTGTTGTGACATCCACACGGTCCCGATAAACAACCAGGCCAGAATGTGGGAAACATTCCCCATTACAACTCTCACATTCCAAATTTCCTTCCCCGCTCACCTGTGGACACTCCACGTTTACCTGCAGGCATTCCCCATCTACCTGTACACATTCCCCATCCACCTGTGGACATTCCCCATCCACCTGTGCAATTCCAAATTTTGCCATTTTGTTTGCCAGCCCATCAATTTTAATACTCAATCGATCACTCATTTCCTTCATTCCTTCCCTCCATTCCTTCCCCTGTGACTTCATTTGTTCATTCAATTCCCGACTGGCTCGCTCACTCTGTGCGTTCATGTCTCCCCGAATTTCTGCAAGGTTTCGCTCACCCTCGGCCCTCTGAGCATTTATTAAATTTACTATGGTCTGGAGATCTATCGGGGCCGTCCCACTTGTTCCCGACTCCCCGGTAGGGGAGGGGCATAAGTTGGTGCTCGGGACGAGGGAGGTTCCAAGGCTCACCTCTGCATCAAATTCCCCTATTTCCGGCTCACTCCCAAGTCCCAACGCTGACGGAGGCCTCGCTGCGTACTTCCATCTCATCAATTTCCGACATCCGCTTTCCGGAAGATTGTTTCCCGCGCGCGTATTTATTTTAATAATTCCTGAAACAATTTAAATTTGACGAAGACGCGATATCGCGCTCCGTTTGCCCGATTGATTATTAAATTTCTCCGCCTCGACTATAAAAATTTTGCGTTCGAACGTCGGGCGCAATGTACGCCCGACCGTGTCGATGTCGCCCCGCGGACAAAAAAATTTGTCCGACCGTGTCGATGTCTCGCCGCGGACAAAAAAATTTGTCCGACGGGTTCAAATCCTACACTCCTGACACCACTTGTTACGCAACTGTGATTAACACCACAGTTACGGATGGCCGATTTGCGAGACTTTAACTCCCGAGGCGAAAACTCAATGGCGGATTCAAACTCAACACAAACGCGCGGAATGGCGGGACACAGCGAAGGCTCCGCAACCTTATCTATTAAAATGAAACACCCAGGAAAACTGCGTTCAGATATATATACAGAAAATAATATAAGGATTTATTATCGAATAGTAATACAGTGAAAAAGCCGCGCCGGTAAATCTAATAACTCTAAATCGGGACGTCCCCACACGACTGACAGCAAACACGATACGAGGGAGATTATGAATACAAAAATAACACGTCACGTCGTTCAAATGTACGCGGATGCGGCTTATCTGTCTTTCGTCGTCTTGGTAAGTTGGTGGCGGCCGTCCACACCGCTCCTTTTGGCCCGATCGCACACCACCAGGTCCTTCGCTCCAAGCTCCACGAGGCCCCGCTCCAAGCACCACGCGTCCGACGCGTGGCCAGCAGCTTCACACGAGGACGATCTCCACAAGGCCCGTGCACCAATGGTTCAACGGAGGCCTCGACTTGCAACGAACTGCTGCGAACTGCCGCGTGCTCTGTGGGCTTGGTGTGCTCGGTGTGTGAACGAACTCTCCACCAACTGCCTTCGGGGAGCTTTTCCACCAACTGTGTCTCTGCGTCGACTGTGTGCTCCAACCAACTCCTACGAACTCTCTGGTGTCTGCCTGCATCTGCCGACTGCCGTGTGTCACCGTGTGTCTGCCACGAAATGGCGTCCGACCGTCGCATATATTGGTGGCCGATCACGTCCCATTGGCGCACTCCTCAGCCAATCACAGCCTCCCAACTCGCCGGCTCGCCCCGGCCACGCCCTCTGCGGCATGCTCCACTCTCGCTCACCGACCCCCGCGGTCCCTGTGCTACAACACGTGTCAGGCAAGGTTTGTAGGCCTTGGAGGTGTAAACGGTGGCGGTGTATTGTGGCGGTGTTTTTGGCCTGGTTTCCTGTCCATTTATTACGAAGTCAATGTCAGGGAAAGGGAATTATTTAATGTTGCGCTAAGGACCTAACTAATGTTTATGTGGTTTGCAGTGCCATAATGGACAAAGGTTTGACTACCAGGTGAGACTCACAGGGGCGTTACCTTTAATCCCTCACTATTTAACACTCGGACCTCCAGGTAGATCCACAATCATACATCTTACCCCGACAAACGCCTAAACATCAATAACTTATTACATGTAGAGTCCCTGTCACGACAGCCGAATACCTACCTATTCAGATCTACCTAGCTCTAGATGTTACTCTACCAAATTCATAACAATATTTATAGCGTGAGAAAACGTGGTGTTTTATATATATCACTGTGCTTAAAATAAAACACTTTTGAGCTTTACAGCTCCGTTTTATATATATCGCTGTGCTTAAACTAAAACACTTTTTCACTCAGAATCATCTAAGTCATAACTATCACATGAATACTCAGAATCATACTCAGAGTCATCAATAAAGCTACTCTCATAACTATCATTTGAGCACAAACTATTAGTATCATAACTATCATCTGTGTTCAATGAAATACTATCATCACCATCGTCCGAGTTCAATGAAATACTATCATCACTATCGTCCGAGTTCAATGAAATAGTAAAATCTTCACTGCTGTAATGACTCATATTTAATTAGCAGAAAAAACCTTTCCATCTATACCAATATACTTTCTTTCATTAACGGATTCAATCTCTACATTTTTAATATCAAAAGTTATCTTTAAATAATCTCTAACTATCATAGAACGAAATGACATTTCACCAGAAATATTAACATCATTCATTTTACTTAGATCTATACCCTTTGGATTATTAAAGTAAATACAAATTTCTCCACGAGTATTGTTGATGGTCTTATCATTCTTTTTCAAAGTATCATGGTCAATCACTTTTTCAAGCTTTGAATAAATTGCCAGGAGTAGAGGAGAAACTTTTGTTAGATTTACTTTAATGGATGTCTTTCCAGGTATAGTTAGAGCTCTTCCTTTAAATGAAATAGAGGGGCTCATGTTATTTTCCATAACTGGTTTTACCCAAAAATTTCCATATTTATCTTTGTTCAATTTAACATCTTTGACATATTTTTCTCTATCTTTCACCGAAGTAGAGATTGATTGAAATTTGTCTTTTGTGCTTTGAAACATTGTATTTATTAATGAATAAACTTGGGTTTAGTTTAAGTAAAAATTTACCATATAAATATGATAAGTTCTGAAGGATATTTAGAATTTCCAGACTCTCCATATGATAAATTAGAGAATTGTCCGGCTTGTGATAGAATAGGGCTTAATAATGAGGGTTCATATAAACAATGTATTTTCTGTGATTTAATTTTAATTAATGATAATTAAAAAAAAATAATATATATAACTCTTTTAAATTAGAACCAAAAATGAATTACTTTACAAGATTAATAAGAGAGATGAATGTTAAGTATTGTGATGATAATACACCATTTCTTTCAAGGGAAGAGACTATTTGTATTGAGGAAATGTATAAGGGTTTAATGATATTTATTATTCAAAATAATTTTAATGGAAATGTTAATACAAGATACTATATAAATAAAATAATGAATTATTTTGAAATTAAACCCGAACTCAGGATAAAATATAGAGTTTCTAAAATAGCTCAAAAAAAGTTAGATGACTTGTTTTCCAAATATATAAATGAATGATTTTTTACCCGTTTGGGAAAATAAGATAAAATTTAATAACCATAAAAACATTCCAAATTCATTGAGATGTCTAATAGTTGGTTCAAGCGGATGTGGAAAAACCTGTTTACTTTTAAAGATGCTCCTTGGTCCTAATTTTTTAGATTATGATAATTTAATAATTTTTACAAAGTCCAGTTTTCAACCCGAGTATCAACTACTCTCACAGGGTTTTAATGCAGGTCTTAAAAAGGAAGACATTATCGGTTTATTTAAACTTCAAAACAAACTAAATGATTATAATATTGAAGATATAATACAATTATTTTGTGATACACAGAAATCAAAATCGAAACCAAAACCCATAACTTGTATTCTCAGTAATAATACGGATGATATACCTTCACCTCAAGATTTAGATAAATCAAAAAAGAACCTCGTCATCTTTGATGATTGTGTTAATGAGAGAAACCAAACAGTAATGGATAGCTACTATACAAGAGGGAGACATTCTTCTTGTAATTGTATATATCTTAGTCAATCATATTTTCAACTCCCTCGATGCTCAATAAGAAACAATGCCAATACTTTTATTTTATTTAAGTTAAATTCAATAGATGTAAATAATTTTTGGAGAGATAATTGCTCTACGTTATGTAGTAAAAAAGAATTTGAAAATTATATGAAACACACGATTGAAAAATATAAATATATTGTTGTGAAACAAGATGAGATATTAAAGGATGTATTTTTATTTTAAACATAATTACATATATAAATGATAACTATTATTATTAATCTTGTGGGTAAATCTGCTTCAGGAAAGAACTTTCATAAATCTAAACTCTTGAATAGTAAAAATGAAAAGATTGTAAGTTTTTAAAAAAAACACCCTATGAATCGTTTTGTGAGTACTACAACCAGAGCAAAGCGACCAGGAGAAGTAGAAGGGAAAGATTATTACTACATTTCAATGGAGGAACATATGCGATTGAGGAACGAAGGTCAAATATTTGAGGAGGTCTCTCTTGGTTCTACAAAATATTCACATTGTAAGAGTGAGTTAAATAAAGTAAAATCTAATGGTCTTGGGATTTTAGAAACTAATCCTGAAGGAATGAGACAAATTATTAAACAATTGTGTGGTGATGGAGTTAAGATTTTATCATTCGGTTTTGATATCGATGAGGAGACTCAACGCAAACGTATGAAAAGCAGAGATACAAGTATTAGTGAAGAAGAAATAACAACTCGTATTAATACCAATAAAGAATTTGATGAAATATTTAAAGAAAAGGATTTATTTCAACACATTTACTATAATGACAAAGAAAAGGAAAATTTTCCCATTGACCTTTACAATTCATTAAATGATATTTTTCAATAAATAAATACAGAAAATGAATAACGAAGAAAGAGCAAGAAAGTTTAAAGAACATCAAGAGTTGGTTTCAAAAGTTGTAAAGCAACAGGAAGAGATAAAGAAGAAACGGAGACAGAAACTAACTGGTGAAGAAGCCTTTGAAAGAAAACAAGAGAAATTTTTTAAACCGCTTTTAAAAACTCAACACCCTACAGTTCCCACAGTAGAATTTACTCCGAAAAAACTTCAAATGCTCAAAGATTTTAGTCAGATAACAAAACAAGAACTTGGAAAATTAGAATATAATGATGAAGAATTATTTCAGAAACTTGAGGAGGTAAATCAACCCCCTAATTATGTAGTGGAAGCTCTTCAAAACAATGAATATTTGGCAGATTCAAAAACCAGAGCAGGTCTCATTCCAACAGAAGAACCAGCAGTGTTCCATCTTGTGAAAGAAAAGGTATTGATATTTAATGATGAATTGATGTTCTTGAGTTCTACTCAACCAAATGTTAAATTAACTCCAAGATTAATGTTTCTTCTAACAAACCCCGGATTCAGCGGTTCAAAATATTTTGAGGAACCACTTGATATGGAAAGAGAGGAAGATAGGGTATATATTGAGTTGCTAAATGCACTTGATTATGGAGTTTCTGTTGCTGGTAAAAGTAAGAAGAATGAGAAGGAGAAACATATTATTGATGCTTTAAGTAAGCTTGGTTCGGGTGTTAGTTTTCTTCCAAATGACCCATCACAATTAGTTAATAGGCTATTATTGTTGTTAGGTAGTAAGAAGGCTGGAAACAACAATTGTTTTAATGAATCCTCAGCCATTTTAGATCAGTTGATGAATATGAAAATAATTAATAAATGTCAATACAAAGATATTTTATTAGATATTAAATAAGATGAGAAGCACAATTCTTAGTTTTAATTTCACAACGAGTGATTACACAGCTTCATTCCCTTACCCACTACAACTTGACCCCCTTACCTCATATGAGGCATCTTTATTGTCGATGGAAACTTATAATACCTTGTTTAATATCACAGAGAAAAACAACAAGTTTAGTTATAATCCAGGAAGTGGATATAAAACTATAACCGTTTCACCTGGAGCTTACGAGATTTCTCAAATATCTTCAGAAGTCTCTCGCCTTATGAAAGAAAAAGGTGATGAACCAAAAAATATTGTAATAGATATTCAAAAACACACTTCAAAATCAACTATTAAACTTAAAAATAATTATAACGTTGATTTCACGATTGAAAATTCGTTTAGAGAGCTATTGGGTTTCTCTTCAAAAAAGATTGAAAATAACGGGACGTTTTACAATGATAATGTTATCCAAATATCCTCCGGTATAAATTCAGTATTAATTCATTGTGATTTGATTGATGGTGCTTATAACGATGGAATAAGAACAAATACAATATTTTCATTCAGTGCATACTCAACCCCGATTGGTTATAAATTTAATATGGAACCAAAAAATCTTGTCTATTTACCTGTGTCAGGAAAAACCATATACAGAGTAAATTTTAGGATAACCGACCAAGATAATCGTATGATATCCTTTAATGATGAAATTATATCCATCAGAATTCACCTACGTGAGGTTTTTCAATAAATAAATAATGGTTATTGTGAGAAAACACGAGTTGGGAAAATATAAAATAATTACAGGGGAGGGCATGTACCTTTCACCATACTATACAAGGTATGTGGGTAGAGGATACTATAAACCAAAGAGACAACGGGGTGTGGGTCATCAATTTCGAAATAAAGGAGATAGGATAATTGATACTCTAATGGGTATTGGTTCAACCATCCTTAAACATAAAGACCTAATTGGTTCAACTGCTTCTGCCGTGGGCTCCGTTGCGGGTGCTATAAAGAGTATAAAAGATGCTCAAAAGGAGTCTCATAAATTACAAGCAATCAAAGAAATAAAAAAAGGTAAAACTCAACTATCTTCACAAGAACGACAAAAAATCATTAAAATACTTGGGTCAGGGTTTCAACGATTTTAATACTATATTAGTACAAGCATGGAAGCGATTGATAGTATCTATGATTTGGATGATACAATTATCATTTCAAACTCCACGAAAAAGGAAGACTATTTTAAGGTAAATGCTATAACAGGAACAGACTGGAATTCAAACGGAACAAAAAGTTTTGAAATAAATAATCAACAAACTTACTTGAATATAGCTGATAGTTTCTTGCTGTGTAAATTTAAATTCACTAAGGCTGCGAATAATACTAATGCTACACTTGTAAATGATTTCTTCTGGAAAATGTTTGATAGTGTTCGCCTGTATATTGGAACACAAGAGGTTGAAGTGGTTGATTATGTCTCTGCTACATCTGAAATGATGAAATTTACACTATATTCGTTTGGTGATAGAATGGGTAAGGGAGCTGTTGAAGGTTTTATTCCTGATATGTCAACGGGTACAAACACAGACCCTGGTTATAGTCAAAGGAAGGCAATGTATAATGATGACACAAAACCAGAGAATAGTTTTACCGTAGCAGTACCTCTGAAAGGTATATTTGGATTTTGTGATTATGACAAAGTTTTGTATGGTCTTAAAATTAGATTTCAACTACAAAGGAATGATAATGTAAATAGGTTGCTTTTTGGGGTTGAAAATGCTTTTGGAGACAACAATAAATTTGTTATTAATGATTTGTGTTGTATATCAGTGAATATACTCCTAATCTTAAAACGGAAGAGATGTTAAATAGAAGACTTAACTCAAAGAAACCGCTAAATGTATCATACCTTAAAAGAAGATGTCAACACGTTAAACTGGAACACACTACCTACACTTGGAATTTGGGTGTTCTTCAAGGAAAGCCACGATACCTCTGGCTCATTTTTTAAAAACCAGATGGAGAGGACGGTACTAATAAGAATAATGCGCTGAGTGATAATGCTAAGGTGAAACAACTTCGGGTTTCTCTTGATGGCACATTTTATCCGCGAGATAGATTGGAAATTGATTGGGAAAAAAATGATTATGCGGAAGCCTACAAGTCTTACCAAAAGGTGTGTGAAAGCAACGGTAATAATGATCCTATTTTGGATATGGTTGCGTTTCAAAAACTTTATACAATCTATGCAATTGACCTGAGTTCTCAAAAGGAAACTATAAAGTCTAATCGAGTGGATACTTCTCTATACATTGAAAGAGGGGAGAGTGAAGAGGTTAATGCATATTGTTTGCTTTTGGAGGAAACAGAATTACAGATTAATACAGATAATGGTGTTATGATTAATATCACATAGGTTTTTTCTCATAAATAAATGGTTGGGGTACATGTTAATCAAATCAATCTTAATAAATTAACATCTTGTATTCAAAATCAAAAGCCTTGTATTATTAATGTTAATACAATTCAAAGAAAAGGAGCTGTAAGAATTGATGTTTTACTCACACACACACAAGTAAAAACACTAAATGATGTTGGATCACTTAAAATTAAAAGGACGAAACCTATGTTAAAGAAATATTCAATAGACGAGTCAAGAGGAGGATTTCTCCCGTTTCTAATTCCTTTATTTGCTGGTTTAAGTGCGGCGGGAGCATTGACTGGTGGTATTTCAGCAGCGGTAAAAACTGCTAACGAAAGGAAGGCACAACTAAAAGCTCAAAAAGAATTGGAAAGACATAACAAGGAGTTGGAGAAACAAATTAGTGGAAGTGGTGTAATTGTAGATTTTGCTCAAAAACTTGAAAGTCTACCTGATAAAGCTAGATTGTTGGTTGGAGATATGCTTTCCTCTATCGCTCAAGCGGGTGTTAAACTAACTAAACGGGGTAATGGATTGTATCTTTCTCATAAATAAATGGATAAATGGTTTAAACAATTTGGAAAGAATACAACGTCAAATATAGAACTAGCTAAGTATTGTAAAACACTAAAAATTGATAATGTGGTTATTTGTATGAGAGATGAATTAATACATATAAATAAGAATACAAAGAATATTATTATGAATTTAGACACACAGAATGGTTCTCATTGGGTTTGTATTCATAATAGTCAGGATAAATATTATTTTGATAGTTATGGTATGCCACCACCTGTTGAAGTAATACAATTCTTACAGAATGGTGTTTATCAAACATTTCAAGTTCAAGAAATTAATTCTAAATGTTGTGGTCAATTATGTTTATATGTATTATTTCAACTCAACAATAATGAAAATTTTTATGATATCATTTTTAATCTAATATAAATGACTTATGTTGGAAAAGATGGTTCTATCTTTGGAAAATCCTCTCAGGATATTGATTTATCAAATTATTATACAAAGGCACAGGCTGAACGACAAAAATATAGTGTAAGTAAAAATATTAATATGAAGAATACTTATAAATTAATCAATTATCCAAACCCTACAGATGCGAATGACTTAATTAGATTAAGTGGTTTATCACAATATATATTTTTAAAGAAAACAGCACGTTTTGTTAAACAAGTAAAATTTACAACCACAACACCTGGTTATACTGACCATACACCTTTCCTCATTGAATTTAACTACCTGCTTACAATTGAATTTTATAAAGAAGGACATATAGTAATATGCGAATTAATAAATGATATGCCTGATTTAGGGTATAATTGGTCTTTTTCAATAAACATAGAAGACCTGCATGATTTTAATCAGTCTCGTAAAGAAGAATATTATCCACTTGGTGAGGATAAGGATTTATGTGGAAGTACAATTAATAAACAACAAATACATGGTTTTAAGAAAAGAAAAATATATGATAGTATAGCGATGGTTAGCATGACAAAGAAGGAAGGTCATGAGATAAGGATAGAAAGCCAAGGAATACAAACCAATTTGGTAGTGGGAAGATGGGGTGGTATTACCTGTCATAATATTAATCTCACATATATTTCTGATACATAAATGGCAGGAAGAAGACTACAAGAGAATTATAATTTTTGTATTCAAGGATACCTACAAGAAAAGGGTGCTCGGTATTACATACCTTATGATTTGGAGCATATACATGGGAATTTTGTCATTAAAAACTGGCCTTATACTGATATTGTTAAACCCACAAATAGAGACTTGTTTAAAATATTAAATAAAAATGAACTTCTCAAAGTTATGAAATATAAAACTCTTTTAGAAATCGTCAACAAATCTTATTGGTATCCTATTATGAGAAAAATAATTATAGATACAAGAATATCTCAAAATCCAGATGAGTATATGTATAATATTCTTTGGGGTTCAAACTCAAGGGTAGCAAGGGATGAGGAAGGAGTTGAAGAAGAGAAGGAGGAAAGAAAGAAAAAGGAGAAGAAGGAAAGGGAGAGGGAGGAGAAGGAGGAGAGGGAGAAAAAGGAGGAGGAGAGGGAGAAAAAGGAGAAGGAGGAAGGAGAGAAAAGGGAGAAGGAGGAAAGAGAGAAAAAGAAGAAGGAGGAGAGGGAAAAAAGGAGAAGGAGGAGAGGGAGGAAAGGGAGCAAAGAGAGAGGGAGGAAAAATATAAAAAGATGGAAATCAGTGAGATTCGTAAAAGATTGAGTGTATTACAGCAAATAAATCAATCTCAACGCACCGAAGAGGAAATTAAAGAATTAACAACTCTTATGAAGATAATGGTTTCAAAAATAACAACGTCAATGTCTTCAATTTCAGGGAGGAGATTTAAACGAGAAAGTGGTGAAGAAGAAGAAGAAGGAAAAGATTATGTGATTGATGATGTTGGTGTCATTGACTTTAGTTAGTTTTTATTTGTAAATAAATGGAGGAGAGAGTGAAGGCATTCCTTAGGATTCTTTATGTTTTAAAAATTAAGATAGAAATGTATATGTTAAAAACCAAAAAGGTTTTATACTCTGTCGGAATTTTTCTGATGAATAAATATGAGTTATTGTCTCAAATGTAAAAAGAAAACTAAATCTAAAAATATCTCTTATGTTAAAGCTAAAAATAATAGAGTTTATCAAAAAGGAATATGTCAAGTGTGTGGCTCTAAAAAGTGCCAATTCATCTCACCTAAAAGAGGAGGAGATATACAAAAGTTTCTGTCAGGAAGTAAATTTACAACAACTGGAATTCCAGGGGAATTACACCTTCCAGGGTATTCTTTCTGTGGTCCAGGAACAAACCTGGATAAAAGATTAGATGAGGCTGACAATCCTAAACCTTGGTCTAAACCTACAAATAGGGTTGACGAAGTGTGTATGAAGCATGATATTGCTTATGGGAAAACCACTACGTTGACTGAAAAACATAAAGCCGACAGCGAAATGTTGTATAATTTGTCTTTGATACAAAATCCAACGTTGAGAGAGAAAGTTGATAGGTTTATTGTGAGAAATTTGATAAATGCTAAATTGAAACTTGGTCTAGGTTATTCCTCAAAAAACTATTAGGCTCTAATGATGTCATCAAGACTGAGGAGCTTTTGGCTGAAGAATTACACAAACCTATAATCACAAAGTTTAAAAGAAGGAAGGTTTATTCTAAATACACCGACCACATATGGTCCGCTGATTTAATTGAATTGAATAATGACAGGGGATACAGGTATGCTTTAACCGTTATTGATTTGAGGAGTAGATTTGCCTGGGTTGTCCCTTTAAAAAATAAAAGGGGTGATACTTTAATGTTAGCCTTTAAACGAATATTTGATAGGGATAAAAGGAAACCAAAGAAGTTATGGACTGATGAGGGAACAGAGTTCTATAACAAAATATTCATGAAATTTCTTAAGGGGAAGGGTATTAAATTATACAGCACCTTTAATGAAGGAAAGGCAGTTGTTATTGAGCGTTTTAATCGTACTTTAAAAGAGAAATTATATAAAAAATTCACACAACTCGGTTCTCAAAAATGGGTGTATTTAATTCAGGATATTGTAGATAATTACAATAATACAGTTCATTCATCAACAAAATCAAAACCATTGGAAACATTTACAAAATTAGAATATGAAAAGGAGATTAAATTGAGAAAGCCCAAGTTTAAAGTTGGTGATATTGTAAGAATATACAAATGGAAAAGTCATTTTGAGAAAGGTTATACACAAAAATGGACTCGTGAATTATTTAAAATCATTGATGTAATGGATGCAGTCCCTTGGACCTACAAATTATATGATTTAAATGGAGAAGAAATCTTGGGTTCATTTTACTCGCAAGAATTACAAAAAACACAAGTAAGCAGATAATACCCTTGAAAATAATAAATAAATAAATAAAATGTAATGGGGATACGTTTTTAAATCTGTGAACCCCAAACACAGAATCCCACAACTTTTTAGTTGGGGCTTAACTTTTGTGTGTGTATAATGGGGATACATTTTTAAATCTGTGAACCCCAAACACAGAATCCCACAACTTTTTAGTTGGGGCTTAACTTTTGTGTGTGTATAATGGGGATACGTTTTTAAATCTGTGAACCCCAAACACAGAATCCCACAACGTTTCAGTTGGGGCTTAACTTTTGTGTGTGTATAATGGGGATACGTTTTTAAATCTGTGAACCCCAAACACAGAATCCCTCAACTTTCCAGTTGGGGCTTAACTTTTGTGTGTGTGTGTATGTGTGAGTGAGTCATAATAATATACAAACCCTAACCCAACCCCATCCCTAACCCAACCCCATCCCTAACCCAAACCCATCCCTAACCCAACCCCATCCCTAACCCAACACATCCCTAACCCAACCCCATCCCTAACCCAACCCCATCCCTAACCCAACCCAATCCCATACCCAATCCCATCCCTAACCCAACCCCATCCCTAACCCAACCCTAACCCAACCCCATCCCTAACCCAACCCATCCCTAACCCTCACATTCAAAATCCCAACCCTAACCCAATCCCATCCCTAACCCAACCCCAACCCTAACCCTCACATTCAAAATCCCAACCCTAACCCAACCCCATCCCTACCCCAACCCCATCCCTAACCCTCACATTCAAAATCCCACCCTAACCCAATCCCATCCCTAACCCAACCCCATCCCTAACCCTCACATTCAAAATCCCACCCTAACCCAATCCCATCCCTAACCCAACCCCATCCCTAACCCAACCCTAACCCAACCCCATCCCTAACCCAACCCATCCCTAACCCTCACATTCAAAATCCCAACCCTAACCCAACCCCAACCCTAACCCTCACATTCAAAATCCCAACCCTAACCCAACCCCATCCCTAACCCTCACATTCAAAATCCCACCCAAACCCTAACATAATCTTTCTTTTCTTCTTTTTTTAAATACGTATTTCTTTTCTTTTTTTTCCTCTTCCTCCAATTCTGTCTTTCAAGGCTTTCAAGTTTGAAGAAGTAGAAATGGGAAGAAAGAATTTTCCAGCATTTTCTTCCTCGAACTTTCTTGATATTGCTTAAATCAAGCGTCATTAAATAAAGAACATTGTTCATTACTTTAGAATCCAAAGAGTCTCCAAGAGGAACCCCACAGGTAGAGTCTCCAAAATAAAAACAACTTTCCAAGTTCCCAAGGTATAGCCACATTCCTGTTGAGCCTCCAAGATAGGTATCACATTCCGAGTCATCAAAACAAAACCCCCATTCCGAGTCTCCAAAAATATAACCATCTTTCCAAGTCCCCAAGGTAGAACCACAATTTTCAGAAATATTGGGGGTTTCCATGATAAGTCTCACATAGTATAACTGCAGACCATCAAGGAAAACTTCCCTTTCCCAATTTTTTAGGGTTTCTATGATGTGTCTCACATAGTATAACTGCGGACCATCAGGGAGAACTCTCCTTGCCCAATTTTTTAGGGTTTCTATGATGTGTCTCACATAGTATAACTGCGGACCATCAGGGAGAATTCCCGTTTCCCAATTTTTTAGGGTTTCTATGATGTGTCTCACATAGTATAACTGCGGACCATCAGGGAGAACTCTCCTTGCCCAATTTTTTAGGGTTTCTATGATGTGTCTCACATAGTATAACTGCGGACCATCAGGGAGAATTCCCGTTTCCCAATTTTTTAGGGTTTCTATGATGTGTCTCACATAGTATAACTGCGGACCATCAGGGAGAACTCCCCTTTCCCAATTTTCAGAAATTTGTGGGTCTCCAATGTATGACTTGTATTCTGGCTCATCAAGGTAGAACTTGTTCAGTGGGTTTTGTTTTGATAACTCACAATGAGTATCATCATGGTAAAACTCTTTTTCAGGATTTTGTGGATCTCCAAGGTATAACTCTTTGGCTGGGTCATCAAGGTAGAACTCGTTCTGGGGGTCTTGGTTGTTCAAAATGTCTTCAAACAAAAAAATAACTTCATCCCAAGTTGTGTTAAAAGCAGAATTTTCATTTCGTATCTCAGATACAATTTCCTGTGAAAGAAAATAACAATGTATTAATTTAATACAATATTTTTTATTTGTATAAATCAAGCTCTATGAATATTAAAATAAACTTTGTTAACTCTTACACGAGTCTCATCTAAAAAAAAAAATTAAAATAAATAATTAAATAATTAAATAAATAAATAAATAAATAAATAAATAAACAAACTTACCTCCATTGATAAGAGGTTCGAGTCCAGTTCATTAATCTGAAGGTTGAGTTCTACACAGGTAGTAGGACTCCAAGGAATAGCAAAGTTATCCCATTCCATTTCGGCATAGTAGTCCATTCTCAAGTGAAGCAGAAAGCGTGTTTGAAAAAGCCTGTGTGGTCGGTGCCTTTTATAAGGACTGGGTGTGTCATTTCCTGTGGAAATTCCCTGGGCGTGTCTTAACTGGAAATGATGTGATGGAAATTCCCTGAAAATGATGTAATGTATTACCTGGAAATTATACAATGCTGAAGAGTTTATAAAGTGGGTGGGACTTAACAAAGTGGGTGGGGTTTAGCAGAAGTGGGCGTGGCGTAACAAAAGTGGGCGTGGCTTAGTAAAAAGGTGGGCGTGGCTTAACAAAAGTGGGCGTGGCTTACCAAAAGTGGACGGAGCTTAACAAAAAGTGGGCAGAGCCTACCAAAAAGTGTGTGGCACTGGAGGCGCTCAAACAAGAACATTGAGGGAGGTTTACCATTTTATCTTAGCTCAGTTAAAATATCTTAATAAAGAACCAAACTCAAACATCTTTTTTGTTAATATATTAGATGGTGAAGGGAGTGGCAAGATAATTAAATTATTTCCCACGCATAAACAAATATTTGTAGGGTCGTTGTTTGAGTGGGCCAAAGATGATTCACCAGATGATATTAAGAGTAAAAGGTTAAAAGGTCCATAAGGTCAGAAGGATCACAGGTTCACACAGAAGGACCATTGTTTAAGTGGTCTAATGAATAAGGATAACATGTCAAAAGGTTAGAAGGTTCGTAAAGAACAGGGTGAGAGAAATAGAGGTGTTTAGGGGCAATGAGGGAGGGGAAAAATTAACATGTAAGTCAATGGGAAAATGAGAGTGTCCCAGAAGCAACATATATACACTACTTGAAGGTTCTAAAAACCGTAACACAGCACCCGTTTTTCCTCCATGGTCGTCTCGACCCAAACTAACTTTACTTAATGTGACACTCAGGTGTAGTAGCCCTCTACTATTAACCTTACCCTGAGTGCGACAGTTTTAAAACAATTAAGTATGTCCCCCTGCTGCGTTGCATCCTACCTAACAGACTCACACCCACAGGATAACCGAATTGCGGAATTATTCTCAAACTATACATAAAGCCGGTGGGGAGCATTATTTATAAGACACTAATTTGTATTTACACGGCAAACCCAGGACCTGTCATTTTGGGAGACAAAAAGAAAGGATCTGAAAAAGAGGAAGAGCATGCACTGCACTGCACCGATTCACCATACTCAAGTGCCCGGGGATGCACAATTGATATTGCAGTGCACCCCCGAGCACAAGAGCATCACAAAGCACCAAAGCACCATCAGCACCAATAAGCACCAGAAAAACACCAAAGCACCATCCAGTGCTCATTGCACACATTTCAAATAAAAAGCAAACAAACTGGTGACCAGTTCTTCTGGTTTCTGCTCCCCCTGCTCTGCTGGCCGATGTTTATTCCTGGTGTTGTCGTTTCTTGTGGCTTGCTGCCTATTTGACAATAATAAAAAGGCACAAAATGCGTCCATTTTTATTTAGGGCCCACAGGGGCCAACTATGGGTGGTCCACCTGTGGGGCAAAAGGGGGCCACCTCACCGTGGTCCGCAAGCCAACTCTTCTCTGGCCATCATGGCCGGTCCCAGCAGAGGGGCCAGGCCCCAACATGTGGGGTCCATAAGGGTGTGGTGCTTGGCCACAGAAGCGTGTGGTCCATATGGTGGTGCTAGGCCGCAAGTCGTGCGGTCCATAAGGTGGTGTATCGATTCAGGCAGGCTGTGCAGCGGCGGCTCGGGCACACAAGTGCTGCTACCTGCACACTCCCCCCTTCCCCCCCTCCCCCCTCCCCCCCGGACCCAAAATAAACAAGCCGTGAGTGGGGAAGGAAGGAACAAAGCAAGCATCAGAGCAAGGTCACAAGGTTACACATCCAAACAAGGTAATGCAGAGGTGAGGTGCGCATGGGAGCGAGCAGAGAAAGCTCGTCCCTACCGTACGTCACCCCCCCCCCCCTGTCACCTACTCTACCCTTGCCCTTACCCCATATTCACACAACTCTACACATTTACAAATTCCGTCTCTATTGTCCTGTCTTCCCCATATCTCCCCTCTTTACCAAATTCGTCAACAATCCCAATTTCTAACCAAATTTGCCATCAATCAATTCATCATCAATCCCTCATAAGGAGGAAGAGATGGAACAACCAAGCACAATGTCACCCCCACGTCATGATGCGTCTAACCATTCCAAAACTTTTGTACAAAAAAAAAAAAAAAACCATGGTGTGGAGTCATGTCATCACCTCAGGTGAGTGGCTGCAGATGGTGCGAAGGGATTTCCATCCTAACTATCCTCGAAATGACTTTAACATTTTTACTCTACCCGGGGTCTTTCCCTGCAAAACCATTGGCCATCTTACACTATGTGGTTCTAAGAACCGATCTCCCATTGACCAATCTGTGGTGCTCATCAATTTGGGGTTTCAGTCCCCCGATTCAACTCCCTGTGCCTTCGCACAATTTCCGGGCTGGGTCGTGTGGCTCACCAGCAGGTCTACTCAACTGCACACCTCCGCCACTGCAGTTGCCTCTGAGCTTACCTGCTCCTTACCCTAACCTATCTACCTGGGGAAGGCTCTCTGGCACTCTCCCCACTCAGTGCCCTGTCTGGCACTGGGCTAACAGGGTCCGTCCTCCGGATCCTCGGGCCCCATTGAACAAGTCTACTGGCTCCCAGAGCCCACCTGCGGCCTCACCTGGCTGACATCCTGACAGTGGCGGAGTGCCCATTTAACCACACACACACTAACAGGTCACACGCCCAGCCATTTCCACTTCACGAACGCACCCATCCAAACACCATTCTACCACACACACCACAGATGCCAATATCCAACACAATTTACCTACTCCCTCTACCTACTTTTAAACTCCCCTCCCCGGGTATTCGTGAAAGGGTCCATCTTCCCCATCCACTCCTTTCGCACCAACCACTCCACTCCACATATTCCACACTACTCACTCCACACCATCCATTCCATACACCATTCCATCTATTCCATACTCCCTTCATTCCATGTTCCATTCACCCGTGCTTCACCTACACACCTGTGCCCACACACCTGGTGTCACCTGCACACCTGGTGGCACGTGCACCCGTCTTTCCTCCAGGCTCATTCGCTCAATACAATGCACAATCACACTTTTCACCATACGCTGCTCAATCATCTCCTTCACACACACTGCATCATTCACGAGCATTGCCTCTCAATTCCTCATTTCAATATGCTCACCAGCAAGAACTTCCATACGCAATGCTCATTCAATAAACCACACCACAAACACACTGCATCATCTGATCTACCTGGTTTTCCCTCTAACTTAGTGCTTCCCGTCTTCCCTTATACTATTGCAGATCCCACATCATTATAATCCAACTAATCTACCTACGTCCCCTACTACAGGTACATGTCGCTACTTAACCCTACAGTTACCTATTGCCATTTCTCTAGATCCCTAATCCATCATCCAAACCCTCCCTGGCTTGGTTTGCACCGCCATAACCCCATAAACTATTGCTCATGTGCCCTGGGTGGATGTGAGGGATGGTGGATTTACCATCCCTCTACATCGGGCAACCCTCACTATCAATTTTGCCCATCCAATTTTTGCCAATCAAATTTGCCAATCATATTCACTATCCCCAATTTCGAATCACTAGTAATTCCAAGCCATTCCCTATCAATTTCAAACAATAACACTATCATCCTCTCAGTCCGCTATATCTGAGCCTCTCGGTACGACATGACATTTTCAAAGCTCGGCTTTGCGAAGCCGAGCAATGCATACGGGTGGTTTGGTCGCCTGCAGGTTGGGTCCGTCCGGCATTCGGTTCAGGGGAGGAGGTTTGGTTGGGCCAAGGTTTAAAGCACCATCCCGGCGCGGGGCCCTTCGCTCCCATGCGCGGTGGGCCAACCTTGCCCGGCCGGAACGCCGCAACCACAAGGGGGCGCCGTTCCGATCCCTCCTACCTTCCCTCGAACCGGGCCGGTCGCCTTGCCTGGCAAAGCGCGGACGCGACCGTGCAGGGCGGGGCCCAGCCCGGATCGTGCGCGGCGCTCTGAACAGGAGCCACGTGGCACCGATCCCCGCCGGCTCCCGCAATACACGCAGCCCGGCACGGACCGAGAGCTCGCGTCGGTTAAACATCGGTCTAAC
>NC_136263.1:58922508-58925008 GCF_964187855.1 Myxine glutinosa | reverse complement strand
ATATATATATATATCTATACATACTAGTGGGGTCACCCGTGGGAATCCCATGGGCATGGACGTGTGTGACATTTCGACATATTGAGTCAGATGCTGCACCTGCACATTCAGTTTCACAAAATGGTTACTGGCAATTTATCAGATGCACAAATGATGTCATCTACACAATGTACTGTATTTACTTCTGATAACATGTGAATCCATGTGCATGCACACCCACACACACATATACACCCACACACATAAAATATACACACATATATACACACATCTACACACACATACACCCACACACATATATATGCAAACACACACACACACACACACACACACACACATACACACATGTGCACCCACACACATGCCACACACATATATACACACACACACACACAGACACACACACACACACACACGTATATACACACATACATACATATATACATACATACATACACACACACACACACACATACAAACACACACATATATACACATACACAAACACACACACACACACACATATATATATATATATATATATATATATATATATATATATATATATATATATATAGATATATATATATAGATATATATATATATGTATATATATGTATATATACATATATATATATATATATATATATATATATATATATATATATATATATATATATATATATATATATGTATATATATATGTATATATATATATATATATATATTGTTGCGGTTTTGAGTTTGTAAAGTGAGTATAACAAAGGTTAAAAATTTCCCCTCATAGTTAGTCACACAAGCAACATGTAGCCTCGTGATAGTGTGGTTATGTCATAGTATTTATGAGCTTAGGCCTTTTCCATTGTTAGTTCTGCGTTGAGTAGAGTAAGGAGAATAGGCCCGACCTCAACCGACTTTCCAGCTTCCCTAGCCTCATGCCCCTTTGCGCTAACTTTGGTTCAATTTGGGCGAATGTTTTTTTTTTTTTCGAGGCTCGTGAATTAACATGAGGGAGGCTAGGAGGGTCGGGGCTGAGCCGAAGGAGGGGCGGCAGAAGCGCTGACGGTAAGCACGAGCCGCCACTCAGGGCTCAGAGGTGGTGGCGGCGGCATTGCGTCACAGGGCGTGGTAAGAAGGTTTGAGAGGGTTCCAGAAGGTTCGGGGGCGTACCTATATAACCCATTGCGCAAAGCCCCCAGGAGGACTAGTGTGAGAGGACTTGCAGCAAAAGGACTAGCGTGGGAAAGCTGATGAACAAAGGACTAGCATGGGAGGAATGATGAGCAAAGAGACTTGAGGACTGCCCAAGGAGAACTCGCGCGCACTAACCAATGTGGAGGAATCGTGGAAGAGGAGTTGTGAGCGTCAGAGAACTGTGAAAGATACGCAGGTGAAGCAAGACGCGCATGAACCGAAATACGTGCTTTTATAAGTGATGCTCGGTTGAGTTTGAGGCCAATCCATATACAGTGCATTAAGTCGCGCGAGTGAGAATGGCTGTGTAATCGCCAGCCACGCTGAAAGTCCCGCATTTGCGTTCCCACCTCATCGGCTGCATTTGTTTGGGAGACGCGCTATGAGCTTCCTTCCATCGCCTGCTGCCATCTTCGCGGGACGTGCTGGGACCGTGGAGAGCCGGACGGGGCCATTCCTGGATGACCACGTCGACGCGTTTGGCTGAACATCAACATCTGCAATTCCCTGTGTGAGTGTGATGGGCCCGAGTCCGGGGAATACGATAAGATTGATAAAGTGCTGCCCTGTGTCTCTGCGTCCCCGATCATTGTACATACGTGTGGGAATAATTAAACCTGTGTTGTTCCTTTCTTCCATTCGATCGTTCCTGTGGTTTCTTCATTGGCTAAGCGTGGTATGAATAGGATCGCTCGAATCGGGTTCCACTACTAAACTGCACTGATCACGTGGTACTCAATTCGCTCGGCGTACGCAAACCACACGTGGCTGGTGTGAGGCTTGTTTCCCTCGCTTCCGTGGCGGCGCAAGGAATTAGGTACGAGCGAGAGTTGGTCCCGAGACCTACTTTGCGTTTGCCCGGAAGGGACATTGCAAGTCTCGGTTCCATCAACCCCAGAAAGAACAAGGGGGATTAATCCCCCCTTGGTAAGGGGAAGAAGGGTGCCGGAGAACCATAACAATATATATCTATATATATATATATATATATCGATATATATATCTATCTATATATATGTATATATATATATATATATATGTATATACTGTATATATATATACAGACTTGGCATTTAATATGGAATAATTTTTTTTTCTTGACTTGGGTTTACTTTCTGAACTCAGTTATATCAATCTGGTGAGTTTCTTTTACCCTTCGGTGATGTCTTTGTTGAAAGAACCATGTCACTGATTGTCTTTCGCAGCAAGAAGTCAATAACAGGATTATATCACAGGTTGCGTGACAAAATGTAAGTACAGGTACATTTGACGATTGGCTTCACAATCGGGTATATAAGGGTTGTTG
>NC_136263.1:58815008-58917508 GCF_964187855.1 Myxine glutinosa | reverse complement strand
TTATAAATAACAAATAATGTATAAACAAGCACGACCTCGTATATACTGTACATAATACAAGAGAATGTAAAGAAATAAACTGGTTTTATTAAGCAGAGGAGAAGAGCATGCCAGGTGAGGTGTGCGTGTTGTCGACTTGGCGAGGCAGTACGATCGTACTCCTTCTACGATATGTACGATTTTGAAGCAGAAGGAGTCCATAAAGGCTATAACGCCAGCCAAGGGCGTTACGATTATTTCAAAGCTCCGGACCTCTATCCATGAAGATATGGAGAAGTTGTTGTTTGTGTGGTTGAAGGAGAAGCAGCTCGCAGGAGATACCGTGACCGAGAGCATCATGTGTTTGAAAAGATTGAAACTCGGATATCGAGCACGGACCACGAGGTGTTTTTTCTTTTTTCTTAATCTCGGTTTCAGTGAACTTTTGCTCTGTGCTCACGTGTACTGTACCTGTACCTGTAATGGTACGTCAGAGGATGGCACCTGTTGTCATCATATTAAGTGCAAGATGTTCTGCATCGTAAGTTGGTACACCGTGGTCTTTCGGCGGTGTTTAAGCCGGCCGTCTTGGCTTCTGTCACCATTGGCATTGAGTCTTTCGATGTAGGTAGGTCGTTGTGTGCCGGTGCCTTGGCCGAATTCCTTCATTGCTGCATTGTTAGCTCACCTGGTTTTTTATACCACATCTTTGGTTATCGGACCAGCGAATGACGTCATCTCCTCCAAAGTATGGCTTATTCTCACTTGTCTTGGACGATCTTCTACTTCTAGCCTTCCACCGTGCATTTGGTGTCCACTGTACTTACTGTACAGTGCCTGGTAAAATTGATGTAATGGGTTTTTGACCGTCAACGCCATGAAACCGTCATGAACCGTCAACGCCATGAACCGCTAACACTCAAAAGCCCATTTATCGCGCCTTATAAAGCAAAACGCAAACCGAAAGCCATGCCTCTCAAGCGAGGCGTGCTTCCGTGGTCACGTGATCCACAGGTGTAGCTCATTATACCCGCACGCGCGACACGCTTTGGCGGTCACGTGACCAGCCACTCTGGAGGCGGGGATCCCCGCTGGTGACGTCACCGGCTGGAGCAAGGAGATTCCTCGCTCATGTATTTCGACGATTGCGTGTTTTATATCCAAGCAGAGATGCTTTCACGGCAAGATAACCGCGTGACCGGAACCGGAAGCCACAACCGGAAAATTCAAAAAAATAAATTTTTTGAGCTCGTACATCGGATCTCGGCTCGTATCCCAAAGCAACAAACCGCCCGAGCGACGGCTCGTATCCCGAAAAACTCGTACGTTGGGGCACTCGTAAGCCGAGGTACCACTGTATATATATATATATATGTATATATATATATGTATATATATATATATGTATATATATATATATATATATATATATATATATATATATACTAGGGCATGCCCGTACTATATATAAGCTAGGACGTGCCCGTACGTGGGTGCCCGTTCCTTGCAAAAAAAAAAAAACTGCAAAAAATAAAAAAACTGCAAAAAAAAAAACAATGGTTTGGTCCATTCGCAACGACCACAGAACCCCCCCCCCCCTCTATTTACATGAATGGTTTGGTCCATTCGCAAAGCCAAAGCGAACGACCACAGAACCCCCCCCTCTATTTACATGAATGGTTTGGTCCATTCGCAAAGCCAAAGCGAACGACCACAGAACCCCCCCCCCCCCCCCCTCTATTTACATGAATGGTTTGGTCCATTCGCAACGGCAAAGCGAACGGCGAACGGCTAAATCGCCATAGCTCGGTAAGTACTTGTCCGATTAATTTCAAACCTTGAAAAGGCACATCCTCGGGTCCCCAGCAATATACCTGGCAAGTTTCAAGTATATCGGACCGGTAGTTGTCGAGAAACAGCGGTCACAGACAAACGTACAGACGTACAGACGTACAAACGTACAGAGATTACTGGAATTATAGATAGATGATATATATATATATATATGTATATATATATATATATATATATATATATATATATATATATATATATATATATATGTATATATATATATATATATATGCATATATATATATATGTATATATATATATATGTATGTATATATATATATACTGTATATATATATATGTATATATATATATATGTATATATATATATATATATATATATATATATATATATATATATATATATATATCTATATATATATATATCAGTCACTATGCGACCCCCATATCATCAGTGGAGAACCGCCAGCAAGGTGTCCCATACAGCTGCTGCTGCACCTCGCTGGGAGCGATAAGCACCGCCTGCCACACGGTAACGTTATCTCTGGTATCCACTCATCATATGGAGTCGACCATCATATATATACATATATATTGTTGTGGGTTCGGGGGTCGGCGCTCCCCTTACCAAGGGGGGGTTATTCCCCTTGTCTTTTAAGCTGGCCGTTCCCCCAACCCGAGAAGTTATAACGCTCCTTCCGGTCGGGAGCAGCCAGGGTGATTGGTCAATAAAGTCCCAAATACCTGAGTGCTACCCCTGGCCGTGAAGCAGCGAGATAACTACTGCTCGGACCGCGGACAAGATGGAAATTGCCGAGCGGTTTAGCAATCCGAAGCCTGAGCCATTAATAAAAGGACTAAACCCGATTCTGAGCGATTGGCCAAATCGTGCCACAGGTACTCAATGGAGAAAAGACTAAGACGATCGAATGGAAGAACAGAAACCAAAGTAAGGAAGAACACAGAATTTATTAACAATACTGAAGAGGAAACGTAAGAAGGGCATATACAATAAGAAGAAGCAAAAGGACACAGGGCAAGCTTACACTGTCTTAAATATCATGCCCAGGACAACACAGACAGACTTACACGAAAGGGGAGTAGCAGGAAGGAGGAGAAGGTCCAGGCAGATGGCTGGGGACGAAGGTCCGGGAGGATGGTTCAGGCGTTGAGGTCCGGCTCCCGGTCCACTCGAGTCCGGCTCTGGGTGTTGACTCGACCGTGGCGGAGAACCCAGGCAGCAGCGATCGCCTACTGTTCGGCTGTGCGCGGACCTTATACGTGGCGGGGGGGGGGGGGGTAGTCCACCGCACGGCCGCATGCGTAGTTCAATGCAATCGATGATGCAATTCCAATTGCTTACGTGCAATTGCAACGACCTCTCACTCCCTCCTTCTTTCTTCGAACTCGCTTCCAACTCCTCCCCGCTCCGAACTTCTGCTCAACTCTGACTCCGAAATCCGAACTGTATAAGGGCGCCGTGCTTGCGCTTATATCGGGCGCGTCAAAATCAAGCTGCCTGCTTTTAGGACACACCCACCGGTGAGCTCGCCTGGGCCCTAGTTCGGTCGCGAGGGCTCACCGACTCCTCCCTTGGTGACACGTTGACGGGGGCCACGCCTCACCCCGACAACTCCTCCCCCTTTTTCCTCCGCTCTGATCGCATGGTTAATGGCGTTTGGAGCGAGCGCTGTGGCAGCGAAGGCTCAATGCAGCGAACGCTGCTGGCAAAGGGCGCGCAATACAATTTGGAGGTAGGCAAACCGCAAAATGAAGGGGATTTGAAAAGGGGCCTCGGTTATTTGATGAATGCAACGCAGAGTCAAACTACTGGAAACAGAGCCTTACCTGAAACACATACGAATGAAATAACTGAAGAAGGTTCCTATGGTGTCCTACGTGTTGCAATATGGCCTAACTAGGGTGCGACCTTTGACCTTTGTGAGATGGGGATATTTTATAGGGAATTATTTACAAGGCTTATTATTTTACAAAGTGAAGGTTCTAAAAACCGTAACAATATATATATATATATATATATATATATATATATATATATATATATATATATATATATATATATATATTGTTGCGGTTTTGAGTCTGTCAAGTGAATTTAAAAAAGGTTAAAGTCTGTCCCCCATAGTTAGTCACACAAGCAACATGTAGCCCTCGCAATAGTATAGTTATGTCTTAGTATTTGTGAGCTTAGTTCCTCTCCTTTGTTAGTTCTGCGATGAGTAGGAGCCAGGAAAATAGGCCCCTACTGCCACTGATCAGCTTACGTCCGTAGCCTCAACCCCTTTTACGTTAACGTTGGTTCATATTGGGCGAGTTAACATGAGGCAGGCAGAGAGGGATCGGGGCGGAGTCGAGGCGGAGTGGCAGAAGCAATGACGGTAAGCACGAGCCGCCAATCAGAGCTCGAGGGTGGTGGCGGCTGGCGTGGCGTCAGAGGGCGTGGTGAGAAGAGTCGGGTGAGTTCCAGAAGGTTCGGAGGGCGTAGCTATAAGAACCGCTGCGCAAAAGCCCTCGACAGAACTCGCAGAGGAGAGGGCGAGATAAGAGGACTTACACCTGAGGACTTGACTTGCTGCGGGAGAGAGAGATAAAAGGACTCGCAGAGGAACGCCCGATAAGTGCGAGAGGACTGCTGCCTGATCAACTTGACCATTGCACAAGAACGTGCGTGCTAACCAACACCAAGTGTATTGAAGAAGAGGAGCTGGTCGCTACATATACGCGGGCACAGCCAGACGCGCTTATGAACGAATAGCTCATTTGAGACGCACGAGTGAACAAGGCTGCGTAACCGCCAGCCATGCTAAAGTCCACCCTCTACCGTTCCGCCTCATCATCTGTTTGTTCGAGAGACGCGCTACGAGTCCCTGCCTTCACCTGCCACCATCTTCGCGGGATGTGCCGAGGACCGTGGAGAGCTGGACGAGGACCATCTCTGGACGCGTGGGGAACACCTGCCCATCTGCAATTCCCTGTGTGAGTGTGAGACGGGCCCGTTGTCCCAGGGATAAGTTAAGACTGCTTAAGGATTGCTCTGTGTCTCTTTGTCCTTGAACTGTATATACGTGTGGGAATAATTAAACTCTTGTTCTTTCTTTCTGATTCAATCGTTCCTGTGGTTTCCTCAATAATTGACGAAGCGTGGCACGAATAAGATCGCTCCAATCGGGTTCCACTGAGTAAGACTGCGCGGACCACGTGTACGCAAACCGCTCGGCGTACTAACATCACACGTGGTTTGTGCGAGGCTTGTTTCCTCGCTCCCAGGGCAGCACGGGGACTTAGGTACGAGCAAAAAGTAGTCCCGAAACCCTACGCCACGTGTGTCTGGGAGGGACGTAATAAGTCTCGGTTCCGCCAGGCCCAGTAAAGACAAGGGGATTAATCCCCCATTGATAAGGGGAAGAAGGCCGGTGTAGAGAACCGCAACAATTTATATATATATATATATATATATATATATATATATATATATATACATATATATATATGTATATATATATATATATATATATATATATATATATACATATATATATATGTATATATATATATATATATATATATATATAAGTACATATACACTATACAGTCACGTGAAAAAGTAAGTACACCCCATGTAAAGTTTTGTATTTTTCAACATATTTCAACATACAGCTATTTGATCTTTATTTCAACAATATTGATAGATAAAGGTGAAATAATATAACAAATATCATGAAACATTTACATTTTGTAGTCCATTGTATAATTTAAATAAACTTTCATGCAAATTTTGCATGTGGAAAAAGTAAGTACACCCTTGGCTCTAATAGGTGGTATTGCCCCCTTTAGCAGAAACAACCTCAAGTAGGCGTTTCTTATAACTGTCTGCCAGTCTCTGACACCGACTGGGAGAATTTTTTGCACACTCCTCCATGCAGAATTCTTTCAGCTGTGCGGTGTTCGAGAGATTTCTTGCATGCACAGCTCGTTTCAAATCCCCCCACAACATCTCGATGGGATTTAGATCCGGGCTTTGACTTGGCCATTCCAGAACCCTCCATTTCTTTATTTTCAGCCATTCCTTGGTGGATTTACTGGTATGTTTAGGACCATTGTCATGTTGCAAGGTCCAACTTCGGTTGAGCTTCAACTTTCTGACAGATGGCCTCACATTATCCTCAAGCACCCTCTGGTACAATAAAGAATTCATAGTGGATTCTTTGATGGTGAGCTGCCCAGGCCCTGATGCAGCAAAGCTGCCGCAAACCATAATATTTCCACCACCATGCTTTACAGTTGGTATCAGGTTCCAGTGGTCAAATGCTGTCTTTGGTTTTTGATAAACATGTCTTCTGGTACTGTGGCCAAATAGCTCTACCTTTGACTCATCTGTCCAGAGCACATTGTTCCAGAAGTGCTGGTCTTTGCCTAGGTGTTCATTGGCAAACTTTAGTCTTGCCCTGATGTTCTTTCTGGACAGCAAAGGTTTCCTCCTGGCACACCTCCCATGGAGATCAAATTTGTGCAGCTTCTTTCTAATGGTAGACTCGTGCACTTTGACATCAGCAGTGGCAAAAGATACATGTAGGTCCCGTGATGACATTCTGGGGTTCTTAGAGACTTCTTTCAGCATCTTGCGGTCTGCTCTTGGGCTGAACTTGCTGGGGCGGCCTGGCCTGAACAAGTTGGCAGTTGTTTGGAATCTCCTCCACTTGTAGATGATCTTCTGGACAGTCAAATGATTGATTTCAAATTGTTTGGAGATCTCCTTAAATCCCTTCCCAGACTCGTAGGCATCTATAACGTTCTTTCTGAAGGCCTCAGAGAGCTCTTTTGATCTCGGCATGGTGACGCTGCACACTTCAACAACAAAGGGAAAATCAAACTAAATGTCTGAGGTTTAAATAAGACCGGCTCCTCCAAGATCCTCTCTAACGATGTTCTAATCATTTGCACCTGAGCTGTTGCACCTGATTCTAATTTTAGGTATTTGAAGTAGTGACAAATGTCGGGGTGTACTTACTTTTTCCACATGCGAAATTTGCATTCATGTTTATTTAAATTATACAATGGACTACAAAATGTAAATGTTTCATGATATTTGTTCTATTATATCACCTTTATCTGTCAATATTGTTGAAATGAAGATCAAATAGCTGTATGTTGAAATATGTTGAAAAAGTCAAAACTTTACATGGGGTGTACTTACTTTTTCAAGTGACTGTATATGTATATATATATATATATATATATATCGGTACATTACTAACATAATTGCCTTCGCCGATTTCGACACTACTTTTGTACATGAGGCAATTTGTTAAATTGCCTTCGCCGATTTTGAAAATACTTAATTTTTCCAAAAATAAAAATCGCGGTTTTTGGATCCCAGGTC
Source organism: Myxine glutinosa (assembly GCF_964187855.1). Lineage (NCBI taxonomy): Eukaryota > Metazoa > Chordata > Myxini > Myxiniformes > Myxinidae > Myxine > Myxine glutinosa. The sequence continues at coordinate 58,910,316 of NC_136263.1, read as the reverse complement.
CTGTGACCTGGGCTTTTAATAATCTTTTGTCTAAATCGGGCAGGAATTCAGAATTTTTAGAATGTCCAAATTTGAATGTCCAGATCAGGCAGGAATTTAGAATTTTTAGAATGTCCAGATTTAAAATGTCCAAATACGCAGGAATTTCGAATTTTCAGCATGTCCAAAATGAGAATGTCCAAATAGGCCAGGAATTTAGAATGTCCAAATTTAGAATGTCCAAATAGGGCAGGAATTTAGAATTTTTAGAATGTCCATATTGAGAATGTCTAAATAGGGCAGGAATTTAGAATTTTTAGAATGTCCACATTTAGAATGTCCAAATATGGCAGGAATTTAGACTTTTTAGAATGTCCAAATATGGCAGGAATTTAGAATTTTTAGAATGTCCAAATAGGGTAGGATTTAGAATTTTTAGAATGTCCAAATAGTGTAGGATTTAGAATTTTTAGAATGTCCACATTTAGAATGTCCAAATAGGGCAGGAATTTAGAATTTTTGGAATGTCCAAATTTAGAAAGTTCAAATAGGGCAGGAATTTAGAATTTTTAGAATGTCCAAATTTAGAAAGTCCAAATAGGGCAGGAATTTAGAATTTTTAGAATGTCCACATTTAGAATGTCCAAATAGGGCAGGAATTTAGAATTTTGCAAGGGCACCACTACAATATGGTCTACTCTTATTTAAAACAGCATGGTTGCGTCTTGATCATCCATTCACAAGTGAATGCGAGCAGATCGGATGTGTTATACACAGGACACAAGATGGTTGTTTGTCCGTGCTCCATACTTTTAAATGCTGAATCAAGCAAGGACGTAGCACATACCATCTTGTCAACTGTGCTCCAGAAGAACTTTCTGCTCCTTTGCAGAGCCATTTCAAACAATCCCAAGCACCCAATCCCAATCCCAAGCACAAGGCTGCAGTTTTTTTTTTTTTTTTTTGTATACAAGATCGAGGCTCGTGAAAGAGCTAACATCAATCAAACAGAAAGACAAACCGACACATAAAACATATAAGATGGGGAGCGGCAGACAAGATGGGGCGAGAGGGGGAGGAACACAAACACAACATCCGAGAGCAGGGACATCGAGAGATCCGTGGGAGTGAGAGGGCTTTGGGGGGGGGAGGCAAAGGAAGGGGCGGGTGGGAGAGGTATAAAACACACGGACACTGCCGGGACTTCCAGGAAAGAAGCTGGAACCCCAAACAAGGTGGATCCGGGGTGAATTAGCGGGGGCAGAAAAGACCAAGGCCCTGGATGGGGAAAGACAAGAGATGGTGGCGAACAGCTGCCTCAAAGACCCGGAGGGAGGAGCGGGACCGAAGGGAGTGCGGGAGCCCGCTCCAGAGGCGGGAGAAAAGAGGAACGAAAGAGTGAAGGTGAGCAGAGAGCCGAGATTTCGGCAGATCTATGCAGCATTGTGACTGAACGAGTCGGAAAACACCTTGAGGCTCTACATCCCCCGAGCACAACTATCGGAGATGCCTCTTCACAGTGGTTTTACCCTCTTACCCCACCTACGGTCAGAGTGCCATTCGGTCCCCATGGACCTGCCCTTACTCTTTTGTCTCTGTCCTGCCTCTGTCTCTCTCTCTCTCTCTCTCTCTCTCTTGGCCGATTGTGTGTTGGGGGTGGCAAGATGGCGACTGTGCATGTGTAGTGATGTGCGAGCTGCTCTGACTTTCGATCTTTCTACGCCCCCCACCCCCTTTTTGGTCGTTGTTCTCACCTTTCCTTTCCATTTTTGTATATTTTCCCATTGTGTAATCTCTGTCTCCCCCCCCCCCCCCTCCCACCACTCCAGTTTCATCAAACCCGGTTCCACAACCCTCGTCCTCCCTTCCCATTTTTCCTCCCCTGACCTCTCCCCACCTCCCAGTTCCACGCCCGTTCCCCCCGCTCGGTCTTCCCTTCCTCCGACTGTCCACTCGTTCCCCTCACCCATCCCCACCTCCATTTCATTCCTCCCTTGTGTTGCTATCTCTATATTTTTTTTCCACTTTCGTTTCTTCTCCTGAGATACAGAGAGAGAGAGAGTGTGGGCCCACGCCTTTCGGTGAGATCGTGGGGTGAGTCCATCGGCACTCTGACGGGTTGTCATGAGTACTTGCCCTTTTCCTCATTGAGAGGTGTGTTTCCTCGCGATAGTTTCGCTCGTGCTGGTGTATGCCGAGTAGAGCTTTTCCCTGTTTTGCCCTACTGGTACAGAAAACTGTCCACCATCCCCAAATCCATCTCGGCTTAGGCCGAGGGTTTTCCGATCGTCGTAATGTCGGCACATTCCCGCTACGCGGCCTTTAAAAGCTTGACGCGGAAACATGGCGGGGTTTGCGTTCCTCCTAACGAAGTCACTGTGGAAGACATCGTTATTTCGGTGGGTAACATAATCGGTCTCGAGAAAATCCGTGCAGCTTCACAGATGAACAAACGTGTGAGTAGGGAGATAATGGGGCTTCCAGGACACCCATGTATTTAGATGAGACTTTTTCCCAAACTGCCCATTTTTCCCCTTATTACCACGACACCCCTTTCTCCTTTTTCATGTAAGTGAATGGGGGAGTCCTTACTTAACCTCCAAGGACCACGTGACATTCAATATCCCTCATTGATCCTATGAATATATTATCATTTTCTAATTTTTTAAACAACTCCATTCTCTTATGGAACTCATCCCCATCTAGGATATTGATAAACTTTACATTAAGCACCTTTCTCTGTGCGTTTATAAAATGGTATGTTTCATGGAGGGACCTGGTCTGTCCTCCTCCCGATCCACATACCATTTTTAAATTATAATATTTATTATCCGGTTGATAACCATCAAAGTTCTCACTCCACTCTAATATATTTTTCTTCCCGCCCTCCATTACCCCACTTAACAAATGAATACGTTTATCCGTCTTGAGGACCTTCTGACCAGTGATCCTCTCAACCTCTCGGATCTGGTATTTCTCACACTCATTATGTTTTCCATTTATATACCAAGGTTGATTACACACACACACTACTCACACACATCCACTCTTTATCCATTTATATATAACCAAAAGGTACACACATGACACCACCATCTAAAATATATCGTTTATCATCATATGCCCCTAGTGCTAGTTTATTTATCTCTTCTGAATATAATTCATGCTTATAACTCCTAATCCCTTTTACCTTTCTATACTGCTCCTCCCCACTCATCAAACATTGATAATAATGACCAAAATGTATACTTTCTTTAATTACATTTTTCTTAATCCCTTTGAGCTTCTGATCACACTTCTCCACATTTCCAACTCTATATTTATACGCATAAGCCTTTGCTCTCAATGCTATGAACCCACTCAGAATATTTCCACCAAGCTCATCCTTGAACTTTCCAATCACCTTTTTATTTTGATTCGAGAACAATTCACTCTTTTGATCATAGTTGCTTGTATCATAAATTACAGAATCAGCTTTCATATCATCATAGACGTCATCTGTTTTGATACTCAGAATGAAGCTGTCCGTATCCATATACATCAACATGACGTTATCATCATATTTTGTTTTCAAATTCTCATAATAATATTCATACATCAGTAGTTTTGATAGATCGAGAACAGTAGTACCAATATAAATCGGTTTATCCATCTCAATTTCTTCTTTCATCATATGAACAGCACAAAAGTTTTCTGTGAAGATTTCAACACGCTCAAAGCTCGGTCTGTTGATTAGTTTGGAAGTTTGTTCCCAGGAAGTTGTCAACTTGATATTTTGTCTCTTTCTAACATTTTCCATAGTCTTCCCAAACACCGTGTTATTCATCAACTTATAAAAATCTTTCTCAAAGTCAGTCTTTCCAAGCGTTCTCTTTCGAGTGTTAAAATCAATATATTTCATTAACCAATAACTCTGTTTGAATTTCAGGACCCGATGAACTTTCTCAACAATTAGACCATGTTTCACAAATTGTAAAAGATTTCTCTGATGTAGTACATAGTTCTTCTTATCAAAGAATGTTGTTAAAAGTTTTTCTGTTCTTGATCCCTTATCAAATGATTTCTGATATTCACTCAACCACTCTGGGTTTGTTAATTCTTTCTCACACCCGAAAGGAAGATCTTTATGTTTCTCAAAGAGTTCTTTTGGATACTTTAGATCAACCTCCAGAAAATACCCTTCTTTCCTTTCATCCAACTCTTTTTGTGTTGAACTCAGAATATTTTCTAGAACACCATCATGATCACTCTCCCATTTCAATCCTCCATAAGGTTGTGCTTGGGACATTGCCCACCCATAGAGGTTGTTGGCATCATAATACATGAGATAGGAACTATCTTTCTTTGGATCATAATCTGGAAGATATTTGTTATTTGCTTTTGAATATCTTGATGAGCAGACTTGTGAAATTCCCCCTCTCTTTGCTCTCTCTATCATCAGGAGCATATCAACATCGGTTATCAAATCCAAATCTTGTTTAGTCATTTTCAACATAGCACTCCAAGCAAGACCCGGTGCTGTGAAATAATGAGCAGGGTCCAAGCCATATCCAGAAAGACACACAGATCTAAATGCTTCGAATACATCTGCTAGAAGAAGGACATCAGTCTTGAGATAGAGATCATGATAATCACCCATATTATTGATATTATATTTTTTCCAAACATTTTGAGCATGTACATAATCATCATCTGAAACATTGCTATTATTTAGAATATTATAAAAACTTCTTTTGGAGGAAGTTTCTTTTCATCAAATCTTTTAAATGAATCCATATAGTCGTACGGGTAAATTCCCTTGTGTTAGGAGTTCCGTTTCCTCATAATTACTCTCCAAACATGGAAATTTTTTCAAATTTTTAACTAGGTTAGCAAGAGGACTAGCCATGAATTTATATGTATCCAAGAATCGAATTCTTGTAGTTGGTCTTGTTGGAATGATTTTTGTAAAGGAGATGTATTTTTGATCTGTACTTGGAATAGCGCTGATACTCCCAGGAGTCTTTAACAACTCTTTAATAAACAAGTGTGTATCATAATGAGCATTGTTATGAAGAAAGACAGGAATGAAAGAGGGGAGTTTATAATTAATATTACAACTTTGATGAGCCGGACCTCTATATTTACCAGTGAGATGGCAATGATCTCTAACCTTTAGGCTTTCACCAATTTTCTCCTCACAAATATGACAGACATTGTTTTTTCTAAATTTCCTTTTCTCTTCACTCGTCAAGTACATTGGTTTATTGGTTTCTCTCATTATCGTGGTTAATCGAACACAGTCTTTTTCTAGTCGTTTCACAAACTCCTCTGGGGCATTTGAGCCTCTATACTCCTCTACCTTGTATATTCACCACCAACGGATGATTTGATACAATAAGAAAATCCACAAGAAGTATGTTTTTGATACTTATTTGTGTATGATTCTTTTGGATCTGGAGCCGCTGTTGCTATTTTCTCCAAGATACTCTCAAAATCAGCATATATCACAAAAGGATGTTTAATTGTTTTATTTTGATCTTTGAATGAAATTTTAGAACCAGGCTTTGGAAGTGTAATGACTGTTGCTTTCTCATTTGAACAATATTGTTTATGAGTATCCAATCTCTCCTGTGAATGAAATGTATTCAAACACCGACGACATGGATAAACTTTACATTTTCTAGAATAGACTTGTGATTTAATTAATCTTGAAAAGTTCTTGATATAAGCATAATGTTCAATTTCACCAGATCGGAAATACAAGAGATCAACATGTTTTTCTTTCTCATCATCTGAGATTTGTAAAATCTGCACTTTATTCTTTTCAGTCAACCCATAGACATTTATAGAAATATTATTTAACTTTTCAAACTTTGGAATATTATTAAGAGTCATCGGAAATTTCAAATTTTTCATATTCAATTCATTTTCACATTTGATATAATTGCTTACTCTTTCAGCATGTTCTTTTGCTGGATGTAGATATGCTAGTACAGACCACAAGAAACACTTGTTATCAGCATTCTGAATATTTACTATAGCATTTTTATCTTTGATGATTTTAGGAAGTTGAATATATGATCTTGCTTGTAGTGGATCAGATTTTAAAATGTGAACATCAACAAACAGAACCTTTTCAACAGTGAGACCGCTTCTGACAATAAGATCATCAATATCAAATTCACTATATTTAAGCTCATTAAAGACCTGTTCTTTATTTCTATCATAATCATTCTTATTAAGTACCATATAAGTTGTTGTATGTAGGTAAAAGTTAAATGGTGGATCTTCCTTTTTACGAAGAACCAATTTAGCCCCCAAATAATATTTACAACTTCCCATTTCAGATATAGTCTCATCAATCTGATCATCAATTCCTTCCTTTGTAAGATCAACAGCAGCTCCCAGAGAACGGGGGACTGGATCTTTGAAACGGAACAATCTAATTTTAATATTTCCTTTGAAAGCACCATCTAAATTTTCAATCTCATAATATGGAACTTGGTGTTTCCTTGTCTTCTCATGGCGCTTCCAATCCTTCTTGAGGATGTAGTGTTGACAGCGCTCACAATAGACCTTTGGAAGAACCTTTGGTTTGAGATTCTTCAAATGTTTTAGAGTATCTAAGTGTTGATCATACCCACTTCTCAGAACCCATGTCTTACAAATCTTACAATACTTATTATCTTTACTCTTTAAATGTTTTTGTGTTTTATAATGTTTATTGATATGTTTGTAGTTCTGCTCACAACTCTCACAGTAAGTAGAACCCATACTATTTATATAGTAAAAAAACTTCACTATATACTAGTTATCTTTTACTTAAAATAAAACATGAAAAAATTGAAAACAAGAGTCAGGAAACTCAATGAAATTTGGGGCAACTTATTCATATGATACTTGGTTAGGATGTGATATCTATAACTAGTCTTCTTCATATCCTTATCACAAAGATCACAATGTTCCATCTCTTCTTCTTTATAACCGTTAAGAACATTATCTAAATGGTGCTTTGTTTGTTTATATTTCCTTTTATCAAGTACTCTAATTAGCTTATTACAAGGTTCACATCTTATCATATTTTTACTCTTATCAGATGTATTGATAGCATGTTTAATGGTCCTGATATGAGTATCATATCGATTGTACTGTTTATCACAGGCGGAACAATAACCAGAATTCATGCTATTTATACAGTGAAAAAACTTCATATTTCTCCATCACTAAACTCTATATAGTAATCGGAATCATCAATAAAACTACTCTCATAACTATCATCTGAACAGATACTAAAGCTTTCTTCTGATCTGAGGCTCTCAGTATCAAATTCAGAATCACTGAATAAGTCTTCTTCGGAATAACTACTCATTTAATTAGTAAGAAACACAATTTCCATTTATATCAAGACACCTTCTTTCAATTACAGAATCAACTACAACATGACTCAAATTGAATGTAATTTTCAAATAATCATGAATAATAAGTGTTCTGAGAGACAAAGTCCCAGAAATATTTACATCTTTATTTATTTCAATACCTTTGGGTTTATTAAGGTATATACAAATGTCTCCACGAGAATTGTCGATGGTCTTATCATACATCTTTAAAGCCTCAGGATCAATTTTAGATTCTAGTCTTGTCAGAATAGCCAGTAGAAGTGGAGATACTTTTGTAAGACTTACCTTGAGTGATGACTTTACAGGATAGGCTCTTCCTTTAAATGAAATAGAGGGACTCATGTTATTTTCCATAACTGGTTTTACCCAAAAATTTCCATATTTATCTTTGTTTAATTTAACATCTTTGACATATTTTTCTATATCTTCCACCGAGGTAGAGATTGTTTGAAATTTGTCTTTTGTGCTTTGAAACATTGTATTTATTGGCTAATAAACTTGCGTTTAGTTAAAGTAAAAATTTACCATATAAATATGATAAGTTCTGAAGGATATTTAGAATTTCCAGACTCTCCATATGATAAATTAGAGAATTGTCCGGCTTGTGATGGAATAGGGCTTAATAATGAGGGTTCATATAAACAATGTATTTTCTGTGATTTAATTTTAATTAATGATAATAAAAAATTAAAAAATATATATAACTCTTTTAAATTAGAACCAAAAATGAATTACTTTACAAGATTAATAAGAGAGATGAATGTTAAGTATGGTGATGATAATACACCATTTCTTTCAAGGGAAGAGACTATTTGTATTGAGGAAATGTATAAGGGTTTAATGATATTTATTATTCAAAATAATTTTAATGGAAATGTTAATACAAGATACTATATAAATAAAATAATGAATTATTTTGAAATTAAACCCGAACTCAGGATAAAATATAGAGTTTCTAAAATAGCTCAAAAAAAGTTAGATGACTTGTTTTCCAAATATATAAATGAATGATTTTTTACCCATTTGGGAAAATAAGATAAAATTTAATAACCATAAAAACATTCCAAATTCATTGAGATGTCTAATAGTTGGTTCAAGCGGATGTGGAAAAACCTGTTTGCTTTTAAAGATGCTCCTTACCCCCAACTTTTTAGATTATGATAATTTAATAAATTTTACGAAGTCAAGTTTTCAACCCGAGTATCAACTACTATCACAAGGTTTTAATGCGGGTCTTAAAAAGGAAGACATTATCGGTTTATTTAAACTTCAAAACAAACTAAATGATTACAACATTGAGGATATAATACAACTATTTTGTGATACACAGAAATCAAAATCAAAACCCATAACTTGTATTCTCAGTGATAAAACGGATGATATACCTTCACCTCAAGATTTAGATAAATCAAAAAAGAACCTCGTTATCTTTGATGATTGTGTTAATGAGAGAAACCAAACAGTAATGGATAGCTACTATACAAGAGGGAGACATTCTTCTTGTAATTGTATTTATCTTAGTCAGTCATATTTTCAACTCCCTCGACGCTCAATAAGAAACAATGCCAATACTTTTATTTTATTTAAGTTAAATTCAATAGATGTAAATAATTTTTGGAGAGATAATTGCTCTACGTTATGTAGTAAAAAAGAATTTGAAAATTATATGAAACACACGATTGGAAAATATAAATATATTGTTGTGAAACAAGATGAGATATTAAAGGATGTATTTTTATTTTAAACATAATTACATATATAAATGATAACTATTATTATTAATCTTGTGGGTAAATCTGCTTCAGGAAAGAACTTTCATAAATCTAAACTCTTGACCAGGAGAAGTAGAAGGGAAAGATTATTACTACATTTCAATGGAGGAACATATGCAATTGAGGAACAAAGGTCAAATATTTGAGGAGGTCTCTCTTGGTTCTACAAAATATTCACATTGTAAGAGTGAGTTAAATAAAGTAAAATCTAATGGTCTGGGGATTTTAGAAACTAATCCTGAAGGAATGAGACAAATTATTAAACAATTGTGTGGTGATGGAGTTAAGATTTTATCATTCGGTTTTGATATCGATGAGGAGACTCAACGCAAACGTATGAAAAGCAGAGATACAAGTATTAGTGAAGAAGAAATAACAACTCGTATTAATACCAATAAAGAATTTGATGAAATATTTAAAGAAAAGGATTTATTTCAACACATTTACTATAATGATGAAGAAAAGGAAAATTTTCCCATTGACCTTTACAATTCATTAAATGATATTTTTCAATACTAAATGAATGCCAAAGAAAGAGCAAGAAAGTTTAAGGAACATCAACAATTAGTTTCAAAAGTTGTTAAACAACAGGAAGGGATAAAGAAGAAACGGAGACAAAAACTGACTGGCGAAGAAGTCTTTGAAAGAAAACAAGAGAAATTCTTTAAACCACTTTTGAAAACTCAACACTCACCTACAGTCCCCACGGTAGAATTTACTCCAAAAAAACTTCAAATGATCAAGGATTTTAGTCAAATGACAGAGCAAGAACTTGGTGAATTAGAATATGATGACGAGGGATTATTTCGGAAAATTGAGGAGGTAAATCAACCCCCTAATTATGTTGTGGAAGCTCTTCAAAACAATGAGTATTCGGCAGGTTCAAAAACCAGAGCAGGTCTCATTCCAACAGAAGAACCAGCACAGTTCCATCTTGTGAAAGAAAAGTTATTGATATTTAATGATAAATTGGTGTTCTTAAGTTCTGCTCAACCAAATGTTGAATTATCTCCAAGATTAATGTTTCTTCTAACAAACTCCGGATTCAGCGGTTCAAAATATTTTGAGGAACCACTTGATATGGAAAGAGAGGAAGATAGGGTATATATTGATTTACTAAACGCACTTGATGATAGAGTTTCTGTTGCTGGTAAAAGTAAGAAGAATGAGAAGGAGAAACATATTATTGATGCTTTAAGTAAGCTTGGTTCGGGTGTTAGCTTTCTTCCAAATGACCCATCACAATTAGTTAATAGGTTATTATTGTTGTTAGGTAGTAAGAAGGCTGGAAACAACAATTGTTTTACTGAAGCATCCGCCATTTTAGATCAGTTGATGAATATGAAAATAATTAATAAATGTCAATACAAAGATATTTTATTAGATATTAAATAAGATGAGAAGCACAATTCTTAGTTTTAATTTTACAACGAGTGATTACACAGCATCATTCCCTTACCCACTACAACTTGACCCCACAAAAGAATATGAGGCATCTTTATTGTCGATGGAAACTTATAATACCTTGTTTAATATCACAGAGAAAAACAACAAGTTTAGTTATAATCCAGGAAGTGGATATAAAACTATAACCGTTTCACCCGGAGCTTACGAGATTTCTCAAATATCTTCAGAAGTCTCTCGCCTTATGAAAGAAAAAGGTGATGAACCAAAAAATATGGTAATAGATATTCAAAAACACACTTCAAAATCAACGATTAAACTTAAAAATAATTATAAAGTTGATTTCACGATTGAAAATTCGTTCAGAGAGCTTTTTTTTTTTTTTTTTTTTTTTTTTTTTTTGTATACAAGATCGAGGCTCGTGAAAGAGCTAACATTAATCACACAAAAAGACAAACCGACACACAAAACACAAAAAACAAGGGGAGCGGCAGACAAGATGGGGAGAGAGGGGGAAGGACACAAAAGAGAGGGGGAAGAGGGGGAAGGACACAAACACAACATTTGAGAGCAGGGACATCGGGAGGACTTGGGGGGAGGTGGGAGAGGATTAAAACATATGAACACTGCAAGGACTCTGGGGTGAATTACCAGGGGTAGAAAAGATCAAGGTTTTCGATGGGGGAAGATAAGAGATGGTGGTGAACAGCTGTTTTAAAGACCTGGAGGGAGGAGTGGGATTGAAGGGAGTGGGGGAGTTTGTTCCAGAGGCGGGAGAAAAGGGGAATGAAAGAGTGAAGGTGAGCAGAGAGCCTAGACTTTGGCAGTTTAACCATAAGAGGGTTGCAGGCAGATCTTGTGCGACCTGAAGGAATATTGGGGGGACAGAGCACAGAGAGAGCTGGGGGAGCAAGGCCGGAGAGGAGTCGGTAGAAGACAGAAAGACCACCAACCTGCCTGCGGTGAGTGAGTGAAAGGCCCTCGGCGTTGACTACATCGCAGGAGATTCCAATGATTCTGAAAGCTTTGGCCTCAACAGCGTGAAGCCGAGCAAGGTGTGAGGCAGGAGCACCAGCCCAGAGGGGGGAACAGTATTCTATTGAGCTGCGGATGAAAGCCTTGTATGTGGTGAGGAGCTCAGGTGTGCCAAGGAAGGACTTCGCACGACAGAGGATGCCCAGTCGGCGACTGGCTTTGGAGGCCAGCTTGGAAATGTGGTTTTCCCAAGAAAGATCATGGCAGATACTGACACCCAAAAGCTTGAGCGACAGAACTTCTTGGAGAGGATTGTTGAGAAAGTAGATGGGAGGGTTGTCCAGTCGGTCCTTTCGGAGAGACATTGTAAGAGTGTGAGATTTGTCAGGATTGAAAGACATGTTCCACTTGTTTGACCAGTCTGTGATTTTGTCCAGGTCTGCAGAGAGTGAGGAGGCTGCAGACTGTCGATCTGAGGGATGAGGAATGGAGCGACAGAGAGTAGAGTCGTCAGCAAAGAGATAGAGAGGATTTTCAAGAGAGTCAGAGAGATCATTGATGAAGACCAGAAAAAGCACAGGGCCCAGAACACTACCTTGGGGAACTCCAGCCTGAACAGGAAGAGGAGATGAGAGAAACCCATTCAGGGCCACACGTTGACTACGACCAGAGAGGAAGTCCACCAGCCATGCGTGGAGATTTCCATGGATACCAAAGGAGGAGAGTTTGGAGAGCAGAGCAGGGTGCCAGACCGTATCGAAGGCACGTGAAATGTCAAGGGAGACAGCTCTAATTTCCTGTTTGGCGTTGAGGACCTCCATCCATTGTTGAGAAAGCAGAAGCAGCATGTCCAGAGTAGAGTGACCAGGTCTGAAACCAAATTGATGATCAGTGATCAAGCCATTGGAGAAGAGGAAAGATTTAATATCTGAAGCAATGATGGATTCCATGACTTTGCTGATAATTGGGAGAAGGCTGATTGGTCTGTAGTTGCTGGGATCTGTTTTTGCACCTTTTTTGTGCAAAGCAGTGATGTTGGCTGATTTCCAAGCAGATGGCAGATGACCTTGAGCAAAAGAGAGGGTGAAGAGAACAGAAAGAGGGAGTGAAAGAGCAGAAGAACATGATTTTAGGACCCGTGGGCTGATGCCGTCAGGACCAGTTGCAGAATCGGAGTCGAGGGTTGACAGAAACTTTTCCACCTTGTCAGGAGGAAAGGACACAGAGTCCAGGAGCAGCTGGGTACGACTGGGTACGGTGGGTACAGAGAGGGATGGGTTTGGGACACAAGATTTAGAGGCAAACACAGAGTTGAGGCATTCAGCTTTTTCACGTGCGGAGTCAGCCGTTAAGCCGTTTGAGGTGAGGGAGGGGATGGAGGGGGAACAAACACCAGAAACAGATTTGACCAGACGCCACCAGGATTTGGAAGAGGGAGACAGATAAGAGAGTTCGGTCTTGAGAATGGTGAGATATTGTTTCCTGGCTCTCCTGAGGGTGGACACACACTTGTTTCGTGCTTTGTGAAAGGAAATGAGATTTCCTTCCGTTGGATTTGCTTTCCAGGAGACGAAAGCAAGTTGTTTCAGGGCAACAGCCTCACCACAAGATTCCGTGTACCATGGACGGGAGGAAGGGTATGACAACTGAAGACGAGATGGTATAAATCTGTGCATGAGAGAGAGCAATTTACTTTGAAAGAATTCCCAGGATGAGTTGATGTCAGAGGCGGTAGAGATGGGAGACCAGTCCAGATGATTGATGGCTGCTTGAAGACCGTACCAGTTGGCCTGAGTGAAATGCCAGACTCGTCGACGCTGAGGAGGCTCTCTGAGAATGGTCTCTGAAATGGTCTCAATAATATTGGGTTTCTCTTCAAAAAAGATTGAAACTAACGGGACGTCTTACAGTGATAATGTCATTCAAATATCCTCCGGTATAAATGCAGTATTAATTCATTGTGATTTGATTGATGGTGCTTATAACGATGGAATAAGAACAAATACAATATTTTCATTCAGCGCATACTCAACACCGATTGGTTATAAATTCAATATGGAACCAATAAATCTTGTCTATTTACCTGTGTCAGGAAAAACCATATACAGAGTAAATTTTAGGATAACCGATCAAGATAATCGTATGATCTCCTTTAATGAAGAAATTATATCCATCAGAATTCACCTTCGTGAAGTTTTTTTGATAAATAAATAATGGTTATTGTGAGAAAACACGAGTTGGGAAAATATAAAATAATTACAGGGGATGGGATGTTCCTTTCACCATACTATAAGGGTGAAGGTATGTTTCTTGGTAGAGGATACTATAAACCAAAGAGACAACGGGGTGTGGGACATCAATTTAGAAATAAATGAGATGGGATAATTGATACTCTAATGGGTATTGGTTCAACCATCCTTAAACATAAAGACCTAATTGGTTCAACTGCTTCTGCCGTGGGCTCCGTTGCGGGTGCTATAAAGAGTATAAAAGATGCTCAAAAGGAGTCTCATAAATTACAAGCAATCAAAGAAATAAAAAAAGGTAAAACTCAACTATCTTCACAAGAACGAGAAAAAATCATTAAAATACTTGGGTCAGGGTTTCAACGATTTTAATACTATATAAATACAAGTATGGAAGCGATTGATAGTATCTATGATTTGGATGATACAATTATCATTTCAAACTCCACGAAAAAGGAAGACTATTTTAAGGTAAATGCTATAACAGGAACAGACTGGAATTCAAATGGAACAAAAAGTTTTGAAATAAATAATCAACAAACTTACTTGAATCTCGCTGATAGTTTCTTGCTGTGTAAATTTAAATTCACCTAGGCTGCGAATAACACTAATGCTACACTTGTAAATGATTTCTTCTGGAAAATGTTTGATAGTGTTCGCCTGTATATTGGAACACAAGAGGTTGAAGCGGTTGATTATGTCTCTGCTACATCTGAAATGATGAAATTTACACTATATTCGTTTAGTGATAGAATGGGTAAGGGAGATGTTGAAGGTTTTATTCCTGATATGTCAACGGGTACAAACGCAGACCCTGGTTATAGTCAAAGGAAGTCAATGTATAATGATGACGCAAAAGCAGAGAATAGTTTTACCGTAGCAGTACCTCTGAAAGGTATATTTGGATTTTGTGATTATGATAAAGTTTTGTATGGGCTTAAAATTAGATTTCAACTACAAAGGAATGATAATGTAAATAGATTGCTTTTTGGGGTTGAAAATGCTTTTGGAGAAAATAGTAAATTTGTTATTAATGATTTGTGTTGGTATATCAGTGAATATACTCCTAAACTTAAAACGGAAGAGATGTTAAATAGAAGACTTAACTCAAAGAAACCGCTAAATGTATCATACCTTAAAAGAAGATGTCAACACGTTAAACTGGAACACGCTACCTACACTTGGAATTTGGGTGTTCTTCAAGGAAAGCCACGATACCTCTGGCTCATTTTAAAAAAACCAGATGGAGAGGATGGTACTAATAAGAATAATGCGCTGAGTGATCATGCTAAGGTGAAACAACTTCGGGTTTCTCTTGATGGCACATTTTATCCGTGAGATAGATTGGAAATTGATTGGGAAAAAAATGATTATGCGGAAGCCTACAAGTCTTACCAAAAGGTGTGTGAAAGCAACGGTAATAATGATCCTATTTTGGATATGGTTGCGTTTCAAAAACTTTATTCAATCTACGCAATTGACCTGAGTTCTCAAAAGGAAACTATAAAGTCTAATAGAGTGGATACTTCTCTATACATTGAAAGAGGAGAGAATGAAGAAGTTAATGCTTATTGTTTGCTTTTGGAAGAAACAGAATTACAGATTAATACAGATAATGGTGTTATGATTAATATCACATAGGTTTTTTCTCATAAATAAATGGTAGGGGTATATGTTAATCAAATCAATCTTAATAAATTAACATCTTGTATTCAAAATCAAAAGCCTTGTATTATTAATGTTAATACAATTCAAAGAAAAGGAGCTGTAAGAATTGATGTTTTACTCACACACACACAAGTAAAAACACTAAATGATACTGGTTCACTTAAAATTAAAATGAAGAAACCTATGTTAAAGAAATATTCAATAGACGAGTCAAGAGGAGGATTTCTCCCATTTCTAATTCCTTTATTTGCTGGTTTAAGTGCGGCGGGAGCATTGACTGGTGGTATTTCAGCAGCAGTAAAAACTGCTAACGAAAGGAAGGCACAACTAAAAGCTCAAAAAGAATTGGAAAGACATAACAAGGAGTTGGAGAAACAAATTAGTGGAAGTGGTGTAATTGTAGATTTTGCTCAAACACTTGAAAGTCTACCTGATAAAGCTAGATTGTTGGTTGGAGATATGCTTTTCCTCTATCGCTCAAGCGGGTGTTAAACTAACTAAACGGGGTAATGGATTGTATCTTTCTCATAAATAAATGGATGAATGGTTTAAACAATTTGGAAAGAATACAACGTCAAATATAGAACTAGCTAAGTATTGTAAAAAACTAAAAATTGATAATGTGGTTATTTGTATGAGAGATTAATTAATACATATAAATAAGAATACAAAGAATATTATTATGAATTTAGACACACAGAATGGTTCTCATTGGGTTTGTATTCATAATAGTCAGGATAAATATTATTTTGATAGTTATGGTATGCCATCACCTGTTGAAGTAATACAATTCTTACAGAATGGTGTTTATCAAACATTTCAAGTTCAAGAAATTAATTCTAAATGATGTGGTCAATTATGTTTATATGTATTATTTCAACTCAACAATAATGAAAATTTTTATGATATCATTTTTAATCTAATATAAATGACTTATGTTGGAAAAGATGGTTCTATCTTTGGAAAATCCTCTCAGGATATTGATTTATCAAATTATTATACAAAGGCACAGGCTGAACGACAAAAATATAGTATAGGTAAAAATATTAATATGAAGAATACTTATAAATTAATCAATTATCCAAACCCTACAGATGCGAATGACTTAATTAGATTTAGTGATTTATCACAATATATATTTTTAAAGAAAACAGCACGTTTTGTTAAACAAGTAAAATTTACAACCACAACACCTGGTTATACTGACCATACACCTTTCCTCATTGAATTTAACTACCTGCTTACAATTGAATTTTATAAAGAAGGACATATAGTTAATATGCAAATTAATAAATGGGGGTATGATATGCCTGATTTAGGGTATAATTGGTCTTTTTCAATAAACATAGAAGACCTACATGATTTTAATCAGTCTCGTAAAGAAGAATATTATCCACTTGGTGAGGATAAGGATTTATGTGGAAGTACAATTAATAAACAACAAATACATGGTTTTAAGAAAAGAAAAATATATGATAGTATAGCGATGGTTAGCATGACAAAGAAGGAAGGTCATGAGATAAGGATAGAAAGCCGAGGAATACAAACCGATTTGGTAGTGGGAAGATGGGGTGGTATTACCTGTCATAATATTAATCTCACATATATTTCTGATACATAAATGGCAGGAAGAAGACAACAAGAGAATTATAATTTTTGTATTTGAGGATACCTACAAGAAAAGGGTGCTCGGTATTACATACCTTATGATTTGGAACATATACATGGGAATTTTATCATAAAAAACTGGCCTTATACTGATATTGCTAAACCCACAAATAGAGACTTGTTTAAAATATTAAATAAAAATGAACTTCTCAAAGTTATGAAATATAAAACTCTTTTAGAAATCATCAACAAATCTTATTGGTATCCTATTATGAGAAAAATAATTATAGATACAAGAATATCTCAAAATCCAGATGAGTATATGTATAATATTTTTTGGGGCTCAAACTCAAGGGTAGCAAGGGATGAGGAAGGAGTTGAAGAAGAGAAGGAGGAAAGAGAGAAAAAGGAGAAGGAGGAAAGGGAGAAAAAGGAGAAGGAGGAAAGGGAGAAAAAGGAGAAGGAGGAAAGGGTGAAAAAGGAGGAGGAAAGGGAGAAAAAGGAGAAGGAGGAAAGGGAGAATAAGGAGAAGGAGGAAAGGGAGAAAAAGGAGAGGGAGGAAAGGGAGAAAAGACAGAAGGAAGAGAGGGAGGAAAGGGAGAAAAGAGAGAAGGAGGAGAGGAAGCAAAGAGAGAGGGAGGAAAAATATGAAAAGATGGAAATCAGTGAGATTCGTAAAAGATTGAGTGTATTGCAGCAAATAAATCAATCTCAACGCACCGAAGAGGAAAATAAAGAATTAACGACTCTTACTAAGATAATGATTTTAAAAATGGTTGAGATAAGTTCAGCGAGGAGATTTAAACGAGAAAGTGGGGATAAAGAAGAAGAAGAAGGAAAAGATTACGTGGTTGATGATGTTGGTGTTATTGACTTTAGTTAGTTTTTATTTGTAAATAAATGGTGAAGAGAGTGAAGGCATTCCTTAGGATTCTTTATGTTTTAAAAATAAAGATTGAAATGTATATGTTAAAAACCAAAAAGGTTTTGATACTGTCGGAATTTTTCTGATAAATAAATATGAGTTATTGTCTCAAATGTAAAAAGAAAACTAAATCTAAAAATATCTCTTATGTTAAAGCTAAAAATAATAGAGTTTATCAAAAAGGAATATGTCAAGTGTGTGGCTCTAAAAAGTGCCAATTTATCTCTCCTAAAAGTGGAGGAGACATACAAAAGTTTCTGTCAGGAAGTAAATTTACAACAACTGGAATTCCAGGGGAATTACACCTTCCAGGGTATTCTTTCTGTGGTCCAGGAACAAACCTGGATAAAAGATTAGATGAGGCTGACAATCCTAAACCTTGGTCTAAACCTATAAATAGGGTTGATGAAGTGTGTATGAAGCATGATATTGCTTATGGGAATACCACTATATTGGATGAAAAACATGAAGCAGACAGAGAAATGTTGTATAATTTGTCTTTGATACGAAATCCTACGTTGAGAGAGAAAGTTGATCGGTTTATTGTGAAAAAAATGATAAGTGCTAAATTGAAACTTGGTCTTGGTTATTCCCCAAAATACTATTAAACTCCAATGATGTTATCAATACTGAGGAGCTTTTGGCTAATGAATTACATAAACCTATAATCACAAAGTTTAAAAGAAGGAAAGTTTATTCTAAATACACCGACCACATATGGTCCGCTGATTTAATCGAACTAAATAATGATAAGGGATACAGGTATGCTTTAACCGTTATTGATTTGAGGAGTAGATTTGCCTGGGTTGTTCCTTTGAAAAACAAGAGAGGTAATACTTTAATGTTAGCCTTTAAGTCAATATTTGATAGGGATAAAAGGAAACCAAAGAAGTTATGGACTGACGAGGGAACAGAGTTCTATAACAAAATATTTATGAAATTTCTTAAGGGGGAGGATATTAAATTATACAGCACCTTTAATGAAGGAAAGGCAGTTGTTATTGAGCGTTTTAATCGCACTTTGAAAGAGAAACTATACAAAAAATTCACACAACTCGGTTCTCAACAATGGGTATATTTAATCCAGAATATTGTAGATAATTACAATAATACAGTTCATTCATCAACAAAATCAAAACCATCAGAAACATTTACAAAATTAGAATATGAAAAGGAGATTAATTTGAGAAAGCCCAAGTTCAAAGTTGGTGATATTGTAAGAATATACAGATGGAAAAGCCATTTTGAGAAAGGTTATACAAAGAGGTGGACTAATGAATTATTTAAAATTGTTGATGTAATGGATACAGTCCCTTGGACTTACAAATTATATGATATGAATGGGGAAGAAATCTTGGGTTCATTTTACTCACAAGAATTACAAAAAACAAAACTGATAAGCCATTAAACAACAACCATCCATATATTAGTGATAAGATAATGGGGTTAGGGATTTTAAGGGCTACCGCCGCCTTTTTTATAAATAAATAAATGATAGAACCAAGTATTAACCAGACTAAAGGGTGGAGGTGTAATCAACATTGGTATATAAATGAAAAACATAATGAGTGTGAGAAATACCAGATTCGAGAGGTTGAGAGGATCAGAAGGTCCTCAAGACTGATAAACGTATTCATTTGTTAAGTGGGGTAATGGAGGGCGGGAAGAAAAATATATAAGAGTGGAGTGAGAACTTTGATGGTTATCAACCGGATAATAAATATTATAATTAAAAAATGGTATGTGGATCGGGAGGAGGACAGACCAGGTCCCTCCGTGAAACATACCATTTTATAAACGCACAGAGAAAGGTGCTTAATGTAAAGTTTATCAATATCCTAGATGGGGATGAGTTCCATAAGAGAATGGAGTTGTTAAAAAAATTAGAAAATGATAATATATTCATAGGATCAATGAGGGATTTTGAATGTCGCGTGGTCCTTGGAGGTTAAGTAAGGACTCCCCCATTCACTTACATGTAAAAGGAGAAAGGGGTGTTGCGGTAATAAGGGGAAAAATGGGCAGTTTGGGAAAAAGTCTCATCTAAATACATGGGTGTCCTGGAAGCCCCATTATCTCCCTACTCGTGTGGTTATATTCGTGGCTGAAGAACAGCTTGTACATGTAATTGTGGCGACCGGTTTGTCTGCCGAGAATGGACATTTTGTTCTGGTCTCCCCACTGGACACCCCAGCCGTGAAAGTCTTGATTTCAAATTGTCCCCCATTCCTGAAAAACGGATTTCATTTTAAAAGAGCTTTCTCGGTATGGTACAGTGGTGTCGGAGATCCCGATGTTATCTCTGGGGTGTCGCAACGAGCAGGCTAAACACATCATGTCCTTTTGGCGGCAAGTGTACATTGTGTTTCCTGCATCCAATGTGGACATGGTGCTCAAGGCGGTATTTACGTTTCGTGTCGATAATCACGAGTACCAGGTATATGCGTCCACGGAAACGTTAAAATGTTTCGCCTGTGGGAACTTTTTCTTTTTTTCTTTTTTCTTTTTTGTATACAAGATCGAGACTCGTGAAAGAGCTAACATTAATCAAACAAAAAGTCAAACCGACACATAAAACACAAAATACAGGGAGTGGTAGACAAGACGGGGAGAGAGGGGGAAGGACACAAACACAACATTTGAGAGCAGGGACATCGAGAGAACTGTGGGAGGGAGAGGGCTTGGGGGAGGTATAAAACATGTGGACACTGCAAGGATTTCCAGGAAAGAAGTTCGAATTTCAAAAAAGTGTATCTGGGGTGAATTAGCGGGGGTAGAAAAGATCAAGGTTTTGGATGGGGGAAGATAAGAGATGGTGGTGAACAGCTGTTTTAAAGACCTGGAGGGAGGAGTGGGATTGAAGGGAGTGGGGGAGTTTGTTCCAGGGGTGGGAGAAAAGAGGAATGAAAGAGTGTAGGTGAGCAGAGAGCCTAGATTTTGGCAGTTTAACCACAAGAGGGTTGCTGGCAGATCTTGTGCGACCTGTAGGAATATTTGGGGGACAGAGCACAGATAGAGCAGGGGGAGCAAGGCCGGAGAAGAGTCGGTAGAAGACAGAAAGACCACCAACCTGCCTGCGGTGAGTGAGTGAAAGACCCTCGGAGTTAGCTTCATCGCAGGAGATTCCAATGATTTTGAAAGCTTTGGTTTCAACAGCGTGAAGCTGAGCTTGGTGTGAGGCAGGAGCACCGGCCCAGAGGGGAGAGCAGTATTCCATTGAGCTGCGGATGAAAGCCTTGTATGTGGTGAGGAGCTCAGGTGTGCCAAGGAAGGACTTCGCATGATGGAGGATGCCCAGTCGGCGACTGGCTTTGGAGGTCAGCTTGGAAATGTGGTTTACCCAAGAAAGATCATGACAGATAGTGAGACCTAAAAGCTTGAGCGACAGAACTTTGGGCATCTAAAACGGTTTTGTCCACAAATTGCCCCTGCAGTGGCTGAGCAGACAACACCCCCTGATACTGTGACAGAAAACGTACCATCGACATCGAAAACCTCTGAAAAAGATAACGTTCGGGATGGGTGTACACTCGTCTCCTCTTTGAGAAAGAGAACCTCAAATTGTGCAACAAGTTCCCCCCCCCCCCCCCCCGCCACATTACCCAGGTTCTGTTGGAACCTCTCCCTCAACCTGTTCCTATGCAAACAGGGCAGGATGACACCTGCACACCACAGAATATTCTGATGTCTCAAGAGCCAGGGGGTCCCAGAGTGTGCTTCTGACGTCTTCGGAGGAATCCTATGACATTGAGGAATTCCCCACATACAGTGATTCCAACGTCTTACCATGGCAAATACTCAAGTTTCTGAACCAGACTTTTAGAAAAAGATATATTGAAATATATGCCGAGTAGCGCTTTTCCCTTTTTTGCTCTACTGGTACAGAAAATTGATTGGAACCACACATGCACAGGAGACTTTTAGAAAAAGATATATTGAAATAAAAGATTATTTTTCTGATCTACAGGGGTTTATTGAAATGGCAAGGTGTATTATTCGCCGACCCAGTGACCACAATTTCACGGAACCCCAATGCAGTAGGCTTAAGAAACACATTGTTAAGGCAAAAAACGAACTAAAAGGTTGATACGCATATTTCACTTTTCTTATCTCTTTTACATCTCTATGACTATTTTTGGTAGCCTCAATATAAATGGTGGTGCAAGCCAGTCTAGGATGCTCCAAGTTGTCAACCTTGAAGGCAACGGAAACTACAGACTTGGCATTTAATATGGAATATTTTTTTGTGGGGGTGAACTTACTTTTCAAGATGACTTAGAACCAAAAGTTCATTGGAATTATGTTGAAATTATTCTAGATTTTGTTAATGTGACCTTTAAAAGAAACAAAAACCACATTTGACATTTCGAAGCAAATAAATTGATCCTTGAAAGTGATGTAAACTGATATCGAACTCAATTCACGGACAGTACTGTGTTAAACTTCTGTACGTTTTCCAGAAGTATCTCTTTATTTTGCACATTAGCCAAAAAAAAATTCAACAAAAACAAATGCGAAATTATGACTGGGATTACGGACAGTAAAATTACAGTTCAGTACTTCGTGTAACCCCCACGAGCATTCAGGAGAGCACGTACACGTCGAGGCATGCTGTTCACGAGATTTGCCAAGGTTTGGACAGGAATCGCTTGCCATGCAGTGACAATAGTCTGCTGCAATTCACGCACAGAGGTAGGCTGCTGGTCCAAGTTGTCGATTTGACGCGATAATTCTGCCCACAAGTTCTCTATCGGATTTATATCCGGGGACATGGCAGGCCACTCAATATGCTCTCCACCACGGTCAGCAAGAAAGTGTTGGATCATGCGAGCACGATGAGGCTGTGCATTGTCATCCTGGAAGACAAATGTTTCCTCGAAAGGCTGCACGAGCAAATGGAAGCAATGTTTCTTCCGGAATGACCCTGTACTTGAACTGGTTCAGGTTTCCATTCAGAACAACCAGGTCAGTTTTTCCCCCTGCATGAAAAGCAGCCCAAACGGTCACCCCACCACCTCCAGCTTGGACTCTTGGCACTATACAATCTTCGTTGTGGGCTTCATGCACTTGTCTGCACACACGGACGTGGCCATCTTGATGATAGACCAGAAATCTAGACTCGTCACTGAAGGTCACGTGATTCCAGTGTCCTGGCTGACATTGACGGTGCTCTCTGGCCCACTGCAATCGCCGCTGGCTGTGTTGTCTGGTCAGGCGTGGCTTTCTCAGGGGACGCCTGGCACGATAGCCTGCTCGAACCAGTCGTTGGTTGACTAGCCTTCTGGATACAGGCACATTTGTCAGTTGCTGCCACTCAGCCCTAAGCCGATTAGTTGACTTGGTACGGCCATTGCAGACTAACCGGTGCAGCTGCCGATCATCTCTCCTTGTGGGTCTGCGTGGACGTCCTGGCCTCGGTATTGGAGTAGGGACACCCCTCTGAGCATTTCGTTTCAGGATCTTTGACACCTGACCTTGAGTGATGCTATACTGCCGAGCAATAGCACGCTGTTTCATGCCACAAATTCGTAAAGCCACCACTCCATGACAAACAGCATTGTCAAGTTGACAGACCATCTCCAGAGGAAGCGGAAATAACTTTTGTAGACGTGCAGCAGTTGTTTTCCACTCATACAGAATGCAACAACCCTTATATACCCGATTGTGAAGCCAATCGTCAAATGTACCTGTCCTTACATTTTGTCATGCCACCTGTGAAATAATCCTGTTATTGACTTCTTGCTGCGAAAGACAATCAGTGACATGGTTCTTTCAATAAAGACATCACCGAAGGGTAAAAGAAACTCACCAGATTGATATACTGAGTTCAGAAAGTAAACCCAAGTCAAGAAAAAAAAAATATTCCATATTAAATGCCAAGTCTGTAGATGTGGCTTTCTTACAAGAAACCCACTCTACTCCATCGTCTCACGCTATATGGAATCGAATGATGAAAAAGGCCGGCTAATTTAGCGATTCAACCTCTCGTACAGCAGGAGTTGCCTTTCTAATTAATCCCCATTTTTACCCACTCTAACTCTCATTTCAGGAAATAATCCCAGGTCACTTAGCTTCACTGGATTTTGTTGATGGAGACATAAATTTTCCTTTAATATATGTCTATGCCTCTTCAAAGGGCACAGACCGACGAACCTTCTATGACAGGTTACGACTACACTTGATGCAGTTAGACTTGCAGAAGTGCATTATGATAGGTTGTGATTTTATTTGCATCCTGCAACCTGAGTGCGATCGGAATGGCACAGAACCTCACCCCGGACCAGCCAGACTGTTATCTAAAATAATAAGAGATTTTGCTTTTCAAGATATCTGGCGGATACAAAATCCAGGCACCCATCAATTTACCTGGTATAAGGTTGCCAATAATCAAGTGGCTCTTGCCAGACTTGATAGATTGTATATAAATTTGCCATTTGCAAACCTCTCCCCCACCACTGAAATTTCCCCGTCTGGTTTCTTCGACCATCACCTCATTACCATGAGTTACCGTGTAGGGTTATCTCCAAATCGCCACTTTTTGGAAACTGAACATTTCCATCTTACTATAATTCACCAAATGTCCGTCCGTCTGTCTGTCTGTCTGTTCGAAGGTACCGTAAAAACTGCTGAACCGATCGCAAAGATATTTTGGGTGGATAATCCTGGGATCTCCAGGAGTAAAATAGGCTATTTAGTTTTCCCAATTTCAGCTTTAGTCTCCAGCATTCTCAGGTTTGGACTCCTGCATGACATTCACGTTCGCATAACGTTCATTGTTCTCATTGTGACGATGCATGGACTCGATCGGACTTGGTGACCTTGGATAAAGACCTTTTATAAGGATACGGGTTGAATCCCTGCTTGAGAGAATTCCATCCCCCTCCCCGCCATCATGGCCGTTTCTCCAACTCACAATCCCACAATATGCGGAAAGGACGACCCAAAACCAATTATCTTCTTTTCGATTCGTATATAAACATCATTAAAAGTAAATAATGACCTCGGCGAAAGTTCAAACGTCGGACAGTTTATATAGGACACAGGTAGTTTATAAGGACACGGGTTGAATCTCTACATGAGAGAATTCCACATAGCTATTTGGGCGGTGATTACGCTAACAGATCGCTGTCTCCATCGATCTTGCCAAGGCCGTAACAGTTATCGGCTCAAAATCCTTTTAACTGTTGATTTGGTACTTTTTACAATGAAGGAAACATTAACAATGTTGTTAAAAGTTTATTTTGTGATTAATTTGTGATTGGAGATATGTTGTTTGCAATGAAAAAAGAGATATCGAGTTCAAGTGAATGACAACATGCCGTGATAGTTTCTACTTTCTGCACGTGAACTTCGCGGATCGCCAAAGGCAGATTCGCCACGGACCCACGATCGATGTTTCTATGCGTGAACGTACCCGTTTGTTTGCGAATGGGTACGTTTTTCATGGAAGTCATTCACGAACTTGCTGTCCATGATGTGCGACTGAAGGTGCTACAGGAATGTGGAATTTATTGGTTTCATGCTTTAGCATTCGCCGTATCTGCATTGCCTGTTTGCTTCTGGCCTCCCACCCGTGCATAGCACGGGTATCTCCCTAGTATTAGATAACCCCTCCTTCAGGAATGCCTTTGAGAGGGTGTGGTCCAATCTGAGAGGCTCCAAATCCAGTTTTAAGGACCAGCGATTGTGGTGGGACAACACAAAGGTCCAAATTAGAAGTTTCTGTCAGCAGTTTTGTTTTCTAAACACACAGGTAGAACGCAGAATGAAAATGGAGCTGGAGAAGGAGATTCTCCAGATTCAAACAAATTAAACAAGCGTTACGCCTCGGTCCCCCGTCGGTGAAGTGATGTGAGTTGACAAAGTGGAAGACGCAAGGCGGCCATCTTGGATTTTGACGTGGCGACCCAATTTTCAAAAGCGTTCTCCCTTATGCGTAGATACACCCACACACCAGATTAGAAGTTAGTAGTTCGTTTATTTTTCAAGATATTTCGCTCACAAGGTTCAGACATATATATGGTGGCGGCCATCTTGGATTTTGACGTGGCGACCCAATTTTCAATAGTGTTCTTCCTTATGCGTAGATACACCTACACACCAGATTAGAAGTTAGTAGTTCGTTTATTTTTCAAGATATTTCGCTCACTAGGTTCAGACATATATATGGTGGCGGCCATCTTGGATTTTGACGTGACGACCCAATTTTCAACAGCTTTCTTCCTTATGCCTAGGTACACCCACACACCAGATTATAAGTTGGTACTTCGCTTATTTTTCAAGATATTCCGCTCACAAGGTTCAGACATACATGGCGGCGGCCATCATGGATTTTGACGTGGCGACCCAATTTTCAATGGCGTTCTTCCTTATGCCAAGATACACCCACGCACCAGATTAGAAGTTGGTACTTCGCTTATTTTTCAAGATATTCCACTCACAAGGTTCAGACATACATGGCGTCAGACATACATGGCGGCGGCCATCTTGGATTTTGACGTGGCGACCTAATTTTCAATAGGGTTCTTCCATGTGCCTAGTTGCACCCACACACCTAATTAGAATTTGGTCCTTCGCTGACGCACGCACGCACGCACGGACGGACGCACACACGGATGGAGGGGAAAACCATAGTCCCCCTTTCGCTCCGCGGTGCGACGGGGGACAAAAACCCATCCCAACAACCCCCCCCCCCCCCCACACCCCAAAAGAAACTTAGACTATGTGATTAGAAGTCTCTTCTTAATAATATAATTTCTAATCAAACCCAAGGCGCGCTAATGAGACTACGCTTTCAGCACCTTTACCTCCTGGATTCTCCGACCCGGTTTTTCTTTGATTTTGAAACAAACTTTCCTCATTCCCAAATTATTGCTTTGAGACGTCCTGATAATTCAATCACGACCAACCCTGTAGAAATTAAGAAGGATGCAAGACTCTTCTCTCTACACTTTACCAGGCAACAGATGTCGATGCAGAACTTGTTCCGAACTTGTTTGATGGTGTCGGTACACTAACTCCAAATCAAAGAATGGATCTGGAGTCACCGCTCACGCTTGAGGACCTTCATGTTGCCCTTAAAAGCCTGGACAGAAGGAAGTCACCTGGCCTGGATGGTCTGCCAGTGGAGTTCTTTGAGAAATTTTGGGACTTGATTGCACCTGATTTGCTTCTGGTTTTCCTGGAGAGCTTGAAGAAGGGTGAACTCCCACTGAGCTGCAGGAGAGCCGTGCTTACTTTGCTTCCTAAAAAAGGAAATTTATTGCTCATATCACAGTGGAGGCCATTGTCCTTATTGTGTACGGACTATAAAATTTTCTCAAAGCCTTTGACCTTGCATCTCTCACCCCTACTAGGAGAAATTATACACATGGACCAGACTTATTGTGTTCCTGGTCGCAATATTCAGGATAATATCTCTGTTGTCCGAGATGTCATTGAAATCTGCGAGATTAATTATGAAAGTTGTGGCTTGATATTCTTTGACCAGGAGAAAGCTTTTGACAGTTTCTCATGCATATCTTTTTGAAGTGCTAAAATGTTTTGGTTTTGGACCTCTCTTTCTATCCCATATACAATTATGTTATTCAAACATCAGATATCTTAAAGATAAATAATGAACTTGTACCCCCCTTTTGTGTTGGGAGAGGGGTAAGGCACGGCTGCCCTCTGTCAGGAATTTTGTACGCTTTATCCCTTGAGCCCCTCTTAAATACCTTTCGGAAGTCCTTGTCTGGTGTTACTTTTGGAACCCACCCCTTAAAAAGCATTGCTTATGCAGATGACATCTGTGTCTGCATCAGACAGTCAGAAGACGTTGATTTGATGATGAGTGCATTGGATTTCTTCAGCAGGGCATCATCGGCCGAGATAAATTGGACAAAAACAGAAGCACTGTGGCTTCAACCCTCTACCTTCCCCCTACCTGTCCCCCTATTTCCTCTCCCTGCCAATCTTTAGTGGAGAAGAGATGGGATTAAGTTCCTAGGGGTGTTCCTTGGCCCTGGGAATTTTGTGATGCATAACTGGGAAGGCGTGTTGGCACACATTGAAGTACTGTTACTGAAATGGAAGAACTTGCTCTGCCAACTGTCCTACTGAGGTAGGGTACTAGTCATCAACAGTCTGGTCACCACTAAGTTATTGTACAAGGTTCTTTCCCTGCAGCCGCCCAAAACTCTGGTGGAGGACATACAAAAATGCATCACCCATTTCTTCTGGTCTGGAAATCATTGGCTGAGACCAGAGATTCTAAACTTACCAACT
Source organism: Myxine glutinosa (assembly GCF_964187855.1). Taxonomy (NCBI): domain Eukaryota; kingdom Metazoa; phylum Chordata; class Myxini; order Myxiniformes; family Myxinidae; genus Myxine; species Myxine glutinosa. Next base: position 58,882,094 of record NC_136263.1, on the reverse strand, counting down.
GCAGAGGGTGGCCAAGGGCTGGTCAATATCAAGTGCCGCATCATGGCTTTCCGCCTACGAACAACATGGCGCTTCTTGTTTGAACCATGTTTGGCCTGGAGACAGCTTACCAGCTGCATATTACGTCAAGTGGGGAAGTTGGACCTTGCACAGGAGCTGTTCCTGATGGACTCGACCAGGATAGATCTATCAATGCTACCTGCCTTTCACCAAAGCCTACTGAATGCATGGCAAGCCTTTACCTATCTCCGTGACCCCTCGACTTATGTTCGATCCATGTTCTTCAACGAACCATTATTTCACAACTCTGTATTTGGTGAGTGGGTGAATGAAAGCACCTTCATCGAAAAGTTTATAAATGCCTCAGTAACAAAAGTGTGTCACTTGAGAAACGCCACCAATGACAGGTGGATCAGTGCTACCGCTCTGGCTTCGACGGTTGGCATTAGATCGTGTCGCAGAGTTGACAGCTTTTTGAAAATGGTGCTTCGCATCTACTATGCCTCAAATGGCTGGGCAACCAACCCTCCCATACCCACCTTTTAATCTTCACCACCCTTCCCCAATCTGTGTCTGTTTGGTTCTCTCAGTTTGGAACCGATTAGTTTTGGCCGTTCTCTATACTTTTCTGGGAGCAATCAAAAGACCCTGTGTATGCAATGCTTAAAAATCCTTTTTCCTTCGTTGTCCTCCCCTGTACCCTGTAGATAGCCTGCAGTCCTGCTGAATACCCCTCCCCTTTACCCTATTTGGGGGTGATACTATAAACAGCCTGTGCCGAAACGTGTTGGGGATCTTCAATGGAGAATTGTTCATTGGATCCCACCCACAAATTCCCTAATTCACCGCTTCTCACAAGCGATAAGTGAGCAATGTCCATTTTGTGGACAAACTGAAACCTTGCCCCATGCGTATGTACGCTGTGACCGGTTAACTCCTTTATTTGTTTTCTTTAAAATGTTACTTGCACATGCACAGCTTTCCTTTGTTTTTGATTTTCCTGCCTTTATTTTTGGCCCTAGTGGGCGGTTCAATTCCCCAACAACAATTTGAATTCATTTCTTTCTTGCACAAGCCAAGTTGGCGATATACAGTATAAGACCAGGAAATCAAAGATACTTAATGATTCTTATAGTACAGATGTTTTGGAAATGTTTAAAGCTCTCTGTGTTTCAAGAGTGCAGCTGGAATTTTGTTGTTGTTCTGAGTTACAACTCTTTGAGAAGCAGTGGTGTGTGAGAGATGCCATTTTGCAAAATAGCTGAGGGTCAGTTCATATTTACTATGTAGTTGTTTTCCTTAATAATTGCTTGTTTATTTGCTGATAATTTGTTTATTTATCAGGTAAATGCTTGTGCAACTGTTGTGATTGTTTTCTTTGAATCATCATTTATTGTTTATTGTTTTTTATACTTTTGTAATAAAAGTTTCTCTCTTTCTCTCTTTCTCTCGTGATCCTGACTTTGTGAATGCGTGGGTACACCATCTTGGATGCGGGAGATCTCTGGGTCGCTCCTGGGAAATGAATTGGCTGTTTCCGTGTCACGGGCTTGTTTGAGAGAACTGTCAACGGCTCCTCCACCTTAGTCCTTCCGATGTATGGCATACACATTGATGCCTCGCCCTGCATGCGAAACATCAGGGCGATTGTTCACAGATAGGTCAGATTCAAACCCAGGCTATGATTATACTCAACTCCATTTCCTTGTTCCAGTTATTCGTATTGAATGAAAACTGTCTTAACCACTACAATGCAAACCTGGTAGGATTAAGAAAAAAAATTGAACAGAAAAAACTTCTATTTTAAAGATGTTTTGGGTACTGAGAGAAAGTGATGATCTACATCAGTAGTTCAAGTAATATGCCAAATGGACATATTGAAAGTACAGTACCATGTTAAAAATTATAACATAGCAAATAGACCGAGCAACCCTACTTGCATCCTGGATAATACATATTTGCATGTAAAGGTGTTTTCGCATCATTCGCGCTTAAACGCTCTTTGCAGGTGATCTGAACGCTGGACATTACCTTCTCTGGCTAAATGGACATCACACTCACTACAAGCTTCCTGCCATGGGTTAATAAAACTAGCAGTGTACCCGCCCTACTGGCGATCTTGTTCTAAGCATGCAGCATTGTTCTTCTGGCACAAAGCTTTATTTGGGTGGTGTATAGGCAACTGGCAGCTCCCTCAATTGCTCCCGGAAAAAAAAAACCCCGGGTTATGTGCATGAAGCAAAAACATGCCTACAGCTTATAATTCAAAACACTTCACTGTGCTGGAAAATGTGGAGGCAGGAATACTGTACAGTACTGTGGAGGGTGGGACTTGCAATACCCTCTCCCACTTGGAGGAGGCGCTACACGATACACATTTGCATAGAGAATCTGCGTCCCCACCTCTAACCCCCAAGACCACCGGCAAAGATAAAAACACCCCTATATGCTAATTGGGGTGATGTTGATCCCATGTAGCAAGTCTGGTTGTAATTGGGCCAGAACTTTAGGAGGAGTAGCACGACAAACAAACAAACACAAACAAACAAACAAACACCAGTCCGTGAATTACAGTAAGGGTGGCCACACAGCACTAACATCTCACCCATATTCTGTCTCACACTAGCCTAGTGACCTTGCCATGACTGACGGCACTTGTTTTATCAGCAAATAGGAGTTGTCAAAGACCACTAGCAGCCCAAGGCGGTGAGGAAGGGAGACCTTCCTGTTCAACATAAGCTGTGCGCCATCCTTGGCCGCTCCTAATTGATGTTACAAGTGCTCTAATTAGCAGCGAGGCTTGTTAACGTTTTCCGACGCCTCAAGGAAAGATAATATGGGCGTAAGTGGGGAGGGGGAAGTTTCCACCTCAATCCAAAAGGTTCCTATCGACTTAACCCTCCTCTCCCCCACACCCAGTTTCCCTGCGGTTTATTTTTCGTGGACACCGCACGTTTTGAAGTTCTTCCCTTAATTGGAGCAGCGCCTGTGGAGTGTATGCCCTCGGTGCGCTGGAAACCTCAGCACATTCCGTCATTTGAGAACAATCGCATGACTCTGAGCACGCATGTGCCTTGGGAGTCGCGACCATCCATATATTAGGGAATGCACAGGTGGGTGGGTTGACCCAAAGCGTTGCGTAATATTGGGACAACTCTGCTCCACAAAGACCTAGCTTTACAAACCAAAACATAAGCTCACCAGCAGAAGCCTTTCAGTGAAAATCCTTAGTTTCCTGTTCAGCATTTGTGTTAAAATCTGTACCCTGTACATTTACTATTACTACTTCTACTTCTCCTACTACATCCTGTTGCATTGTACCGCACATATGGCAGATCTGATTTTTCAATGTCCTTTGGCTTCAAGTCATTGGAGACTATTGGTTTGCAAGTAGTCCTGGGCCTCCCAGATTTATATTCCCTGTTGGTTTCCCAGGCGATGGGAAATGGCCCTCTCGACTGTTACTCTCACAGATGCTCCTCAAATATTGGAGCATCTACTGGATTGTCCTCTCTTACCAGAAGCTCGCAGACCAGATGATCTGAAGGTTTGCAAGTCCTGTGTCAGATCCTGTGCTTTGCAGTGGTGGGGAAAAACGACACGAGACGAAGAGGAATAAGTTGATGACTTGTCCTGGGAGTCTGATTTCTTCAATTCCTAACGTGTGCCCAAACGATCTCAATCGGCATTCTTTCAAAACCTCACTTGCAGGTTTCTGTTGTGTCAGTTTCCTTAAATCTGTGTTTGTAACCTTCTTTTGCCAGATTATTCCCATAACTTATCAGAAGGTCCTAGCTGGAATCCATGTCATCAAGCATTCTTTGTATTTCCTTTGTAGCAGACCATGTCTCTCCTCCATACACCACATTGCTATTTTAAAGCCGGATCTTAGTCGTTGCACTAACTTTTTTTTGTTTTTCCAAATACTTTCCGAGTTGTGAAGTGATGCTGTAGTTTATCAATCTGAGCATCCCCAGTGACTGCGTACTCCCCAGGTAGGTGAATCTGGCTACTCTTTCCAGTGGGGAACACTTGTATTATCATAATTAGGACCTATTTTCAATAACTTTGTGTCGATTTTCAGGACAATACTGTTCCCCTTCTTTGATATGTGATCCTTTTTCTTTTGAATATGGCATTTACATTTGTGGAAATGAGAGCAATATCATCAGCAAAATCAAGGTCCTCTAGGTGCCTAGTTATATTCCATCTCAGGACCAATGATGAGCCCCACTACGGAGTATACAACAGCATTACCCAGTCTATGGCTACATGTAAAACAGTGTGTGTGTGTGTGTGTGTGTGTGTGTGTGTGTGTGTGTGTGTGTGTGTGTGTGTGTGTGTGTGTGTGTGTGTGTGTGTCCTTTCATAAGGCTAGGTTTTAAAGGCTTTGAGTCGTGCTTTCGGAGGGATTGGAGTGGGGGGGGGGGGGCTTAATGGGCAATCTTTGAACACGACTGTGTGTCCACCGGTTAAAAGACTCTGAGGACCCAGAAGACCCAATGGCCCCAAACACTCAAAATACCCTGTAGACTGTTAAAGACACAAAAGATAATGAAGACCTAGAAGACCCCAAGGACTCTGAAGGCCCAAAATACCCTGAAGATCCAAAATACTCCAAAGACCCAAAGGACCCAAAAGACTGAAAAGACCCAATGGACCCAAAAGACCCCGAGGATCCAAAAGACTGAAACAACCCCAAGGACCCCAATGACAAAAAGGACCCAAAAGACCCCAAGGACTCTGAAGATTCCAAATACCCTGAAGAACCAAAAGACCAAAAAGACCCAATGAGCCCCAAAATACCCAAAGACCCAAAATAAGCCGAATACCCAAAAGACTGAAAAGACCCTGAAGTCCAAATGGACCCTAAAGACCCAACATTTTGGTAACACCCAAAAGACCCCAAGGACCCAGAAGACCCCGAAGACCCAATAGACCCCAAACACCCAAAATACCCAAAGACCAAAAACACCATGTAGACTGTTAAAGACACAAAAGATAATGAAGACCTAGAAGACCCCAAGGACCCACAAGACCCCAAGGACTTTGAAGACCCCAAATACCCCAAAGACCCAAAGGGCTCCAAACACCCAAAAGACTGAAAAGACCCTGAAGACCCAACGGACACCAAAGACCCCTAGGATCCAAAAGACCCAAACAACCCCAAGGACCCAAATGACAAAGAGGACCCAAAATACCCCAATTACTCAGAATACCCCCAAGGACTCTGAAGACCCAAAATACCCCAAAGACCCAAAGGGCCCCAAAGACCCAAAAGACTGAAAAGACCCAATGGACCCTAAAGACCCTGAAGACCCAAAAGACCCCAAGGATCCAAAAGGCCCAAACAACCCCAAGGACCCAAATGACAAAAAGGAGCCAAAAGACCCCAATGACTCAGAAGACCCCAAGGACTCTGAAGATGCAAAATACCCTGAAGACCCAAAATACCAAAAAGACCCAATGGACCCCAAACACCCAAAATACCCCAAAGACCCAAAAGACTGAAAAGACCCAATGGACCCCAAATACCCAAAATTTTGGTAAGACCCTAAGACATCAAGGACACAGAAGACCCCGAAGACGAAATAGACCCTAAACACCCAAAATACCCGAAGGCCCAAAATACCCTGTAGACTGTTAAAGACACAAAATACCATGAAGACCCAGAAGTCCCCAAAGGCCCAAAATACCACGAAGACCCAAAAGACCCTGAAGACTCTTAAATACCCAAAAGACACAAAAACACAAGAGACACTGAAGACCCCAAATTCCCCAAAGACCCCGAAGACACAAAAGACTGAAAATACCCCATGAACCTTAAAGACCCAAAAGACTCCCAAATACCCAAAATACACTAAATACCCTTAAAGACCCAAAATACCACAAAGATGCAAAGGAACCCCAAACACCCTTAAATACCCAAAAGACCACGAACACCCAAAAGACCCTGAAGACCCTTAAATATCCAGAAGACCCAAAATACCCCAAAGACCACAAGAGCCTTAAAGACCGAAAATACAACAAAAACCCAAAAGGCCCTGAAGACCGAAAATTCCCCAAAGACCCATAAAGACACCAAAAACCCAAAACACAGAAAAGACCCCAAGAACCTTAAATACTCAAAAGACCACCAAGACCCAAAATACCCCAAAGACCACAAGAGCCTTAAAGACCCAAAATACAACAAAAACCCAAAAGGCCCTGAAGACCCAAAATTTCCCAAAGACCCATAAAGACACCAAAAACCCAAAACACAGAAAAGACCCCAAGAACCTTAAATACTCAAAAGACCACCAAGACCCAAAATACCCCAAAGACCCAAAATACCCCAAAGACTTAAAAGACCCTGAAGATCCAAAGACCCTTAAATACCCAGAAGACCCAAAATACTCTGAAGACTAAAAATACCCTGAAGATCCAAAAGACCCAGAAGTCCCTTAAATACCTCAAGGACCCAAAATATCTCAAAGACCCTTAAAGCCCCAGAAGACCGAAACCACCCAAAATACCCAAAAAACCCCGAAGAATGTTTTGTTCGGAGTGATTATACACCGCCCAAACAAGATGCGTTTCATAGCGAAAGGAAATAAAATCGTTTTTGAAAATTTGTTTTCTTTTCGCACGACTTTTCAAGACTGCATCGGGTTCACATCCAGGATTAATAAAGAATCTGTGGCTTGTAGTGGAGCCAGCACATGTCTCACATATCTCGCATGTCACACACATGAACATATAGACAAATATACAGATGCCATGTTTCTTCCTTTCTTTACTCCAAGATTATCTGTATCCATGGAAATCTGCACGCATGGCTGGCGGACTTCCTCTCTAGTCGTAGTCAACGTGTGGCCCTGAATGGGTTTCTCTCATCTCCTCTTCCTGTTCAGGCTGGAGTTCCCCAAGGCAGTGTTCTGGGCCCTGTGTTTTTTCTGGTCTTCATCAATGATCTCTCCGACTCTCTTGAAAATCCTCTCTATCTCTTTGCTGATGACCCCACTTTCTGCCGCTCCATTCCTCATCCCTCAGATCGGCAGTCTGCAACCTCCTCACTCTCTGCAGACCAGGACAAAATCACAGACTGGGCAAACAAGTGGAACATGTCTTTCAATCCTGACAAATCTCACACTCTTACGATGTCTCTCCGAAAAGACCGACTGGACAACCCTCCCATCCACTTTCTGAGTAATCCTCTCCAAGAAGTTCTGTCACTCAAGCTTTTTGGTCTCACTATCTGCCATGACCTTTCCTGGGAAAACCACATTTCAAATCTGGCCTCCAAAGCCAGTCGCCGACTGGGCATCCTCCGTCGTGCGAAGTCCTTCCTTGGCACACCTGAGCTCCTCACCACATACAAGGCTTTCATCCGCAGCTCAATGGAATACTGTTCCTCCCTCTGGGCTGGTGCTCCTGCCTCACACCAAGCTCGTCTTCACGCTGTTGAAACCAAAGCGTTCAGAATCATTGGAATCTCCCGCGATGAAGCTATCTCCGAGGGCCTTTCACTTACTCACCGCAGGCAGGTTGGTGGTCTTTCTGTCTTCTACCGACTCCTCTACGGCCTTGCTCCTCCAGCTCTCTCTGGGCTCTGTCCCCCAAATATTCCTACAGGTCGCACAAGATCTGCCTGCAACCCTCTTATGGTTAAACTGTCAAAATCAAGACTCTCTGCTCACCTTCACTCCTTCATTCCTCTTTTCTCCCGCCTCTGGAACAAACTCCCTCACTCTCTTCAATCCCACTCCACCCTCCAGGTCTTTAAAACAGCTGTTCACCACCATCTCTTATCTTCCCCCATCCAAAACCTTGATCTTTTCTACCCCCGCTAATTTCACCCCAAATCCACTTTTTTGAAATACCAACTTCTTTCCTGGAAGTCCTTGGTGTCCTTGTGTTTTATACTTCTCCCACCCCCCTCCCCTTCCCACGCCTCCTCCCCCCAAGCCCCCTCCCTCCCACACATTCCCGATGTCCCTGCTCTCAAATGTTGAGTTTATGTGCTTCCCTTTCTCTCCCCATCTTGTCTACCGCTCCCTTTTTTATATACTTTGTTTCTTTGTTTGATTTGTTTGTGTGATAAATGTTAGCTCTTTCACGAGCCTCGATTCAGCATACAAAAAAAACAAACAAAAAAAAAAAACACAAAATACTCCAAAGACTCAAAATACATCAAAGATCCAAAACACCAAAAAGACCACGAAGACCCCAGAGACCCAAAATATCCGAAAGACCAAAAAAATCAGAGACCCAGAAGACCCTTAATGACCCCACAGAACCAAACAATCCAAAACGTCAAAAAGACCCTGAGGACCCAGTGGAACCCAAAGACCCAAATTACCCCATAGACCAAAAATACTGAGATGACCTAAAAGACCTAAATCCCACTTCTGACACCACAATAGCCTGGAATGGCGCAGCTTTATTAAAGACCAACTTATACAGATCCGGAGGAGGCCAAGACATCTATAGCAAGAGCCAGTCTCATGCCACGTCAAGCCTTCCTGAAAACGCATTGATTCTCATTCACTTATATACGAATACGATTTATCAGAAAATCTCCGAGAGAACGAAGCGACTGGCGAGAGTCCCTCCCACCGTTATCATTCGGGGGAGTCAGCCTTTCCTTATCATTTGGACCAATTGTTTCTCTGGGCTCCGAGAAAACAGAACTGTAACTCACAAAGAGAAGAGTGTATGCTTAGCCAAACAAACCCATATATTTTATGGGTTTGTGTACATGAGTAATCCAAAGCATGTTTATACAGAGTCATGCGTTGCTGTGATTAAAACAAAATATATATGGTTAACGATCATGTCATTCTACTAGCATTACGCAAAAACAAGCGCATGTGGGCGTGGTTTTACGATCAGCCTCGAAAAAAGCACACGTATACAATTTGTTCAGCATGACCTCAGCGAGCCTTTTCTCATCCAAAACTAAAACGAAGCAAAAACCCTTTATTAACTTTATGAAATAGCATTTTTAGACAACATTTAAATCATAACACATTAGCACCCAACGTCTATAACTGAACTTTAGGCAATAACAAATCTACTACTTGACATTCCTTCCTCTTGTCTCGTCGAGACAAAGTATCTTAAGAGACAACGTGCCACATCGGGCTTTATTGAAAAATAATTGTGTAATGCGGGTATTGAAAAAATAATTGTAATGCGGGTATCTCCCAAGGGCATATCGTGCGCCCAAAGCGCCTCGCCCGTGCATTTGGCGAACGTGTCGTGTGGTGCGTGCTTGGAGCCTGAGGGCTCAAAACATGAAAGTTCATTAACGTTTCGGATCCACAACGAAGACGTCTGGTCCAGATGAGGTTCTGCTCCGCCAGAGGGTGCATCACTTCCCCTGCGGAACTGGCTCCCCCCACCCTTTGCAGACGCAGTCCTTGCAGATCTTCGAAGTTAATCAACGATCATGCCCATGAGGTCCCTCACGTGTTGCTGTTCTGGGGAATACAAAATGTCGTCAGTATCTTGTGTCTCAATTTCCTGGTCAGGGTACAGAGCGTAAAAATCCGAATCCGAATCACTTGAAGCAAAGAGATCCGCAACATGTGGATCAAAGAGATCCGAAACATTTGGATCAAAGAGATCCGAAACATTTGAAGAAAAGAGAGGGACTTCCTTTATGTCAAAGTCTCCCATGGGCGCCTGGTCGGCTTGCGGGTCTAGGATATCCACGTCGGGTCCCTCGACCGCCAGACCCAGTGTCGCAATCAGATCCATAGTTGGGTCGGAAGGGGGCGTGCAGCTGTCCGCTTGTAATACATAAGCAGCGTTAGCCAGTACACGCAAGGGGTTTATAGCACAAGTATCACAGTCATCACATACACCGTTACAGGCAGCAGCCAGTTCCCACATGGGATCCACACAAGTATCACAGTTGCCACAAAATTCAATGCAATTTTCTGGAGCGCCGGTCGCAACTGCCTTGTTGAAGGACCCGTTCAGGTCGACGGCCTCTGTGGTCAGAGCCATAGTTGTTGTCGGCGGCTTCTTCACTTTCCATCCTGTAAAATACTTTCTCATACAGAGGAGGACTAGAGATTTCATTAGTGCCCCCCAAATTACTACCCCGATTATCACAGCCAGTGCGGTCAATAACCACTTCACTATGGTGCCCGTCCATCCCTGGAACCAGCCAGTGAGCCAGCTAAATGTATAAGAGTTCTCGCGCGCGATCCGATCGATTGTCAGGGCGTGGCTAGTTTCCCTTAGTCTCACTATTGCGGCTGACACTCCTTCAGATGGATCGGGTATGTAAGTGCAACATTTTCCCTCTATAATTCCGCATACCCCTCCTTTCTCTGCCAAGAGCATGTCCAAAGCCACCCGATTCTGCATCACCATTGTACGCATGTGAATCACCGTATCCAATAGTATGTCATGAGCCGTAGCGGTGTCGTTTGCCACCTTTTCTAGGGCCAAAGCCAATTTGTCTATCCGGAAACTATCCATGACTATGCCCGCTCCTGGGAAGAAGAAACCAAACACCTTTTCCCCTAGGCTCCCGTGTAGTTTAGTGGTTCCATCTTCGTTCATGACTGACCTCTTATAACGCCTGTCCAAGGACTTTGGGTCTAGCTCATCCAGTATCTCAACGTCAGGAAGGACTGAACCCAGATAACATGTGCCCCCCCAATTATTTGGTAAATAGGGGTAAGCCTTGTCGCCGCATATAAACATTGTCCCATGGGGTGGGACCAGGTGGGTGGATAAGCACTGGAGTCCCTTTACCACCCCATTAATCCTACTAACCCCCCTAGAGAATGTTATAGCCGTTATGTTGTGGTTGCGTTTATCTTGCAGTACTATTCGTAATGTAATCCCCGAGCTCCCTTGTCCCAGCTTCCCGGGGAGAGTGTAGGCGCATTCTGATTCTCCCATACGCAAGTGGCCGGAACCCTGGAGGCAGACCCTCCCTTTCTGTGGTTTGACCCAGACGGGGGCAGGCCTCTCGGCCACATGGGCAATCATTGACGGGCGATAATTAAATTGTCGATTGCAACTCTTGCCGTTGTCAACCCCTTCTCTTTCCAGCGTGGTGACTAAACATGGGGAATCGATAGGTTGTGAGCAGAGGTCATTGAGGGACAGAGGTAGCACTATCATGTGTATTCCTGTGGTGCCTGCTTGGGGAAAGCGCATGCACGACCAGCAGTGTGTCCTATTTTGAATTGTTGCCACTTCCCTGGCCACTTTCCAATATGTGTTTTCACCCTTCTTTGGGGCCTTATTCTGGGGTTGTGGCGTGAGTATGTATTCGATGCATGGTATGTAGTTCCTTTCGCCACCGGCCGCGCCAGGGGTCCAGACGCTGCACCGGACCTGCATAGTCATGCCTTTCTCTAGGCGCGTGCGTGTTTGTAGCTTAAAATCAGGGGTTCCCCATTGGTATCCTGGTTGGGCCAAGGTCTTAATGCTAGCTTGCCCGTCTTCCCGGAACTCTCGTTGCTTTTGTAGTATCATGCCAACGCGTCCAGGCCCTGCCGACAGTGCTAGCCAATTTATGTTCACCCAATTTGTGTGCAGGGCTTTCTGTTCGAAACATGGTAGTGATACTCTTTGTCCCCATGTTACGGTGAGGTGTCGGGTTTCGTTTTCGCATCTATTGGAATCGGAGTTTCCCCTAGCTGCTGTCGCCATCAATAGTATTGTACCTATGATTAGGCCCATCCTTACTGTGGTTTCTGTGGTGTAGTGTCTGGTGCTTGTATGGCCAACTTACAGTGCGTGGCGTGGATCCACGAGGTCTTGCCCTCGCGAAAGACTGCCGTTGGTGTAGTCAGCAACACCTGGACTGGTCCCTTCCACCTTGGTTCCAAGGCGTTCTTGCAGGTGAAGTGCTCCACGAACACCTGGTCTTTTTCCTCTGGTGGAACACCTGGTCCACAAGTCTCCTGGGAGCGCCTGGTCTACAGGTCTCCAATTCATAGATTCAATTCATTCAATTCATAGTTTCATAGAACACCTTTTCTCCAATTTCCTAATCCACTTTTTTCAAGTGGATCCAATTTTATCCAATATTCAATTTTTAAATTCAATCCCATTTAATCCAGTCCAATTCAAATTAAATTCAATCCTTCTCTCAGCATCCCATTACCTGTTTCCAACATCAATAAAAATAAAATTATAAAATTAATAAAAAATCAATCATCTCAACTCTCAAATCGAATCAAAAAATAAAAATAAACGAAAATTACTTCAGTGTGAGTTTCAACTAGAATTAACACAAACAAACCACCATTAACCTCCATTAACACAAACAAACCACCATTAACCTCCATTAACACAAACAAACCACCATTAACCTCCATTAACACCCCCCTATTATTTATTTATTTTCACGAATAAACAAATAATAGAAATAACCTGGTTTACTTCCAATTTCAATTCTGGTCAGTTCTGGTGTCTGGTCACACACAATGTTTTCCTCACCCACTGTGATTCGCTCACAATAGATTCTCACTGTTATGTCTGAAATTAAGCTACCCTACTGGGTATTCGTGAAGGGGGTCCATCTTTCCCAACCCCTTCCTTCACACCAGCCACTTCACGTTGTCCACCATACTCACTGAATTGTCATCAATTCTGAAATTCGTCTCATGAAAACACATCCCAGAGTCTAGTGTAACAGCCAGACAAACACATAGACACGCTGAAGACCCCAGGGTACCCATCAAACTAGCTTGTCCCCAGATCAACAACACAGCGAAACATGTAATTTTACTAAAATAATCACTTACTCATAACTAGCTGGATAACTAGCATAACTAGCTCAACACCTGGAACTCATAACTAATACTCATACCACTAATTACTCATAATAACTCATAATTACTTATGTAATTACTCATACCAATACTTACTTAAAATAATGTAATATCCCAATCTTCACCCCCTATGCAAATCGAAGCACCCCGGACGATCCACAGCCAATATCAACCACTGTAGCCGTTTTCCCGACTCCAGGCAGCCACACGCAGCCACATACATCTCCATCCACGTCACACAAGACAACAGCCAACCAGTGTGTCCACCACACAGAAACCTTTGGCAATGCAACAACCGAACTCCCAGACAACCAACAACAAAACCCAATCCATCTCCATGGCTCATCAAGCAGTTCCAACTTAATCCAGCTTCACATACCGATTTCCCCAAAAACTCGTGAAACTTCACCCCCATTCTGGAAAAACCCTGGACTAAACCCTGACACCCTAAATAACTTCAGACCCATCTCCAATCTACCCTTTCTGTCAAAAGTTTTGGAACGTGCTGTGGCCACTCAACTCAAACATCACCACTCTGCCAATAACCTGTATGAAACATCCCAATCCGGATTCTGCTCCAGCCACAGTACTGAAACTGCTCTCCTCAAAATCACCAGCGACCTTTTCTCTCCTCTGATGCCGGCAACCTCAACATTTTCATCCTCCTCACCTCAACGCCTCCTTTGACATCATCAATCACGCCATCCTCCTCACCCTGTTTAGACCAGCTTGTGCCTATTAAACCCAAATTAGTTCACCCCCAAGCTTCACATGGACCACCTACAGCACTGCAAAGATGTCCTCTACTCCACCTACTACCCTCAAATTATCCACTCTGGCTCCGGAATCCCAAAAGCACTCTTTTCTACAATAAACAAACTAAATAAACAAACTTTACAACGTGAACAAACTCCTCAGCGCCCTGGATACCGCCACCTGTCATTCAGAGTAGACAACAGCATCTCCTTTCTGGCTTTCAGCATCTCCTTTCTCCTTTCTGGCATCCAAATGAAATTCTGGCTTCAAATCAACTTCCTCGAACTTAACTATGATAAATCTAAATTAATCTTCGTTTGCCCACAACCACTCATAACTTTGCCCCCCAAAAAACAAGTCACATTCTTTGTATATTGCCAACATTGTTCATCGTTTAAGTATCATCCAGAACTAAATTTTTATAAACCATCAACTTGTAGATGCATTTATTTATATCCCATTAACCCAAGAACTCTCAATTGCTTGGTTATATTTTAGTAATGTCATATATCCATATTTCTTTTCCAAAATGTTCCTGATATACACATTAATCCCATCTGTCTTTGTTTCCAGATCAACTCAAATCAGGAAATCAACACAAATCCTTATTACCTCCAATCAATTCAAAATTAAATCAACAATTCAAAACCAGATCGGATCAGCGATCAGAAATCACTTTTCCAATCAACACATTCCAAGCAACAATTCATTCGAAGACCAAGCTTAAAAACGCAACTCTCATCTTACTGTGACAAATAAGCAACCAACCTACTTCACACTAAAACAAATAACTTTTCATCACCCCTTTCTTCTCCACCGCCTCTTACACTTAAACAGATCATAATTACTCACTCATACACTGTTGCCCATCACCCAGTTGCCCCAAACCCAAACACAGGTTTGAAATCCCAGTAGGTTGTTCTTCAATCCTAACCATCATGTGATCCCAACATCTCTCCATTTATTTCGTTCCTCATGGGGTTGGTGTTTTATGGCCTTTCAACAACAAAAACTCGATATTCTCTGTCCACTAATTATGTACATGATTTTGGTTTTACCCACAATATAATGTCCCGATATTCTCCAGATTTAAGTCCTATATATCCTGTCGTTAAAGCAACACCCTGTAGACTGACTCCGCCTGTCGTTCTTCCAAGGTTAGTGAATTACCTCTGACCTTTCCCTTGCATATCTCGAACAAAGGTCAACTAAACTTTAAAAGGTCAAACTTCGAATTGGTCAACACAAATGCATCGATGCATCTTCCAGCCGCCACTCCGCACTGTACCTTACTGTATGAACAAGACTTCCTGTTGGGACTTGGCTCCGGAAATTAATTACTCTGTCTTGAAATCGTTTATTTTAGCCATCTTAAATAAATCCATCCATCTATCCATCTTATAAATCCATCTTAAATAAAAATCCATCTTATAAGTAACGTATTCGTCCTGTGACATTGCCTGGCATATATGTCGCAGCCGGCCACTATTCCGACATGGCTCGTCTGACATGAACGTCCGACATCCAGCAAAGTCGAAATGACCCACAATGCATTTGGGCACACATCCTCCTCTGAGAGTGGGCGAGTTATCGCCAGCACTCTGAGCAAATCTCATACAGCACACCCGTGACTCGCGGCTCGCTCGGCTCCTGTCTGAACACCCAATATCCCTCTACCCAAACTTCCACGGAGCCGCACGGCGGAAACACAGGTTTGTACCACACTTTAGTTAAACGAACATTGCCAGGATTCTCGGATAGACGTTTAATTTCACAACACACATGACAAAAATCCGATTTAAATTCAGAGATCGCCGATTGACCTGGCACAACCATCTCAACGCGACGACGCCACGCCGCCCCCCGTCTTGGCGCGCACCCTCGTGCCTCCACACGAATCCCAACACTCCCTGCACGCCGCTCTATTCGCGTTCGCGGCGGGGTTTACCTCGCGTTGGGACATGCAGTCGGCTGTCATAACAAAGTGCTGTCATAACAAATCTACGACCTGACATGTAGTGAGCTGTCAGAACATTGAGCTGTCAGAACTCATCCCTAGCTCGTGAACATCGCAAAAAAACAGGATCTCCGACGCTCCACCTCTCTGACCCAAAATGCACTATATGACACCAATTCCAAAGGTGAGCTGCCTCAGCGATACATCCCACACATACAATACACAATATCTGCCATTGAATGAACTCTTCAATTCAAGTAAAACACACATATTGATTCGAATTCTGCAACCATCTCCAAGAAACCGCTTCATATCAACAGTAGATCGACAAGGGCACTCCGGGTGCTTTCCTGACCCGATTTATATCAATTCGCTTCCCAAACAACTCCCAAACAGATGAAAATCCGGACTCAGTTCAGGACCTCGCCTGTTCTCTCGGATAGACGTTAAAATGGACATTCCCGGCCTGAATTTCCCCCAAGTCGAGCAGATCGCTTACAAAGTTTCACACCGAAACCCTCTGCTTTGCACTTGACACACAGACAAACACATTGGCCAGACACACACGTCAATTAATATCCCAATATACATTCATTCCTCATTCATATCCTCATTCATATTACGTCTCTCATTCAAGGAAAAAGGATTTTTGGGACGGGTTGGACGGGGGGTGGGTTGAGGTGGAAAGGGGAGGCAGGGCGGGGGGTGTTGGGGTGTTGCCTAGAGCCCCGGGGCTGAGCTCAGGTCTTGGGGGGGGGGTTGGGGGCATGGTGGCTACCTCCCCTTTCGCGGGGTCTTGGTCCGGATTATGGACGAGCGGCATTAGCCGCTGATTTGCTTGCTTAACTACCTCCTTAATTGTTTTGTCCTGAACTTTGCTTCCTGAACTTGCTTCCTTTGGCTCTGAAGCTTCAAATTCCTACAATGCAGCTCCTGCTTCAATTTTCAATATTTCAAAACCTAACCTGTCCTTCTCACCCTGTGGCCACCTGGCCCATTTCCTGTGAGCTTATTTATTTTCTCTTGTCCACCAGATCCTGGCCTGCTTTATCTGGACCTCTTGTCTAGAACTTAGTCTAGAGCTTCCTGGCTTGACCTCGTAGTTGTCACTACCTTCTTGTCAAACCTACCTGGCACCTACGCATTTCACCCTTCCTGGCCATGTCCCTTTGGCCGTCTATGTTCCTATGGCTTTCTATCTAAGTTTAGCCACAGCCCTTCGTTCCCTGGCATGCAATGGCATACCCCATCTTGTCTCTGGGCTGTTCCTTCCTGGAAAAATCTTGGCCACCCGGTTTCAACCTATATGGCTGTCCGACCTCATTTTCCCCTCCTGGTGCTAACTGTAACTTTAAGCTTACTGTTAAGTCCTTACTGGTTTATCCTTACTTGTTTATCCTGGCTTTAACAAAGCTACGTCATTCTGAGGCCTAAATGAGCCTTTACTTACAATTTCTGTTCGAGTGCAGACAGCGCGGAAGACAAGGAGACTGAACCCGCTCGAAGGAGGAAGGTACGAATTTGGAATAATAGCCCTCTGATATAAAACAACTCCCACCTTTAATCAAATCAACGTGCCGGCGCCGGCCTCAGGTCAGCCTTCCTCCTGTCCCTCGGGCTCCGTTTCCCGTCCTCCGCGTCTGTTGACACCCCACTCCTGGTACCATCTGTGAAGAATCAGCTCTTCGTTTGCAAAAGAAGTCCACAATAGCCTGGAATGGCGCAGCTTTATTAAAGACCAACTTATACAGATCCGGAGGAGGCCAAGACATCTATAGCAAGAGCCAGTCTCATGCCACGTCAAGCCTTCCTGAAAACGCATTGATTCTCATTCACTTATATACGAATACGATTTATCAGAAAATCTCCGAGAGAACGAAGCGACTGGCGAGAGTCCCTCCCACCGTTATCATTCGGGGGAGTCAGCCTTTCCTTATCATTTGGACCAATTGTTTCTCTGGGCTCCGAGAAAACAGAACTGTAACTCACAAAGAGAAGAGTGTATGCTTAGCCAAACAAACCCATATATTTTATGGGTTTGTGTACATGAGTAATCCAAAGCATGTTTATACAGAGTCATGCGTTGCTGTGATTAAAACAAAATATATATGGTTAACGATCATGTCATTCTACTAGCATTACGCAAAAACAAGCGCATGTGGGCGTGGTTTTACGATCAGCCTCGAAAAAAGCACACGTATACAATTTGTTCAGCATGACCTCAGCGAGCCTTTTCTCATCCAAAACTAAAACGAAGCAAAAACCCTTTATTAACTTTATGAAATAGCATTTTTAGACAACATTTAAATCATAACACATTAGCAGAGGCAGAGGACCCAAAGGACTCAAATGACCTAAAAAAAACCCGAGGACCAAAATGAACCAGAAGATCCCAAGCATGCAAAAGAGATTGAGCAACCAAAAGACCCAAATTAACCAGTTGACCCAAAAGACCCTTAATAGACCGTGGGCCGAGCTCCCGTTTTGTTTAGTTTCGTGACCCACCTCGTGTATCTACCTGTATTTATAATATGATGTGTGAAAATATTAAAGAAATCATATCTGAAACTCGTCAAGCACAGAATCTGCACATTTTTTTAAATTATGGAAAAAAACACACGAAATTGTGACAATTTTTAAATAAACATTGCCCAATCACAGCACATTTGACATACATGACCACGCTCATCAACCAATCACGTGTGTCGTTTCAGGCGAGCTGTAAACTCGCTAGCTGTCATGGCGGCGTACATGTCGTCTGATGCTCGTGCTGCCGAAAATTCTGAAGACAGTTCTTTGGGGTTCTGTTGTATGCATGTCATCAACACCCACAGCAAAGTAATTTCATTTAGTGAGAAAAGCGTTAAGAAATTTCAGGAATGTGCTGCTAAGTGGATTGAACTGGAAGGAAGCCCCGAAAGTAAGGTCGCTGTCAAGGCGCGACAAGTACAACAACACAGCCAGCACAGGCTGGGCCTCGGTACCGGTGTGGGGATTGCAGCTGCCGATGCCGCGGCCAGTGTTGATGAATGTGAGACATCTGGAAGGTACACATGATCTCCTTTCTACCGTTAAACTAATTGACAGAATGGTCAAAATCAACACTCAGTGATTACTACACTAAAGAATCTAACTGTCATTTTCAGACCTGTTTTCATGACGACTGGTAATCTGGTTGTAAAATGTTATTATTAGTTTTTTGGGTTTTTACTGTGAAGACTGAAGATTGTGTGAATGTGACTGTGTGACTGATGTGAGTGTGACACAGTTACTACTGTAGTCTGTACTCGTATTGTATTACTTAGTTATTGTTAGTAATAGTACTAGACCCTACGAGTACTAGCTTAGCTACGAGTGAGGCTTTTGACGTGGACGTTCTACGTCTTAAGTTCAGTAACCAGTAATGTATTCGTAGGGACTAGTCTAGGGTCTTCTGCTCTAAATTCTGCTATCCTTCAATCATATTAAAAATGACTCGGTTGACCATGCATGACATGTGTCCATGATCTAACTGAATAGTGGCTTCTTTAATAAATTGACTTGTTTGTTTCTCTCTCCTCTTCTCTTCTCTCTCTCTCTCTCTCTCTCTCTCTCTCTCGCTCCCCCTCGCTCCCTCTCTCTCCCTCGCCCTCTCTCCCCTCTCTCCCTCTCTCTCCCCCTCTCCCCCCCCCTCTCTCTCCCTCTCTCCCCTCTCTCCCTCTCTCTCCCTCTCTCTCCCTCTCCCCCTCTCTCCCCCTCTTTCCCTCTCTCTCCCTCCCTCTCTCCCCCTCTCTCTCCCCCTCCCCCCCTCTCTCTCCCCCTCCCCCCCCTCTCTCTCCCCCTCCCCCTCTCTCTCCCCCTCTCCCCCTCTCCCCCCTCTGCCCCCTCTATCTCCCTCTCTCCCTCTCCCCCTCTCTCCCCCTCTCTCCCCCTCTCTCCCCCTCTCCCCCCTCTCCCCCCTCTATCTCCCTCTCTCCCTCTCCCCCTCTCTCCCCCTCTCTCCCCCCTCTCTCCCCCTCTCTCCCCCTCTCTCCCTCTCTCTCTCTCTCTCTCTCTCCCTCTCTCCTCTCTCCCCTCTCTCTCTCTCTCTCTCTCTCCCCCTCTCTCTCTCTCCCTCTCCCCCCTCTCTCCCTCTCTCCCTCTCTCTCCCCCCTCTCTCCCTCCTCTCCCTCTCTCTCCCCCCTCTCCCCGTCTCCCCCCCTCTCTCCCTCTCTCCCCCTCTCTCCCTCTCTCCCTCTCTCTCTCCCCCTCTCCCCCTCTTCCCCTCTTCCCCTCTCTCTCTCTTCCCCTCTCCCTCTCTCCCTCTCTCCCTCCCCCTCTTCCCCTCTCTCTCTCCCCCTCTCCCCCTCTCCCTCTCTCCCTCTCTCCCCCTCTCCCTCTCTCCCTCTCTCCCTCTCTCTCCCTCTCTCTCCCCCTCTCCCTCTCTCTCCCCCTCTCCCCGTCTCCCCCCCTCTCCCCCCTCTCTCTCCCTCTCTCCCTCTCTCTCTCTCTCTCTCTCCCCCTCTCCCCCTCTTCCCCTCTCCCCCTCTCCCCCTCTCCCCCTCTCTCTCTCCCCCTCTCCCCCTCTTCCCCTCTCCCCCTCTCTCTCTCTCTCTCTCTCCCCCTCTCTCTCTCTCTCTCTCTCTCCCCCTGTCCCCCTCTCCCTCTCTCCCTCTCTCTCTATCTCTATCTACAATTCTTAGGACAGTTACTCTTGCTGAGGACAATGAATTAACATACATGGGAGCCTGGGCCCTGTTGCATAAAAACTTGCGTTTAAACGCAATTCAAAAAATTAAACGCTCGTCAGAAATGCCTCCATAAGAGTCCATGTGATTGGCTGAAATATGACATGCGTTTAACTTTTTATGCAACAGGGCCCTGGATGGGATTCTTTTATATTTGTCATTCTTTGTAATCTGTACATGTGTGTGCCATCTTGAATTTACATATAAAAAAAATATATAATCTTTGTAACAAAAATCTACAGTGAAGATCAGCAGGTACCTCACCAGTGGAAGATGTTTCTGGCATGTGGGGAGAACAAAGCAGAGCTGATCAGGTTTTTTTTTCAGACTTGGAGGAAGAAACAAGCTGAATGTCTGAAGAAAGTCAAGGTGTTCGTTGCTCATGATGGAGAGTGCCACGAGTTTACAAACGAAAATGAGCAAATGATTGTTCGCTCTGTGCCAGAACTCTAATGCAACCATGAAGAAGCAGATACTCGCCTTTTCCTTCACCGTCAGTATGCTGCTAGACATCAGCCATCAAGTTCAACAGATAGGGCCCCATACCCGGTCCTAATCGAGAGTCCTGACACAGATGTCTTTGTGATTGGAATCACCCTGGCTGAGCATATAGGAGCAGACTTATTATTCCACACTGGAAGAGGCAACAGTAGGAGGACCTTCAGTCTGTCAAAGATTAGCTCACATCTGGGGCCCGATGTCAGCAAAGCGTTGATATCATCACACTGTTTCACAGGGTGTGATTCTGTCAGCTCTTTTCATGGAAAATCTAAACCCAAAGCCTTCAAGTTGTTTGCAAGTGGCACTGCTTGCCACGCTGTCTTTCAAGAGTTGGGGAGTTCATTCACAGTCAGTGATGAATTGGTGAAAGGTGTGGAGAAATTTCTTTGCAAAATGTATGGGCAGGACTGTGAGAAAGTCAATGAAGCCAGATACAATCTGTTCCTTATGTTACGGATTCGTCACTTCCGTCGTTGTGGTTTTCATTCACTGCAAGCATTTTTGGTTCCATGTACTATTATTGTTATCGTTTAAGTGAAATGGAAATAACTGTTTTCAAAAGGTAAAAAATTAGTGTTTTAAAAGAAACCGGAAACCAGATCGGGGGAAACCGGAAGAAGAAGAGGAGGAAGAAAAAAAAAGGCGGAGCAAGCGAGGTCGGGAAGAAAAGCCGAGCTGCTTTGAGGTCTCGAGGAGACGCTGGCGAATGGGGGTCACGAGCGAACTTTGGGTTTCCTGGGAAAGGGGTTCCTGTGACAGAGTGGTTATCGCTGTGACAGATAAACCTGCGTGTCGGGTTTTGCTGTTGATTCCAAAGAGAATCGTTGGACAGCAGGTACGCCTCCAGTACGGGCCCGCCCACCATTTTGCCTCGCTCCCGCCATTTCGCATCGCTCCAGCCTTTTCACCTCACTCCAGCCATTTCACCGCACCCAGCCATTAGCCTGGCTTGCGAGTGTAACGTGGATTTCGATTGGGAATTTGTGGTTCTCCGTTTGGGAGCCGCTGAACGTTCATACCCGAAGGTGTGATTTCCCAGTCGCCTTTTGGGTGCACCTTTGCACCTCTTTGGCAGCGTTGACTCTCAGCCGACTTGGCTTCTGGTCTCGATGTCCCCAGACAGTGCACCCTGCCAGCAGTAGACCACCACGGCATGCTTCAGTATGATCCTAATCGAGAGTGAAGGAAATCGATGGGCATACAGCTCAAAGATGAGCTCGCCACTAACTGAGCTATGCGGCCATCCCTCACCCTAAAACAGTCTTCAGGAATCCACATGAAGGAGAACTATTGACAGAGGATGGTGACACAGGCAAGCTGATTCCAAAGACGGTTGTTGTCATCAAACCAAAGATGCAGATTTCCCCAAGAACAAAGAAAACTTGTTTTGTTATGTTAAATGTCCCCCATTATGCTATCCCAGAGAGGTTTGTTTGAAACATTCCGTCCTAGTCTCTAACCATTACTCTACCGAGGATGGTACAACTGATCCTCAGCGGTGTAATGATGAGAGTGTCAGCTGGTAGGTCGGTGGTTGAACATCAGCCGAATCATACCAAAGACTTTAAAAATGGTTCATGTTGTTTCCTTGCTTGATGCTCAGCATAGATAGGGCATGGACATACAACTATAGGTTGGTAATAGTGCAGGCTTTGATGGGCCTAATGGCTTCCTCATGCATCAAAACATCCTTGTAAGGGAACATATTGTTACAGACATGGAGTTTGGTGTTCGACCCCTCGGGTTCCTCCTCTCAACCTCTAATCCTGTGGCCACCGGTCGGTCGCGGATAACTCCATGGCCCGGCAGGTCGCTGATCACCACGAATGCCAATTAGTCGACCAAATCTCCCAGGGGCCTCAATCTGACAAAGTTTACCTGGGCGTGACATGTGGCTTATCTAACCGGGGATCATGCCCTCGATACATACTGTTCTTTGTCTTAATCAGGTGCAGCCAAGTGAACAGCCCAGTACGTACTGGCTACATGGTGGAGCCAAATGGGTGGGGAACAACATCCCAGCTAGATCAATGGAGAAAAAGACATTACAGGCAGATTGGAAGAACATATGTAGGAGGAGGGGGGGGGGGGGGGTTATTACTTACAAGATGAAGAAGAGGAAGAGGAGAAACATGTGTTACATTCATACAATCAGGGTTATATTTACAAAGTACAACAGGGCAAAGACATTTATTTGTGTGGTGCAACAAAAAACACAATGCAAATCTTACCCGTCTAAATAACCCCTTCTACATTCTTACCTAAGCAAACATAACATTGGTGCTCCAAAATCACCCAAACATCACACCCAAAGGAAAGGTAGAGAGGTTTCAGAAAGAAAGAACAGGACAAGGCTTGTTGACCTCTTGGCTCATCACGAGAGGACTGCCAAATCCGTTGCTTCCCTGTGCTGGGGAAAGGGTAATAGGAATGTAATATTGTTGTCCTCTCTTAGTTTGAGCTGTGGTCTCTTTGATTGACTGTTCACCTAAATCGCTCCGTCACTCCTTTTTCAGGTTGAACACCGCAGGTTGGTGCCTCTGTCCTGTCCCGTACTGTGTTGTCCTGTCCTCTCCTGAACTGTCTCGGACCATGAACTCAGCTCCACTGTACTTGAACTCTGTGTTAAACTCCATGTTGCACTCCATCTGAATTGTGTTGATCTGCCTGATTCTCTCGGATTCTGTCTGCTTACTGTGTCCTGTCTAGACTGATTTGCACCTCTTATAAGGGTCTAATGAGGAGCGGAGTCCGGCGGGGGTCAAAAGTGAGGTGCAGGCAGGCGGTTGAAGCATTGCAGTGGTCAAGAGGTAGAGGTCTTGTGGTAGTGGGACAGTGATTGAAGTGGTATGGATGAGCTGTGGTTGAGGCACAAGTTTGAGTGAATGGTGAGCAAATAAAGTGCGATGTTGGTCGTTGTTCTTGTGGTGGAAGAAGGCAGTTGTGGTGTTGTGGCATGGAGGTGATTTATAGCTTGGTGGTCGTTAAACTGCAGTTGGGGTGCTGTTGCAGTGGTGGTAACAGTTTGGTTTTGGTGTGTGGATTTAAATGAGGTTTTGGCATGCACATGCAAATGAGGGCACTGCACACAAAGACCAATGTGGCTCAAAAGAGAAGGAGAGCGTTTATGCTCTCTTATTATCCTTACACCATTTGAAAAAAAATGGGGAGATAATATAATCGCGACTCCATCTATTTGTCTGTCTCTTTGTCCATCCGTCCTTCGTACGGGAATAACCAACATCGCAAATTGCCATTTGCAGTTTCGCCATGTGTCCCATGTACCCACAAACAAACCTTCTTTTTTTATTTACTAATTACCTTATTTATTTATTTTGCATCACAAACCTTCGTGGGAGTTTCCTGAATCCACCGTTGTTAGTTTCATTGAAATCCGTCAATCCGTTCTCAAGCTATAGCACGACAAATAGACAGACAGAAACGGCTCCTTTTATAATATCGATTATTATTAATTGTTACCCTTTTGAAACTGTTGTGTGAGCCACACAAATGTTTGTATGCGGCAAGTATTAACCACTTGGTTATAATCCATGCGGCAATGTGGCACTTCATGAATTCCAGCCTCCACACCAGTAAACAAGTTAAAAATAAATAAACAAAGAAGATGTCATGCAGAGCACGATACTTGCAAAATCCACCCCTCCTCAAAATAAAAAGTTGCCATGGAAACATCAAATTGTCCATTTCATTAAGATTATAATTGACGATCTTAATCAAAGCTTGTGTCAATCGGATTAAAATTGATGATATTAGAAGTTTGACCTTGAGTTGACCTTTGACCTTTGGACCTCAAAATAGTTGGTTTCCCAATTTAGTGACTCGATATGCAAATGCTGTTCAATGGTCAAGTCAACGGATGAAAAATGACAATTTAGGAAATTTGACCTCAAGATGACCCTTGACCTCAAAATCAATGGGCTTCTTCCTTATGACCAAGTCTATCTATAATCTGGTGAAGTTTCGTGAAGATCGGTTTAAAATTGTGACCTGTAGATGATTGGCAGACAAACAAACATACAGACAGACAGAATAACGCACAAGACCAACCAATATACTTGAATAATCTTCGATATTGCAAGTAATAAGCGTACCTTTACATTGTGTCCATTGATATATATAGTATGTTTGGCCATGTTTTAGTTTATAATATCACATTTGTTTACTTACATTTAGGTCCACAAATTTCACGTGGTACTCTTAACTCGACCCTTTTGCATGAGTTTCAGGTTGTTGTCGTTTTTTAAAGAGCTCTACCGCAGTAGCATCTCCACGTTCCATTGCATTACACAGCAGCATGTTCCTATGTAACAAGTAGGTGATCTGAAAAATTATCTATCCAACCAAGAACTATTTTATCTTGGATAAATATGAACTGGGTTGCTCTAAATGGCTTATTTAGTGCACTATTCTGGTCTTTATTACCTCCGCCACCAAAGGTGGATGGAGGTTATGTTTTCACCCATACCTGTCTGTCTGTCTGTTTGTGAACAAAATATCTCAAAAGGTTATGGACGGATTCGGACGAAATTTGGCAGAGATGTAGCGTAGGTGACAAGGACGAAATGATCAGATTTTGGTGAAGATCCGGATTCGGATCCGACTAGTAGAATTTTTAAAGTGATTCTTCACCATCGGGAGCTAGGGCCAAAAAACGATACACGGCAGGATATCTCAAAGAGTTATAGACGGATTTGGACGAAACTTGGTGGACAGGTTGTGTGTGTGACAAGGACTAATCGATTCGATTTTGGTGAAGATCCAGATCCGGATCCGGCTAGTAGGATTTTTAAGTGATTCTTCACCATTGGGAGAAAGGGCCAAAAACGATGCACAGCAGGATATCTCAAAAAGTTGTGGACGGATGATTTTGATTAAATGTGTTTCTGTATTGTGATTTTATGGTCTACTCTGGGATACAAAACGTAAACTGTTCACCTGGCGGAGGACCGTTCCAGTTCTCTTTACTGAGTTGCTCTTTACTGAGTGCCGTTCTAGTTACCACTATGAGAGAGAGAGCTTCCTTTCGCCACGTCTTTTTCATCCTCTAATAAATTTAAATTTCGACTTTTTATTCAAGGATACACGAACAAGTATTCCGTGGAAATAAAACGAAACAAAAACTGGAGACACTGCAAAAAATACAAAACAAAAACTGGAGACACTGCAAAAAATACAAAACAGAACTTGGAAATTGCCCGATAAACCACCGAAACGAAAGACTGATGGCAAACTCCAAAAAATGAAAACGACACAAAAACGGAGTCTGTCGGAATAGTATACTATTATGGCGGCTGTGCACAAAATCATTACAAAGGAACTATGAGAAAACTGCATTGTAAATATTGCAAAGTTGCAACTCAGCAATCGGAATGTGTAGGTGTGGAAACCTTTGTAATCAACGTGAATTTTCTGAAGCTTGCACCTGCAGCATCATTAAGCGATGGCCGATTCAGTATAGTTTCCACGCGAGACCAAGGATGAATGGCATATACCTGTAGCAGTCGCTGTTTCAGGCAACAACAACAAAAAATACACAAAAAACCTGCTTATTAGTGTGTACTGGTAATAGCGCACGATATTGTACAATCACCGAAAAGAGAATGGGAGAAAATTGATGACGTTTCTTTTAAGCTTTAATAAGTCTCAGGAGTTTTTTGTTTCAAGAGCTATAAACTAATGTATTCACAATACTAGAAACGGTACCCGCCCTACGGGCGGGGCTTCAATTAGGAGGCCCAAATGAAAAGGAAAAATATCAGAAATAGAAGGTTTTTTTTAATTTTAAACGATTTATATAAACATCCGTTAAATCATATCACACGCAAATCATCAAAATCTAAACAGTATTTGTAGAATTTCAATAAAAGCCACATCACTGTTCATATCGGAAAATATTATTCCATCGTGTTTGGAAAAACTGGAAAATTGGGAAAACAATATAGCCTATTTTACTCCAGGGGGTCCCAGGATTACCCACCCAAAATATCGTTGTGATCAGTTCAGCCGTTTTTGTGGTACCTCGGAACAGACGGACGGAGAGACAGACGGACAGACATTTGGTGAATTATAGTAAGATGATAACACACGTGTGTGTGTGTGTGTGTGTGTGTGTGTGTGTGTGTGTGTGTGTGTGTGTGTGTGTGTGTGTGTGTGTGTGTGTGTGTGTGTGTGTGTGTGGGTGGGTGTGTGTGTGTGTGTGTGTGTGTGTGTTTTATTTATTTATTTTGTATACATAATCGAGGCTCGTGAAAGAGCTAACATTTATCACACAAACAAATCAAACAGACAAACAAACAAAGTATATAAAAAGGGGAGCGGTAGACAAGATGGGGAGAGAAGGGGAAGCACATAAACACAACATTTGAGAGCAGGGACATCGGGAGATGTGTGGGAGGGAGAGGGCTTGGGGGGAGGCGGCGTGGGAAGGGGTGTGGGGGGGGGGGGGGGGGTGTGGGAGAAGTATAACCAAAAGGACACCAAGGACTTCCAGGAAAGAAGTTGGTATTTAAAAAAAGTGGATTTGGGGTGAAATTAGCGGGGGTACAAAAGATCAAGTTTTTGGATGGGGGAAGATAAGAGATGGTGGTGAACAGCTGTTTTAAAGACCAGGAGGGAGTAGTGGGATTGAAGAGAGTGAGGGAGTTTGTTCCAGAGGCGGGAGAAAAGAGGAATGAAGGAGTGAAGGTGAGTAGAGAGTCTTGATTTTGGCAGTTTAACCATAAGAGGGTTGCAGGCAGATCTTGTGCGACCTGTAGGAATATTTGGGGGACAGAGCACAGACAGAGATGGAGGAGCAAGGCCGGAGAGGATTCGGTAGAAGACAGAAAGACAGAAAGTGTGTGTGTGTTTGTGTCTCAACCTCCTAGCTGTGTATCGTAACACAATAGATATTACAAGCATCGCTACCCATGCGAATGCAGTCTTCTGCATACTGTAGCTAGACATCTACAATTTGCCATTGAGAAAAAGTTATCAAAAAGTCAGTTCTCCAACCTTAAGCAACATCAAGGTATCACCATCACAAATACCTGACTGTGACTGCGAAGGGATTGGAGGATTCATTATGCCACAGACAATGGTAAGTGTACACCTGTTTCACCCTGATTGGTCATCAGCACAGCTGGATCATCTCCAATGTCTTGAACATCCTTTCGGATTATAAGTACTGTAGCTCAATCCCTTATCTGTGTACAATAAGACAACGGATGGAGTCCCATGACATCAATTACCGCATGATCTGTCATGTCAGACTACTGGGTATTTTGAAGATTGTGACCTAAAGAAGCGGTGACGTTGGAGAAGCATCAGCATCCTAGTCCATGACATTGCATACACAAAATGTTCAGGGGAGTACCTCGTGGAGATAGGTAGACCATTGCACAGCCAGGTGAAGTAGCATAAATTTGTAGTCAGACGCTCCTACCTCAGGTGCTTCACCATAATAAGATGACTTGAAGATTGTGAATTGGCAGAACTCTTAAAGGTGCAAAGGTCATACCTGAAAGGGATCCCAAGTCGACCTCGGTGGCTTTTATTGGAGGCGTAGTTGCACATCAACATAATACCAGGTTGACAAATGAAAGTGGCAGCAAGTTGATTGCATACGGCACGGTCATGAGGAGGTTATTGCAGCTCGATCAATGATTGGGGACCATTCAGTCAGTAAGTCACAATCTACTTGGTATGGGATGAGGAGGAAAGGGCGAGACAGTCTCTCAAATTAGCAGGTGTGATAGATGGATGCCTCTTGAGGAGCAGGGAGGGTTTGGTGAAGTGGAGAACGAGGAGATGGAGATGATGAAAAAGAGAAATGAGATGGTGTTTTTGCAGCTCATCGTCACTCCTGACAGGTGTAGGTAGAGTGAACTGGGTGCGAGGTGGTGGTAATGGGGGTGGGAGGGTGGAGGGTGCTATGTATGATCTTGATCGTTGATCACAAAATCGGGTGCAGCAAACCAAATGACAAAGCATCATGTGGACGTCCCACTCCCCAGGAAAAATAGGGGCAATACCCCTGGTCGCTCACCTGGTAGAATAAAGGAGCATACTACACTGGCTGCAGGTATTTCACAGTATCAGGGTATTTTAAATCAATTTCAATCGTTGCTAGGAGACAGGGCCGTATGTACGTACAATCATACTAACATAATCATAAGACTTTAAACAAACAAAAAAAATACCTATTTTGGGGGTCAAACCTGGACTCACTGTGACTCCTGGTGGACCCCATTAGACCCCGATTTTGCCGTGAACAACATCCCAAATATCATTTGTGCCACAAGTTTGGTCACAATCCCATCAGCTGTTTCGGAGACGAAGTTGGAAGTGTTTACGGACTTACGGACTGGAAGACGCGCCATCCCATAAGCTCCCCGGAACGACGATCCAGGTGAGCTAACAATGAAACGTGTTGTTTTCATAATATGACCAGGTTGCAGAATTTCATTCAACAGAGATTACGCAACCTAAATGTGATGCTACAACCACATCAGTCAGTGTAAAAACATTTACAAACATTACATGGACAGATTTAAGTTTCCAAAAGGAGTCACAGATTGAGTGTTTTAAAACTAAAAATCCATTTCACATTTCATTCCAATCAGGTGAAGCATCAAGCGTGACTTGTGGGAATGACATGTGAAATCGACACTGAAGGCCACTTTTGCTGTGATGTATTTCCAATGTATGCATGAAGTTGTGATGTAAAGCCCCGATGGATCTGTTAATTGACCGTTCACAAGAAGGCAACAACCGGATGATGCATTCGTCATCATGTACCACTCCCTCTGCAGAGTGTTGGCACCACCCAAGCAGATACTTGGCTACAATCTTGGTCGGGTGGCCACTCCGACTCAGGAATTCTGGATAGGAATTTGTAATTAAGATTGTTCATGGTGCTCGCGATAATTCGCTTACTTTTCGAGAATGTCACCATGGGATCTTCAATGCCCACCAACTAATGCTGGCAGTGACACCCAGTTAAACACCCATTTGATGGATGGCACACGCGTTGACGAATCACCCTGCAAGTGTAACACCGGGATGACAGTTCATAGCCGAGATTCGAACCCAGGATCGACAGCTTAGAGGCGAGTGTGCATACCCTGAGGACATCCTACCATGCTGGAATGTTAAAAAAAAACAAAAACTAGAACGACACTCTTCGACGTCACAACGTCGACCATTATGCAACAAGCCCACATTATCACAGCAAGCCTGGTGTTGGCTTAGCGGTTAGGGTGCCGGCTTGGGATCCTGGGATCCTGGGTTAGAATCCCGGTCGATCGCTGAATCAACACCAGGGGTGTTGACTCAGCCTGCCATCATTCCGAAGTCAGCAAATTGAGTACCAGTCACTGTGTCGCAAGAGGTGACTTAACAGGGTTGGTGGCAGGAATGGCAGGAAGGGCATCCGGTTGTAAAACATTGCTTCAACAAGGAGACCACGGTGCCCAAAAAGGCCCAACCACGGTGCCCAAATGCATTCGGATATGAGAATTATTTAATTTTTTAAGTCATTCTTCGCCATTGGGTGATCGGGCCAAAAACGATACATTATGGGATATCTCAAAAAGTTGTGGACGGATTTGGACGAAACTTAGTGGACAGGTTGTGTGTGTGACAAGGAATAATCGATTCGACTTTGGTGAAGATCTGAATATGGATTCGGATATGAGAGTTATTTAATTTTTCAGTGATTCTTCATCATTGGGAGATAGGGCCAAAAACGATACATAGCAGGATATCTCAAAAAGTTGTGGACGGATTTGGACGAAACCTGGTGGACCGGTTGTGTGTGTGACAAGGAAAAATCGATTCGATTTTGGTAAAGATCTGAATATGGATTCGGATATGAGAAATATTTAATTTTTCAACTGATTCTTCACCATTGAGTGACATGGCCAACCAGGCGGAGGTATGCTCTCCACTGAGTGCCGTTCTAGTTTCGTCAGTTTCACATACACAGCTTGTCCACCAAGTTTTGGCCCAATCCGTCCATAACTTTTTTGACATTCCCTGCTCACAGCCAACCAAACAGGGGTGAAAACATAACCTCCGTCCACAATGGTGGTGCAGGCAAAGATTAAGTCTGGTGGTGGTTAATGGTTAAAGCAGTTGGCTACAGATCTTACGATCGTGAATTCAAACCCCCAACCAATCGAGTATCCTGTGTCGAGAGTGGGGACCTGTTGAGGATTGTACCCACCAAACTGACTTGGTGGTCTTATGCGCCTGAAGATATGAAGAGACCATCCATCCAAAGAAAAGATGAATGCAAGAGGAAAGACAACCCATTTGAGTTGAGAAAAATGCGCAAGTGAATAAAATGCAACACTCGATAGTGATTTTCTAGATATGAGAGACACAACTACTGGGAGTTTTTTTTAACGACAGAAGCACCTACAGATGTTTGTACTAGAAAGTTGGAACCGAGTCCAGACAGAACTAACTTGCAAGGTAAACGAGATTACATTAAGCATGTTGCATTTAAAATAATGGATGCTCTGTGCAATCACGTACAGTCACGTGAAAAAGTAAGCACACCCCATGTAAAGTTTTGACTTTTTCAACATATTTCAACATACAGCTATTTGATCTTCATTTCAACAATATTGATAGATAAATGTGATATAACATAACAAATATCATGAAACATTTACATTTTGTAGTCCATTGTATAATTTAAATAAACATAAATGCAAATTTCGCATGTGGAAAAAGTAAGTACACCCTTGCCTCTTATAGGTGGTATTGCCCCCTTTGGCAGAAACAACCTCAAGTAGGCGTTTCTTATAACTGCCTACCAGTCTCTGACCGACTGGGAGAAATTTTTCCCACTCCTCCATGCAGAATTCTTTCAACTGTGCGATGTTTGAGGGGTTTCTTGCATGCACAGCTCGTTTCAAATCCCCCCCACAACATCCCGATGGGATTTAGATCCAGGCTTGGACTTGGCCATTCCAGAACCCTCCATTTCTTTCTTTTCAGGCATTCCTTGGTGGATTTACTGGTATGTTCAGGATCATTGTCATGTTGCAAGGTCCACCATTTAGCTTCAACTTTCCGACAGATGGCCTCACATTATCCTCAAGCACCCTCTGGTACAATGAAGAATTCATAGTGGATTCTATGATGGTGAGCTGCCCAGGCCCTGATGCAGCAAAGCTGCCCCAAACCATAATATTTCCACCACCATGCTTTACAGTTGGTATCAGGTTCTTGTGGTCAAATGCTGTCTTTAGTTTTCGCCAAACATGTCTTCTGGTACTGTGGCCAAATAGCTCTACCTTTGACTCATCTGTCCAGAGCACATTGTTCCAGAAGTGCTGGTTTTTGCCTAGGTGTTCATTGGCAAACTTTAGTCTTGCCCTGATGTTCTTTCTGGACAGCAAAGGTTTCCTCCTGGCACACCTCCCATGTAGATCAAATTTGTGCAGCCTCTTTCTAATGGTAAACTCGTGCACTTTGACATCAACAGTGGCAAGAGCTACCTGTAGGTCCCGTGATGACATTCTGGGGTTCTTAGAGACTTCTTTCAGCATCTTGCGGTCTGCTCCTGGGCTGAACTAGCTGGGGCGGCCTGGCCTGAACAAGTTGGCAGTTGTTTGGAATCTTCTCCACTTGCAGATGATCTTCCGGACAGTCGAATGATTGATTTCAAATTGTTTGGAGATCTTTTTAAATCCCTTCCCAGACTCGTAGGCATCTATAACCTTCTTTCTGAAGGCCTCAGAGAGCTCTTTTGATCTACGCATGGTGACACCGCACACTTCAACAACAAAGAGCAAACCAAACTCAATGTCTGAGGTTTAAATAAGACAGGTTCCTCCAAGATCCTCTCTGACGATGTTCTAATCATTTGCACCTGAGCTGGTGCACCTGATTCTAATTTTAGGTATTTGAAGTCGTGATAAATGTAGGGATGTACTTACTTTTTCCACATGCGAAATTTGCAATTATGTTTATTTAAATTATTCAATGGATTACAAAATGTAAATGTTTCATGATATTTGTTATATTATATCACCTTTATCTTTCAATATTGTTGAAATGAAGATCAAATAGCTGCATGTTGAAATATGTTGAAAAAGTCAAAACTTTCCATGGGGTGTACTTACTTTTTCACGTGACTGTAGGTAAAACATGATATTGCTGTGATCTCTAATTTCTGGTGCTCACCTGGTGACAAATGGTGCCTTTGCAATTCCCTTGGTTGAAGCTAGGAATGCAACTTTTTATAAATCTTAAAAAGCAATTTGGCTGGCTCAAACACAGTGCAGACTTGCAACGTTCACCTGTCATTACAGAGCAACGTGCTGAGTTGACAAAATGCATTCTTCTGGTGAACCATGGCGAACAAAAACGTGTGCCATATTCAAGTGATGGATGTTTGTGTGGAGGCATGTCGAGAACCAACACGGACGCCGTCTCAATACTCTACGAGCTATCACACGTACGCTTGCGCATGGGCACGTACACACCTATACCGGGCACAGGAGCATCAGCCATTGGGGGAAGCATGAGTTTTAAAAGGAGGGATAACATCAGCCTTGAAGAAGGGGATGAGATTAGTATTTTTATGCCTCTGCCCCCGAAGGTGGCCAGAGGCATTATGTTTTTGGGGTTGTTTAGTCCGTACGTACAGACTAAACCTCATTTTTCTCAGCAACAACATTTCCGATTGAGACAAAACTTTCAGAATAGGAGCGACACCCATGTACACCCAGGATCTGGAGCGACACCCAGGTTGTTTTCATAATTATTGTGACGTCATAGTTCACGTCGTATTGTAGCCATCTTGGAGTAAACGCAAATAATTCAAAAATTATTTCTCAGAAACCGCTGAATAGAAAAATTTGAAACTTGGCACATTGTCAAGAACTCCCAATGAAGGAATAAAAGTATGATAATGATGAGATCATTGGTGAAGTGGTATATCAGCCATGAATGTTTTAATGAAATTGTCTTATCCGAAAAATCTGAAATTGCATGCACATGATCTATGACCCATTTTGTATTGAAATACTAGCAGGAGTACCCGGCATTGCTCAAGCGAAAAAGAAACATTAACATATTTGAAATGAGAGAAAATATCATGTAAAAGCAATTACATCCAAATCAGAATCCATCACAAATGTCAAATCATCATTTCACCTTTTTGTTGAATATATGCTGCTGAATGTGCCGTTGATCACGTTTCTGAGTTAAATATGATGATGCACAGGAAGAAGAAGCCTTACTATCAACTTTCTACACTTCCAGAATTGTTTGATTTATTTGTGGGTTTTTTTTGTTGTTTTTTTGTATACTGAATCGAGGCTCGTGAAAGAGCTAACATTTATTTCACAAACAAATCAACCAGACAAACAAAATATATGAAAAGAGGGAGCGGAAGACAAGATGGGGAGAGAAGGGGAAGCACACAAACATAACATTTGAGAGCAGGGAGATGTGTGGGAGGGAGAGGGCTTGGGGGGGAGGAGGCGTGGGAAGGGGAGGAGGAGGCGTGGGAAGGGGGGGGCGGGGGGGTGAGAGAAGTATAACACACAAGGACACCAAGAACTTCCAGGACAGAAGTTGGCATTTCAAAAAAGTGTATTTGGGGTGAAATTAGCGTGGATAGAAAAGATCAAGGTTTTGGATGGGGGAAGATAAGAGATGGTGGTGAACAGCTGTTTTAAAGACCTGGAGGGTGGAGTGGGATTGAAGAGAGTGAGGGTGTTTGTTCCAGAGGCGGGAGAAAAGAGGAATGAAGGAGTGAAGGTGAGCAGAGAGTCTTGATTTTGGCAGTTTAACCATAAGAGGGTTGCAGGCAGATCTTGTGCGACCTGGAGGAATATTTGGGGGACAGAGCCCAGAGAGAGCTGGGGGGGGGGGGCAAGGCCAGAGAGGAGTCGGTAGAAGAGGGAAAGACCACCCACCTGCCTGCGGTGAGTGAGTGAAAGGCCCTTGGAGTTAGCTTCCACGCGGGAGATTCCAATGATTCTGAACGCTTTGGTTTCAACAGCGTGAAGACGAGCTAGGTGTGAGGCAGGAGCACCAGCCCAGAGGGGAGAGCAGTATTCCATTGAGCTGCAGATGAAAGTGGTGAGGAGTGGTGTGGTGGTGAGGAGCTCAGGTGTGCCAAGGAAGGACTTCGCACGATGGAGGATGCCAAGGCGGCGACTGGCTTTGGAGGCCAGATTTGAAATGTGGTTTTCCCAGGAAAGATCATGGCAGATAGTGAGATCCAAAAGCTTGAGTGACAGAACTTCTTGGAGAGGATTATTCAGAAAGTGGATGGGAGGGTTGTCCAGTAAGTCTTTTCGGAGAGACATCGTAAGAGTGTGAGATTTGTCAGGTTGAAAGACATGTTCCACTTGTTTGCCCAGTCTGTGATTTTGTCCAGGTCTGCAGAGAGTGAGGGGGCTGCAGACTGCCGATCTGAGGGATGAGGAATGGAGCGACAGAGAGTAGAGTCATCAGCAAAGAGATAGAGAGGATTTTCAAGAGAGTCAGAGAGATCATTGATGAAGACCAGAAAAAGCACAGGGCCCAGAACACTGCCTTGGGGAACTCCAGCCTGAACAGGAAGAGGAGATGAGAGAAACCCTTTCAGGGCCACACGTTGACTACGACTGGAGAGGAAGTCCGCCAGCCATGCGTGGAGATTTCCATGGATACCAAAGGAGGAGAGTTTGGTGAGCAGAGCGGGGTGCCAGACCGTATCGAAGGCACGTGATATGTCAAGGGAGACAGCTCTAATTTCCTGTTTGGCATTGAGGACCTCCAACCATTGTTGAGAAAGCAGAAGCAGCATATCCAGAGTAGAGTGACCAGGTCTGATACCAAATTGATGATCAGAGATCAAGCCATTGGAGAAGAGGAAAGATTTCATATCTGAAGCAATGATGGATTCCATGACTTTGCTGATAATTGGAAGAAGGCTGATTGGCCTGTAGTTGCTAGGATCTGTTTTTGCACCTTTTTTGTGCAAAGCGGTGATGTTGGCTGATTTCCAAGCAGATGGCAGATGACCTTGAGCAAAAGAGAGGGTGAAGAGAACAGAGAGAGGGGGTGAAAGAGCGGAGGAACAGGATTTTAGGACCCGTGGGCTGATGCCGTCAGGTCCAGTTGCAGAATCAGAGTCGAGGGTTGACAGAAACTTTTCCACCTTGTCAGGAGGAAAGGACACAGAGTCCAGGAGCGCTGGGTACGACTGGGTACGGTGGGTACAGAGAGGGATGGGTTTTGGACACAAGATTTAGAGGCAAACACAGAGTTGAGGCATTCAGCTTTTTCACGTGCGGAGTCAGCCGTGTAACCGTTTGAGGTGAGGGAGGGGACGGAGGGGCAACAAACACCAGAAACAGATTTTACCAGACGCCACCAGGATTTGGAGGAAGGAGACAGGTTTGAGAGTTCATTCTTGAGTGAGGAGAGATAGTGCTTCGTGGCACTCCTGAGGGTAGACACACACTTGTTCCGAGCTTGGTGGAAGGAACTGAGATTTCCTTCAGTTGGATTAGCCTTCCAAGAGGCAAAGGCAAGTTGTTTCAGGGCAACTGCCTCACCACAAGATTCAGTGTACCATGGACGGGAGGAAGGGTAAGACAACTGAAGGCGAGATGGGATAAATCTGTGCATGAGAGAGATCAGTTTGCTTTGGAAGAATTCCCAGGAAGAATTGATGTCAGAGGCAGTGGAGATGGGAGACCAATCCAGACGATTGATGGCTGCTTGAAGACCGTCCCAGTCGGCCTGAGTGAAATGCCAGACTCGTCGACGCTGAGGAGGCTCTCTGAGAATGGTCAGTGAGATGTCCACTTTAACAAGCACATGATCAGATGAGCCGATTGGAGCAGAAGAAGAGCAGCAGACATTTTCAGGGAAGTTAGTCATAACCAAGTCCAGAAGAGAAGATGCTCCGTTGACTGAGATCCGGGTCGGGAAATTGACAGATTGTGTCAGTCCCAGTGAGTCGCAGAAGTCCTTTGCTGAAGAGCCCTGGCTGGTGAGAGAGGTACCCACACCCAGCCAACTGGCATGGTGATAATTGAAATCACCACATATGAGGAAGAGAGAGTTGGGATGGGTAGATAGAAGTTGGTCCATATTATCAGACAGCGAGATGTAGATGGAGTCATCACTGTTTGGTGGACGGTACAACACACATATGAACAAAAGGTGGGAGCGAAGGGGAAGCCGCAGCCAAAGGTATTCCTGGGGGTGAGGTGGAGAGAGGGCAGTGCAGGGCGAGTGAGGAAGAGAGTTTTTTTTATAAAGATAGCAACCCCACCTCCAGGACGAGGCTCAGGTCTATCATACCGGAGGAGGGAGTAACCTGGGAGAGATACCAAGGAATCAGAGACATCATGAAGGAGGAAAGTTTCTGTTAAGAAGATCACGTCTGGTTTGTCAGAAGCAACCTGTATGGAGAGATCAGTCAAGTTTGAGCGAAGGCCCCGGATATTTGAGGTCCATACCGTTAATGAAGAGGAAGGGGGACCATCAGATACAGAACAGGGGGGGGAGGGGTAGGGTAAGATGTGGAAGAGGAGGAAGAGGTAGGGAGAGCTGTTGAAGGTGTGTCAGAGATTTCAGAATAGCTTGGAGAAAGGGAAGAATGGGGCAGACAAAAGGTTTGATGGTGATTGTGTGAGGCACAGTGAGGTGTTATTTGAGGAGGGGAAGAGCGAGGCAGAAGGTTGGGGGAGATGAAGGTGAAAGTTGGAAGGGGGAAGAAGCGGGGAGGACGCTTTGAGGAGGAGGGGAGGAGCGAGGGAGAGTCTCGTAGGGGAGGGGTGTGGGGGGAGTTTAGGAGGGAAGGGGAAAGGGGGGGAGATTTGGTAAAGGAATGGGTGATGGGGAAGATTTGGAGGGGAGGGGCAAGGGGGAAGATTTGAAAGAGATGGGTGATGGGGAAGATTTGGAGGGGAGGGGCAAGGGGGTAGATTTGGAGGGGAGGGGTGATGGGGAAGTTTTGGAGGGGAGGGGTAATGGGGAAGTTTTGGAGGGAAGGTGGGATGTGGAAGATTTTGAGAGGAGGGGCAAGGGGGAAGATTTGAAAGGGATGGGTGATGGGGAAGATTTGGAGGGGAGGGGCAAGGGGGAATATTTGAAAGAGATGGGTGATGGGGAAGATTTGGAGGGGAGGGGCAAGGGGGTAGATTTGGAGGGGAGGGGTGATGGGGAAGTTTTGGGGGGAGGAGTGATGGGGAAGTTTTGGAGGGTAGGGGCAAGGGAGGAGATTTGAAAGGGATGGGTGATGGGGACGATTTGGAGGGGAGGGGCAAGGGGGAATATTTGAAAGAGATGGGTGATGGGTGAAGATTTGGAGGGGAGGGGCAAGGGGGTCGATTTGGAGGGGAGGGGTGATGGGGAAGTTTTGGAGTGGAGGGGTGATGGGGAAGTTTTGGAGGGAAGGGGTGATGGGGAAGATTTGGAGGGGAGGGGTGAGATTGGATTTTGAAAAGTGTACGATTAATGAGAAACGAACATTTATTGCAAAATGAGTTTCTTGAGACCTTCGAGTCAAAAATACGTTTGAGGACGCTGGAGGGGGGGGGGGGGGGGGGTGGAGAGCAGGAGAGTTTAGGGAATGTATGAAAGAGGCACTGTAAGAGATGGAATTTTTTTTTGGAATGAATAGATTTGGTGAGTAAGTCGAAAGCATCCTTTTATAGAAGAAGAAGAAAAGGGTGTTATAAAATACGACAGAATACAGTTCTTCAGGGGAAAGTTTCAACATTTTTAACAACGTGATCACTTGATCACGAACAACGTGGTCAAAGAACGACGAATAAACGAATTAGAGCAGAGAAGGAAATTTTTTTTTATTTTTTTTCTGAGTTGAGATTTGAAACAAGGAAGTATGGGGTGAAAGACTGGGACAAAAAACAGGGAACGAAAGTAATTGCAGCACAATCGATGAACCGCTGAGAGAAAAACAAGGCCCCAAGGTTGGACACGGAAACCTACTAGGCCTCAGAATACGCAACATGAATTAACCGACGATTTTCTATGCAGGTACAAAAAATCAACACCGAGAATCTTACCAAAGACACACCACAAGTACACACACCGAAAGACAGATACAGCCACGACAAAAATACAACTGTGAAAAAATTACTTAACTTCGAAAGCGTGAGCGCATGGACAGCCTCAAAAGAAGCGTGACCTCCAATCCTCCAATCGTGACCTCCAATTGATGTGGTGATCTGCCATCAAATGTTCAAATGTCTAGTGATTGTTTTGTATTTATTTATGCGAATGTGTACTTCTGTATAACTGTCATCTATCTATAATTCCAGTAATCTCTGTGTGTGTGTGTGTGTGTGTGTGTGTGTGTGTGTGTATGTGTGTATGTCTGTGTGTTTGTCTGTGACCGCTGTTTCTCGACAACCACGGGTCCGATATACTTGAAACTTGCCAGGTATATTGCTGGGGACCTGAGGATGTGCCTTTTCAAGGTTTCATATTAATCGGACAAGTAGTTACCGAGCTATGGCGATTTCTTTACCAAACTCCGCAAGCCGTTCGCTTTGGACCAAACCATTTCATGTAAATAGAGGGGGGGGGATTGTCACCGTACTCGCAAGCCGTTCACTTTGGACCAAACCATTTCATGTAAATAGAGGGGGGGGGGGGGATTGTCACCGTACTCGCAAGCCGTTCGCTTTGGACCAAACCATTTCATGTAAATAGAGGGGGGGGATTGTCACCGTACTCGCAAGCCGTTCGCTTTGGACCAAACCATTTCATGTAAATAGAGGGGGGGGGGGGGGGATTGTCACCGTACTCGCAAGCCGTTCGCTTTGGCTTTGCGAATGGACCAAACCATTTCATGTACATAGAGGGGGGGGATATAATTTTAGATATATATATAGTACGGGCATGCCCTAGTCTCTATATAATTCCAGCAATCTCTGTGTGTGTGTGTGTGTGTGTGTGTGTCTGTCTGTCTGTATGCGACCGCTGTTTCTCGACAACTACCGGTCCGATATACTTGAAACTTGCCAGGTATATTGCTGGGGACCCGAGGATGTGCCTTTTCAAGGTTTGAAATTAATCGGACAAGTGGTTCCCAAGGTATGGTCACCGTACTCGCAAGCCGTTCGCTTTGGCTTTGCGAATGGACCAAACCATTTCATGTAAATAGAGGGGGGGGGGGGGGGGTTCTGTGGTCGTTACTGCCACGTGGTTTCAAAGTTTTTTTTTTGTTGTTTGCACGCATGTTTTTTTGCACGCACGTACGGGCAAGCACGTACGGGCAAGCACGTACGTGCGGGCACGCCCTAGTTAATCAAAAAGGCTTAGGCACTAATCGAGCGATTTTTTTTTTTTTTTTTTTTTTTTTTTTTTTAAACGAACTTATTTTTTTCATTTTTTTTTTTTTGGCCGAAAACACTCCCAAGCACTCACTGATGAAACTCTAAAAGTTTGACGAAGATCCATTCATCCATCTCTGAGAAAAATAGACACACAGACAGACAGACCAACAGCTCTCTTCTAAAGTCGATTAAATTTATGACATCATAGGTCACATGGTCTGGCAGCCATATTCGATTTAACCAAAAGCTTTTTAAAATCTTCTCCCAAACCACCAAAGCGATCGATTCAAACTTTATGTTTGTCATCGACTGGCGTGGCAATTAAAAGTAGATCACAAAAACATCATCAGTCACATAGTGTGGCATGACACATATGACATATTGACATATACACCCGTACATACATTTACACATATACACATACACACACACGCATACACAGTACACACATGCACGCACACACATATACACACTCATACACACACACAGAGAGACACAGGCATGCATACACACACACACACACACACACACACACACACACACACATACAAACATAATATACACATGTACATACACACACACACACACACACACACACACACACACACACACACACACACACACTCACATACATACATACACATACACACACATATACAAACATATATACACATATACATACACATATACACACACACACACACACAAAATTCATTCATTCATATAGCAGAAGGAACAGCTGGGCAAGTCGTTTCACCAGTTCCTCTATCTGACCATTAGTCATCGCGAATCTG
Organism: Myxine glutinosa; assembly: GCF_964187855.1. Lineage (NCBI taxonomy): Eukaryota > Metazoa > Chordata > Myxini > Myxiniformes > Myxinidae > Myxine > Myxine glutinosa. The sequence goes on along the minus strand of NC_136263.1, from coordinate 58,841,255 downwards.
CTGAACTCTTGGACCAGGGAAGAACACAAGGAACTGCTGAAACTTCCAAGAACGCACGAAATGCCGTTTCTGACTATCAATTTTAAAACATTTCCTGGGGGAGGACCCCACATCCTCCTTCACCTGCCCCCATCCGTCCCCGGCGCTCTGACTTCGTGCACCCCTCCGTCTTAAAATTCCTGGATCCGCCCCTGTTGTTGTGATTGGTACTACGTTCTGCGTAGTGACGTATGGGGCGTGGCTTTGGGGGTCCTTGCTGCAAGTCATGATGGCGGTCTGTTCTGTGAGAGCTTGGTTTCGTCTTTAATAAACAACTTGATTCAAGGCGAGTCCTGAACTTACTACATGGTGGCAGCGGCGGGATCTTGAAGATCAACAAGCAATTTGACTTTTGGTGTTGTTTTCTTTCCCGAATTTGGACTTTGGACCTTGGCGGATCACCGCGGCGGCACGTTTCGTGTTTCTTCAACATGGCGAAGTTCCCGACAATGGACTGATCCAGCTCTGAGCTGGCGGGGACTTTCAAGTTGTTCAAGCAACGAATGAACTTGGTGCTGTCGGACGAGGGCATCGATACCAAAGCCAGACAGGCCATCAAGATTCAGATTGCTATGGGAGACGAAGCACTGTGGCGGGTCAATGCATCGACTCTGAGCGAGGATGATAAAAAGGATCCGGATCAATTATATAAATTATTCGAAGATCAGTTGGACATTCATGTAAACCTTTGGATTAACCGGCTGGAAATGATGAGATTCCTGCAGCAAGAAGGAGAGACCATTGATGATTTCGTAAACCGATGCAGGGGTCGAATTACTCTGTAGGGAGGGCACAGCAATGTTTGCCTTTGATGACTTCAAATTTTTTGGGGCACCAAGGCATTTTCTTTTGGGTTTGGGGGGCACCAAGGCAATCTAGAATTATTCTTGCGGGCACAAAGGCAAAGTGTGTCGGTAACTTAAACAGGCAGGGAAATGTTACTGACAGAACAAGTAAATCAACTTAAACTTTTTAATAATGTATTTTTAGAATATAAACCGTTTCAGAAAACGCAACTCAACTCAGAACTGCATTGTCATCATGTCCATGTAACAAAGTTTAACTTTTGTTTGACAGAGTTGAACTTTTTTCATCAGACATCATCTTTACTCAATACTGACTCAGTCTTGAGTCAGGTATACATGATTACAATTGAATCACCCTTGGGGGAGAGGGGTGTAGTATCAGGCCTACGTCCAAATGCACTCATAGAATGCCACCTGGCAATGCTACGTGTAGGAGCAAGGTGAAAAACATAGAAATCTTCTGGCATTTAGTTGCCACCGCCGCAATATTGGCTTGCCTTCTTCTTTGGGCTCTCTCTCTTTTCGTGGCATTGCCGGGCATCGATCTTTGACAGGAACGCCGAAGATTCCCGAAGATTATCTACTTTGTAGTCGGTAGGAATGTTGCAAAATTTTGAGATGTTAAAAATCAAGCCTGTAATTTATCTCGTCAGATAAAGCATGGAAAGACCTTTAATTTGATACCTAATTCACTTTCATATCTTCAGTATTAAAGAAGTTATGGTCATTTTTATACTCGGAAATTTGCATCTTCTTTGCTATTGTTTTCCCATTAACTTAAAACAAAAGCTGTGATCGAGGACAGTCAATTTAATGACATAAAAGCCCATAACTTCCTTAAAAATTAAGAGAACTGAATGAAAATGAGTTAAAATCAGTACATGTACATGATGCAGCAATGACACTACGTATAACTTCGGCTACACTTCCCGTACATGATCTCTGTGGAAGAGATGGTCACTAGATATGCTGCCGTTTCTGCTAATTTTACGTTGCTGAATGTGTTCGCAAATCATTTGACATCCACTCTCAAGATGATCAAAATCATCATTTTTTGCAAAATTATGTCAGAATCACATCTGAATCGTCCATATTTTGCGTGATTGTACATCCACGATCAATATTTTCATACTAAATATCGGGCGACAATCGGCGAAAGAATTCAACAGTGCAAGTACATCGATCGTATCACACAGGTCGCCATCTTTTCTCAATGTTGCGCAACACGGCAAGGGCCAGGCCCGATATCGGGGCCAAAATATCTTACTTCGCATCATCAGATTGCAATGAAATTCCACCACAAACTAGATAACATGTTGGAAAAACGTCCAACATACCTTTTATTTTGTCCGGAACATTCGATCGTTGATTTGAAAAGTGCTGAACACAAGCCAAACTTTCGAGTCGATCGTATGACAGAAATTGAAGAGGTGTCGTGTAAATTCGAAAACGAGGTTAGAAGCGCGAACAATTCCACTACGTCATCGGCTATGACGTACGCGGAAATACCCTCCGACAGCCAATGAAAAACCTGCATTTCTTGGAGATCCCTACAGCCTCTCGTCGACATGTGCGCACAGGTACAGCGGCAGATGTACACCACCGCGCTGACCTTGCGGGATTGTAACATACCTATAGTCGGGACGGAAGCAATCGGAAGGCCGTCCCAACCATGAGTATTACCCCCGCTAATACAGCGTGGTTGGTAGGCAACGACGTGGGTGTGCAAACATTGGCAATAATACCCACGCTGTAATTTATGTGCTCATAGTAGCCCATAATGCTTTGCGTTTCATTGATGATGCTAGATGACGTATGGGATGACGAATGGTCGTAGGCGGGGCCAATATAAATTATAGGATGCCCTTGAACCTCGTTTCCCATACCCAAGGACGATAGTAGGACTGCAACATTCTGTATTCAGTAAGAGAACGGGAAACGAGGTAGCCTAGACAATGTATATGCTTACTACGCTAATGTTCCGACATGCACTGAGAAAACGAAAGCCGACAAAGTCAGTTTGTTGTTTTCATCATTACTTTATTCATACTTTGGTCTCTATTATTATGCTTTATTGACAAAAAGGGCACAGCAGCAACTGAAGAAAAAGGGCACTGCGACTCTCTGCCATAGTGATCATGAAAAGTTCGGGGGCAGCACGGCAAATAGCTTGGGCACGCCGGCTTTTGCCGTCGATGCCGTCGATAATTTCGACCCCTGCCGATGCTGACGGAAAGGAAGGTTGTGCAATTTCTCCAAAGCAGAATTCTCGCAACGGATTATTGAGCTAATTGTTGCGAGCACCCCACATGATGCTTTTCAAAGCATCTGCTCGACCAGGAGTTCAAGTATGACATGGACCTGGTTTTAACCCTTAGCTTAGATCAGTGGTTCTTAACCTTTTTAAAGGCGACGAACCCAAACGAAACCCACCGAACACTCACGGAACCCCTCAAATTTGACAAAAAAAATTAAGAAGAATTGCATCTTAATGCGTTTTCTGTTCTTCTTTTTGGGAGGCGATCTGGGAAATGCGTGGTTTTCTTTTGGCAAGGGCCACCCTCAAATCATTTTCGCATGCAAGCCTGCTCCTTTTAAGTTGTTTTTAATGTCCACCAGTTTCAAAAACGCATGCTCGCAGAGATACGTTGTAACGAACGGCATGAGGATCTCAAGGGCAATTTTAGCGATGTGAGGATACCCTTCCATTTGGCGGCACCAAAACGTTGAGAGCGTTGTTGTGCCGAAGAGTTGTTGTTGAGTCTGGCTCTGCTGAAGTTCGATGAGGTCGTCGAGGTATTGGTCGTTGACATCTGCCGTTGCAACGTCGAAAGTAAACGGCTGCCGCACCCATGCTGGGTATTGCTCTTGGTCGGGGAAGTAGCCGTTGAATGACTTTCCCAGCTCATCCAAGTGCGTGGCAATCGCTTGCTTCAGCTCCCCCGGTACAGCAGTGCCTCCAACTTCAGACTCATCTTCGATCCGGCTCACGCACTCGTCCAGCAGCGAAAAGTTCACGAAGTTGTCGTTCTCTGTTCGCCACCTCCACAACGGTGAGTGCGTCGAAGATGTCAGCCAAGTACGCCAAGGCGAGGATGAACTCTGACTCTTGGAATTGCGTTGCATGGCAATGCTGGTGTTCTCGCAAAAACAGGGCTAATTCTACACGCAACGCAAAAACACGGCTCACTACCTTCCCTCATGATAACCATCAAACGTTAGAGTGGTAGAGAAGGACTTCTAATTCAGAGCCGATTTAATTGCACAGCTCTTTGAAGATGCGATGATTCAGAGCACGGCTTTGCACGTAATTCACAGTTTCAACGACGATTTTCAGAACATTGGCCAGCTTTGGAGGCAGGGTTTTTGGTGCCAGCGCGTGTCTGTGCAGGACGCAGTGCGTGACGATGATGTGTGGTGCATCGGCCTTCACCAGCGCTCCAAAACCGGAGTTGCATCCCAGCATGGCTGGAGCTCCATCCGAGCAAACTGCAGACACCATGTTCCACGAGAGGCCGCTGCTTCTGAAGAAGTCGTCCACAAGCTTCTTCACATCAGCTGCCTTCGTTGTTGTTGTGAGAGGCTTGCAGAACAGAAAGTCTTCCTTGATCTTGTCTCCTTTGACATAATGCACAAATAAGATGAGCTGGCTCAAATTCGAAACGTCGGTGGTCTCGTCGAGTTGAAGGCTGAATTTCGTCGGACTCACGACTAAATCTGCAACTACCTGGGTGAGGATGTCGTTGCTCAGGTCGTCCATTCTGCATCTGATGGTGTCATTTGAGAGTGGAACGAGAGACAACTTGTTTTCAGCAGCTTTTCCCAGCATGATGTTGGCCATCTTCAAAGTGGCCGGTTTGATGAGTGTCTCGCCAACGGTGTGTGGTTTGCCCTGCTTTGGGATCAGGTACGCAACTTCATACGATGCGGTGAGGATCAGCTTGTCAATTGGAACGACACCGAGAGTGGGCAAGGTAGCACTTGCGTCGAATCGGACTCTCTTCAATTTGAATTCATCCAGCGTTGCATATTTGTACTGCCCCTCACCATGCAGTTTTTTAAAAGTGTTCCCGTAGTTTTGCTGGTGCTGGACTGGAGTTGCTCAACTTGACATTGCAAAGCATGCATTGAGGACGCTGACTTCTGTCCCATTCCGTCAAACACGTGAACCCGTACCGCACGTAATCCTCCGACCACTTCCTTTTTTTGCTCGACATACTGCAACAACAAAAAAAAAGTAACAAACTGATCTTAATTGAGTTCGGGCAAATAATTATATGACAAAAATTAAAAAAGGAACATGCTTAAATATAATCAGTACCCCTCTGAAAACTGAGAAATTTTAACGAAGAAGACATAACTTATAGTTATGATGACAGGATTTATTATCTACTCAACTCTATGTCACCTCAAATCCCATTATAATATTACATAGAAAACTGCTAATTGTAAGTTTTGAATTGCGACCAAAGGAGTTATATCACCTCCACCTAATTTTCTGAGTAATTCAATCATATTTTATAATCACCATCCACTTTTGACTTTAATATAACTCTGAACCCGCCCTGCATATCCACAAACATTTCCAACTTACTTTTCAATTAATCAGTAACTCCAAAGTAAGGCGCGACCAATGACACACGGCAAGTTAATCGAGGCTATTCACTGGAATTTCCGAACACCTGCAAAGTCTAAAATCCAGTAAGTAAGTAAGCAAGTAAGCACCATCAACAGAATAATTAGCAAGTTGCTCATTGATTCAACTTACTGCAGTCAGTGTGAAACAACTTATCTTAAACACAGACCAGAGAAACCATGAATGGGATGGGAATACAATTACAAATAACATTTCCATTCGTTCGTAACATACATAGCAAAATAATAATAATATTAATAATAAGCGTAATTACACATAGATTCAAAATTGATACAAAACTAAAAACAACAAAAAAAAACAAATTGCAATGCATTTCGGAGGACCTCTGCCGAACCCCTGAGACTGGCTCACTGAACCCCTGGGGTTCGGTCAAACCCAGGTTAAGAACCACGGCTTTAGGGCATCTCCCCAGAGTACATTATACATATATCCATCTGGATTTTGAGCTAATCTTGTATTTATAATTATTTTTCTCACAATAGTGTACCAATAGGATTTGTTAACATCTTCTGAAAGACCTTTAAATTTCATAACCCTGAGAAGTTCATTTTTATTTAATATTTTAAGCAGATCTCTCGTTGTAGGTTTTACAATATCTGTATATGGCCAATCCTTAATTACAAACTTTCCCTGTTTATGTTCCAATTCATAAGGAATTAAAAGTGTTGCTCCCTTTTCTTGTATCCTTGAATACAAAAATTAAAATTCTCCTGAAGTAGTTTTGTTGCCATTTTAATTAAAAAAAATTTTTATTATCTTCAATTGGGTCAATAAACATTTTTACCGTGCCTATAACGCTATTACAACATAAAAATATTGGTTTGGGGATATTATTCTCATTCATTTCTGCATGTATTGCAATAGGATTACTCGAAATAGAACCTAGTTTCGCAATACGCGTAAATTGTTCCGATTTAAAATAACCATGATAATCTGATTTATTAGTTAGGCACTCCTCATCCTCCTCTATTTCTGTTTCTGAATTAGTGAAAGAAACAATCTTTTTTACCATATGTGCCATCTCAAAAATAAAAAAAAGAGTATTATTACTACATTTTATTTCGATGGTTGGCGTTTTAAATGATTGAATGAATGAATTAAAACTTGATGGTGAAATAGGGGTTGGAACCGTTTGATACGTTTGAATATTTACCGGAATTATATTTTGAACAGATTCTTTATTAATCCCAAGCAACATGCTAGAATTATCGACCAACGACTTCACATCAATGATAAATTCAAGGGGTGTTTCCATTTAAAAAACGAGCTCTGCTTTGCTTTTGATACATTTGAAAAACTGTTTGATGTGTAATCCAAGTCCAATGTGAAGCATATCCGTATTGTTGTGATAATATTCCTCGAAACAATCGTGGGGCAATATAACTGATCAGTATGTTTTGCGTCGTATACGTTTCAAGATGTAAACCTTCGGTAGTTATCGTGAAACAAACGGTATTCATGTTATTATATAACAATTCAAACAGGGCTTTAAACTTGTTTGAATGTTTTGATCGAGCGTAAAAAAGCATTACTTATTTTAATAACGCGATGTTTCTTTATACTTTTTTTTCCCACAACATAAAATGAATAAAATTAAAATGTTGGTGTAAATGCCCACCCCAATGTGTTAAATAAGTTATGACAAATCTTATCATGAAATTGTTTAAGCTCAATTGTTTTTAAACAAGTAAAATCTTCAAGATTACATTTATGATTATGTTTATGCAATAACTGAAATAATAAATATTGCATATTCAGAAAAAAAATTCTATCTAGTGCTTCAGCCGTATCTTTACCATGTTTTTCATAGTATAGTTTTAATAAAGTTTTAAAATCAGAAATTAGCACTTGTTCTAAATGAGAAATATCATCCAATTTCTTCTTGGTTAATGTTACATATATTAGATTAATATTACCATAATGTTTACTATATTTTAATTCTTTTAGAAACATGATGATATTCGTTTTCGTGATATTGGAATATTTTATAACCTCGTCTTCATGGTTGATCAAAAGTCTATATACTTTAAACTTTTCATTCAGATCGTTATAAATCTTTTCTGGTATTTTTCAATATTGTTTACCTTGATACTGAGTAATACATTTTTGAAAATGAGAAACTCTATTGTAAATATATTTCCCTATTATATTTACTCTCTTATAATCATTATAAGTCATATTAGTGGTAAAACTTCATTGTTGGTGATTACACCACAAACACGTTTTAATATTTGTGTTAATTATTTCAAAATCAGATAAGTTTAGATTTTTACAAAATGTACAAGTAATATTAGCGATAGGTTCAATTTCATATAAAATGGGTATATTCCATAATTTTAACCTTATTATTTCTTTAACAATATCTAAAAACTCATTTATAATAGATGCTTTCTTTTTAAAGATTGGATTATGTGTATTCATCGGTGATAATGGTTTAGGTAAAATTGATTTATATTCATGTATCAATAATCCTGTCCTCACAATGTAGAACATTTTATCCTGATTAATATTCTGTAATGTTTGTTCAATATTTGCAATATTTGTTTTAATATCACCCGATGTTTCATTGTAAGTTACAATTAAATCTTTTATCCTATCTAGTATTTTAAAATCTAATTTTCCATGAAGTACATCAAATTCCACGTTAAATTTATTAATTATTTCATTATCAATGTTAATAACATCTATTTTTTCATTTAAGTTATTCATTTGTATTATAATTCTCATCCTGTTAAACGAAAAATCAATTTTTTATTTTTATAATTATTTTTGTGAAATTTTGGAAATTTTAGGAAATTCGAGAAAATCGAGAAAATGTGAAAATTGGAAAATAAATAATTAATTGGTCACTTCCGGTTTGTGGTGAGTCACTTCCTGTTTTTTGGGTTGAGGCAGTTTCAGTTTGGGGGTAAGGAGGATGTGGGGAGGGTGGGGAGGGTGGCCTGGTCTGAAACCCCTATTCGACGAACATGAAAATAACAAAATCATCAAAAATGGAAATTTGGAAATTTGGGAGAAAATCGATAAAATAATTAATTAATTCGAACACTTCCGGTTTGGGGGCAAGGAGGATGTGGGGAATGTGGTCTGGGTCTGGCCTGGTCTGGAACCTACCGTATACATCTACTCACGTGTAGATGGTATTGATACCACGTGTAGATGGAAAGCGTTGCTATGGATACCGAATCTAAATTGGTGACTGGTAAACGAAGAGCACCTGATGAGTCATTAACACCAGGTGCTGTTAAAATGTTGTGCTCGATGTGCATATATTCGGTGCAAAAACTCTTCAGGATACTCCTGAAATATCTGTGCAAAACGTTGACCAAATAAATGAAACGGAACACCTGGAGAAGTGTAACGGGATTCAAACGGTACAACAAAGTGCTTCCATTAGCACTTTCGGTGCATTAGCACATTAGCACTTTTAGTTTTTTTCCCTTCTACCCCGAACATAATACTCTGTCTAACGTTCTAAATCCCCACCTCCCCCCCCCCCCCCCCCATTAGCACTTTTAGTTTTTTTCCCTTCTACCCCGAACATAATACTCTGTCTAACGTTCTAAATCCCCACCTCCCACCTCCCCCCCCCCCCACCCCCAAAAACCAAACAAACAAAAAAAAAACCAAAAACATTTATTTTCCTTTCTCCACGTGTACTGTTGACTCATCCTGTATTTTCTGTCCAGGTGTGCTGTTCGCCCCGCCCCCATTAACTCCTTGCCATCCACCGTTTGCCCTTCACGTGACTCGTGGTGGTCCCTCTCGGCTCTCCCCCCGTTGGTATTTTTGTGCACATAAGATTGTTCACGGTTCTGTTTAAATATTATTTAAATATGTATAACCTTTCCCCTTCAGTGTTTTACTCAGTGGTATTTTACAACACGCTGTTTTTCTTCCTATTTAAAAGGCTTTTCTCAATTTCCTCTCCAACTCATTCCACCTCAAAAAAAAGAAATTAAATATCTTATACGTCTCCCTCACTACATGGTCTAAATTCACATTCATTCCATCCCTCCTCCATCATTCTGAACCGGATTGCTAACTTGAAAATCACAACAAACCCAATTTGTTTTCAATGTTCGTCTTTCATTAATCATCCACTTTCTAAACTCCCCTCTTGCCCCTCCCATCCAAATCCCTCCCCTTGCACCTACACTCCTAAACTCCCCCCTTGCCCCGCCACTCCTGAATTCCCCCCTTGCCCTTCCACTCCTGAACTCCCCCCTTGCCCTTCCCCTCCTAAACTCCCCCCTCACTCCTCCCATTCAAATCTCCCCCCATACCATTCCTCTCCAATTCTCCCTCCTCCCCCCTCCTCCTCAAAGCTGCCTCCTCCCCACTTCGTCTCCCTTCTATCTCATACCTCCACCCCCCCCCAACCTTCTTCTTTCCTCTGCCCCCCCTCAAACAACCCCTCTCTGTGCCTCATCCCTTCACCTTCAAACCTTTCATCCTCCTCATCCTTCCCTTTCTTGGAACTCTTCTGCAATCGCTGACACACTAACAACTGCTCTCCCTACCTCCCCCTCTCATCCTTCATCTTACCCTACTCCTCCCCTCCCCTGTCCTGTACCCGATGCTCCCCCTCTCTCTTCATTAACGGTATGGACCTCAAACATCCGGGGCCTTCGCTCAAACCTGACTGATCTCTCCATACAGGTTGCTTCTGACAATCCAGACTTGATCTGCTTAACAGAGACTTTCCTCCTTCAAGATGTCTCTGATTCCTTAATATCTCTTCCTGGTTACTCCCTCCTCCGGTATGATAGACCTGAGCCTCGGCCTGGTGGTGGGGTGGCTATCTTTATCAAAAACTCTCTTCCTCACTCTCCTTGCACTGCCCTCTCTCCTCCTCACCCCTAGGAGTACCTCTGGCTACGGCTTCCTCTCCGCTCCCACCTTTTGTTCATATGTGTTCTGTACCGCCCCCAAACAGTGATGACTCCATCTACATTTCACTGTCTGACAACATGGACCAACTTCTATCCACTCATCCCAACTCTCTCTTCCTCATATGTGGTGACTTCAATTGTCATCATGCCACCTGGTTGGGTGTGGGTTCCTCTCTCACCAGTCATGGCACCTCAGCAAAGGACTTCTGTGACTCACTGGGATTGACACAATCTGTCAATTTCCCGACCCGGATCTCAGCCAATGGAGTATCTTCTCTTCTAGACTTGGTTATGACTAACTTCCCTGCTAATGTCTGCTGCTCTTCTTCTGCTCCAATCGGTTCTTCTGATCATGTGCTTGTCAAAGTGGACATCTCTCTGGCCATTCTCAGAGAGCCTCCTCAGCGTCGGCGAGTCTGGCATTTCACTCAGGCCGACTGGGACGGTCTTCAAGCAGCCATCAATCGTCTGGATTGGTCTCCCATCTCCACTGCCTCTGACATCAATTCTTCCTGGGAATTCTTCCAAAGCAAACTGATCTCTCTCATGCACAGATTTATCCCATCTCGCCTTCAGTTGTCTTACCCTTCCTCCCGTCCATGGTACACTGAATCTTGTGGTGAGGCAGTTGCCCTGAAACAACTTGCCTTTGCCTCTTGGAAGGCTAATCCAACTGAAGGAAATCTCAGTTCCTTCCACCAAGCTCGGAACAAGTGTGTGTCTACCCTCAGGAGTGCCACGAAGCACTATCTCTCCTCACTCAAGAATGAACTCTCAAACCTGTCTCATTCCTCCAAATCCTGGTGGCGTCTGGTCAAATCCGTTTCTGGTGTTTGTTCCCCCTCCATCCCCTCCCTTACCTCAAATGGCCACACAGTTGATATCGCACGTGACAAAGCTGAATGCCTCAACTCTGTGTTTGCCTCAAAATCCTTAGTCCCAAACCCATCTCTCTCTGTTCCCACCTTTCCCAGTCGAACCCAACTGCTCCTGGACTCTGTGACCTTCTCTCCTGACAAGGTGGAGGAGTTTTTGTCAAACCTCGACTCTGATTCTGCAACTGGACCAGATGGCATCAGCCCACGGGTCCTTAAATTCTGCTCTGCCGCTCTATCTCACCCTCTCTCTGTTCTTTTCACCCTATCCTTTGCTCGAGGTCATCTGCCAGCATCCTGGAAATCAGCAAACATTACCGCTTTACACAAAAACGGTGCAAAAACAGATCCTTGCAACTACAGACCAATCAGCCTGCTCCCAATTATCAGCAAAGTCATGGAATCCATCATTGCTTCGGATATGAAATCTTTCCTCTTCTCCAATGGCTTGATCTCTGATCATCAATTTGGTTTCAGACCAGGTCACTCTACTCTGGACATGCTGCTTCTGCTGTCTCAACAATGGATGGAGGTCCTCAATGCCAAACAGGAAATCAGAGCTGTCTCCCTTGACATATCACGTGCCTTCGATACGGTCTGGCACCCAGCTCTGCTCACCAAACTCTCCTCCTATGGTATCCATGGAAATCTCCATGCATGGCTTGCGGACTTCCTCTCTGGTCGTAGTCAACTTGTGGCCCTGAATGGATTTCTCTCATCTCCCCTTCCTGTTCAGGCTGGAGTTCCCCAAGGCAGTGTGCTGGGCCCTGTGCTTTTTCTGGTCTTTATCAATGATCTCTCCGACTCTCTGGAAAATCCTCTGTATCTCTTTGCTGATGACTCCACTCTCTGCCGCTCCATTCCTCTTCCCTCAGATCGGCAGTCTGCAGCCTCCTCACTCTCTGAAGACCTGGACAAAATCACAGACTGGTCAAACATGTGGAACATGTCTTTCAATCCTGACAAATCTCACACTCTTACTATGTCTCTCCAAAAAGATCGACTGGACAACCCTCCCATCTACTTTCTCAACAATCCTCTCCAAGAAGTTCTGTCGCTCAAGCTTTTGGGTCTCACCATCTGCCATGATCTTTCTTGGGAAAACCACATTTCCAAGCTGGCCTCCAAAGCCAGTCGCTGACTGGGCATCCTCCGTCGTGCGAAGTCCTTCCTAGGCACACCTGAGCTCCTCACCACATACAAGGCTTTCATCCGCAGCTCAATGGAATACTGTTCTCCCCTATGGGCTGGTGCTCCTGCTTCACACCTGGCTCGGCTTCACGCTGTTGAATCCAAAGCTTTCAGAATCATTGGAATCTCCCGCGATGAAGCTATCTCTGAGTGCCTTTCACTCACTCACCGCAGGCAGGTAGGTGGTCTTTCTGTCTTCTACCGACTCCTCTCTGGCCTTGCTCCCCCAGCTCTCTCTGTGCTCTGTCCCCCAAATATTCCTACAGGTCGCACAAGATCTGCCAGCAACCCTCTGATGGTTAAACTGCCGAAATCTCGGCTCTCTGCTCACCTTCACTCTTTCATTCCTCTTTTCTCCCGCCTCTGGAACAAACTCCCACACTCACTTCAATCACACTCCTCCCTCCAGGTCTTCAAAACAGCTGTTCACCACCATCTCTTATCTTCCCCCATCCAAAACCTTGATCTTTTCTACCCCCACTAATTCACCCCAGATCCACCTTGTTTGAAATTCCAACTTCTTTCCTGGAAATCTTGGCAGTGTCCATATGTTTTATACCTCTCCCACCCCCCCCCCCCCCTTCCCATGCCTCGCCCCCAAAGCCCTCTCCCTCCCACAGTTCTCTCGATGTCTCCATGTCTCTCGGTCCCTGCTCTCAAATGTTGTGTTTGTGTCCTTCCCCCTCTCTCCCCATCTTGTCTACCGCTCCCGATGTTATTTGTTTTGTGTGTCTGTTTGTCTTTCTGTGTGATTAATGTTCGCTCTTTCACGAGCCTCGATCTTGTATACAAAAAAAATAAAAAAAATATGGCTGACAATGAGTCGGTCAATGATACATCATCGATCCGACCACATGAAGCTGACGAAATTATGGTCCAACATAATTATGCCCATTTAGCAAATGAGGGTGTAAACGCAAATCCACAGGAGTGTGGAAACAAAGATTTAACTCCATTTGAGGAAAGTCGTCGTCAGGCTGCCGATGTTTCCCAAACCCAACACTCTGGGGACCCCCAGACCCTGGCATACTTGTTCATAAAACAGGAATGGCTGAGGGTATTGACCCAGACAATTTCTGATTTATCGGAATCAGAGGAGAAGGTGGATGTGACTGTTTTATCACAATCAATGGTAGATCAGCCCCAAGTCCCTCCTCATCTTGTTCTCTCGTTTCTCAAAGAAACGTACAGACAACGGAATGTTGTCATTTTTGATCATTTCCCCGACTTGGCTTCCTTTATTCAGGCTGCAAAACTAGTCCTAAAAAAAACCTGAGGAACTAAACCTAACAAAATCACGGTTTCATCGACTAAAAAAAGTAATAACAAAGGCAAAGTCTGAGTATTCTCAGCATCAGACAAAATTCACTCTTGCAACACTTAATATAAATGGTGGTGGGGCAAGTAACATCCGCCAGATCCAAGTAAATATTTTATTCAAATGGAAACAAGTTGATGTGATCTCACTGCAGGAAACTCATATCATTGAGAAGGTTGAACATGACTGGAGCAGCATTTTTTAAGGTAAATGCTTCTTCAGTAACATGTCGTCTGTATCTGCTGGAGTTGGGTTCTTGTTAAAACCAGGACTTGTACCTGACTCTTGCCTCTTTCAGGAGGTGATAAAGGACCGGTTTGCTTCCCTGGAACTGGTGATTAATAACCTAAAATTTGTTATTTTTAATGTATATGCACCAAGTGAAAGTACTGACCATAAAACTTTCTTTACTGTATTGCTAAACCATTTAAAATTGTTTGACCTCAATCAGTGCATATGCATGGGGGTGATTTCAATTGCACGTTTGAGCCCAAATTGGACAGGAACTCACCAGAACCACATCCCGAAGCCCATGGTGACCTCTCCCATTTCCTTTCCGTCGTGGGTTTTCTTGATATATGGTGCTTGATACATGCAAATGACCAACAGTACACATGGTGTCGATGTTCCAATGGTCCAGTGTCCTTAGCGAGGCTTGACCGATGGTACATCACCCCACGTTTTAGGAATATGATAGCCTTCTCGAATAATGTCCCCTCTATCTTCTCTGACCACCACATGGTCATTATGGGCCTATCCTTTCCTCATTTCAAGCATACAAGTGCCTATTGGAAATTTAATACTACTCTTTTGGATGATGCCTTTTTTAAGGAAGCCTTTCGCAATCTATGGATAGCAGCAGTTGAAAAAAGCCCCGTTTTGCTCCCATTAACCTGTGGTGGGACAATATGAAAACCCATATAAGGCTGTTTTGTCAACAGTTTAATTCATATGTCACTCATGAAAGTCGTCACATTGGCTCGGTTAGAAACTGAAATTCTAAAACTGGAAAACAAACTGGCGAAACAAGAGAATGAGGCAAACTATAAGTTACTCCTTGAAAGAAAGACCCAACTTAGAGAACTAATGCAGGAGAAAGCTGCAGGATTATTACATTAAGAATTTAAAAATATGAAAGTATCAGATAGCCCGAGCAAATCCTTTTTTCACCTCGAATCCGAAACGAAGCCAGCTCGGCTTATCTTATCAGTTATGGACCCCAGTGAAAATGTAATTGCAAATTCTGATGGGGTAAAAAATACTATTAGAAAGTACTATTCAGAACTGTTTGAAAAAAAAAAGATGTTTGTGAGGATAAGATGAAACTCTTTAACTCCCATCTCCCATCCCTGACTGAGACTCAACGGCTAGAGCTGGATTGCGGCTTAAAGTTAACCCTTCCTGAATTAGAATGTGCTCTGGTTGAAATGCAATCTGGAAAAGCTCCAGGAATTGATGGTCTACCAACTGAGTTTTACTTGGAATTTTGGAACCTTTTAGGTCCAGAACTCTTAAATGTAATCCAAGAATCCCTGCGAACTGGTGCAATGCCATTAAGCCTAAGGAGAGCAGTGGTGAGTCTCCTCCTAAATTCGGGAGATCTCCGGCGGATGGAGAATTGGAGACCAGTTTCAGTATTGTGCACCGACTACAAACTGTTTTCAAAAGCGATGGCCAAATCGCTTGAAGAAAGTCATTGGTGATCTGGTCCTACCCGATCAGACTTTCTACATCCCCAGTCGATCCATTTATGACAATATTTTTTTAGTTCGGGATTTAATGGACACTTACCACGATCAAAATGATTTTGGAATAAATTTTCTAGACTTTTGCAAAAGCCTTTGACAGCATTGATCATGGTTTTTTGTGGCATGTTCTGGAAGCATGTGGCTTTGAGGTTAATTTCAGAGCCTTCATATCTCTATTGTACACTGACATCTCTAGTGTAATTAAGGTGAACAATGAACTCGTTTCCCCCATACAGGTTCAGAGAGAGGTACGGCAGGGTTGCCCAGTCTCAGGATTGCTTTTTGCGTTAGCAATGGAACCATTACTTTGTACGCTCAGGGAGAATATCTCTGGCCTGACGTGTTTCCCAAGGAGTCCACCATTGACTATATCAGCTTATGCAGATGATTTGTGTTACCCAGGGGGCCAGATGACTGAATTTAGAGAAAACAGACATGGGCTGCTGTAAAAGGTTTTTCACCATTATTGCAGTCTATAGATATACAGAATCAATATCCAGGTGCACAACCTTGAAAAAAAGTTGCTGGAAGCTGAAAAATTGACAAAATACAGGATGGCCGCCACCGAAATCTGAAAATTTACAAATCTTTATGTCTTTGCGACTAATTATCGTAGAAACATGAATAGAGTGTCTATTCCTAGGTTTATTGACACACATAAGCCATTGCCATCATCAGATTTCCACTATAGTACTCTCAAATTTAGATATAAGACATTTAAATTCTAATTTGGTGAAAATCAGCTAAATGCAATATCATTTACAACATGAATGACATTTATAAACATTAATAGATCATTGTCTAGTTTTCATCCAGCTCTGATTCCTCGCTTTCATTTGGTAGGGCACGACTGCACCGATCCACTGATCCCCCACACCTACATCCAACATAGCACGGGATACTGTTTTTGGCACATGAGCAGTTTCTCTTGCAACCTTTGGTACATTTACAGCACACGGCAGTTTGCATTTGTTGTGGCCATGCAGGTTGGGTGGACATTACAGGGACAGGATGGTTATCTACAAGAATCCAACCATAATCCTCAATTGACACATCTCTTGGTTTTGGAATGCGTGCTGTCTTGTCCGTGATCGTTGCGAGAGCCGCACGTCTTAAGTGCTGGAGAAACGCATCTTCTGAGGGTGGTAATAGTTTCAACAGTGTTGACTTGTTGTTGAGAAATTTGAATACTCTCAGTTTGCTCAGTGATGTATCAGAAAACACCTCGTGTTTATTGCTGTACACAGACACCACAAGTTCTCGTGCTTGAGAGATTACAGCGTCGGTAAGCTCGAATGATTGTTCATCTTCAGCAAAGGCTTGCAAAGCTGACAGATCAAGGGTTTTGCTGCTGGCTAGCCAAGTTTTTTTGCCAGTAAAATATGGGTAGCTAGTTGTATCCCTACCACTCATGCTATGGATGAACGGCATAGCTCGACATATAGGTGCTCCTAACTTCGCTGCTATCTCGTGAATGGGAAGGTAACTTTGTGGTGCAGTCCTTATCCACAGCTCCTGAAGGAAGTTCAAATGTGTTGCAGCGTAGTATATAGCCAGCGCTATGATGTCTGTGTCGTTGGCATATATCACAACCTTTTCCACGCCATCATTTTGTGCACTGTACATCGTGTGCAAGAACACGCGCGTGTCTGCCTCCTCTTGCGTTGACTGCAGTTCAAGTACGGGATGGACATTGCTACGTGTGACGAGAACTGTTTTTGTTTTGTCACAAAATCCACCACCCAGATAGAGCTTTGTTAGTCCCTGGAGCGATGAGCTGAACCACCACTTACTCGATTCTTCACAAAGGAAGTTCTGAAGTTCTGCTTTATTTTTAGACAATCCAAAGAAATCTTGGGGTTCTGGAGTTTCATAATGCTCTTTGACCTCGTATGCCTTTCCACTTTTCGTTTGATCACATCTCTTTTGTCTCTCAGCTGCTTTGATACTGCTGGAGCTATAGCTGTCACAACAAATGTGTAATACATCCGTTTCTGCAGGCAAAATACTTCTCAAACTTCTGCTGTAATGTTGTGCAACATCTCCAAACGTTTCACCTTTTTTAAACGACCACTGGCGTATGACATGCATAGCGTTGACAACTACTGCAGTTTGTTTGTGTGTTGCAGGTAGGGAAGTCGAAGGTTGGATTCCAGTATCATCTTTGACGGCCTTGACAAGGCTGGCCTTTGTTCCAGATCGCATTTCACCATCTTCGGTGAATAAAGATGGAGGTGTTTTGCTGCACTCGTGATTGCCAATGAAATTGACAATGTCAACTTCTCCTCCACTGGCAATGACTTGAGTTATGCGTAATAGTGCTGAGACTTCATCACCTTTCCCAGCTGTGGGTTTCGCCTTTGTCTTTTTGTGTTTGAGGTTTTGTGTGTAAAATGTCTGGAGCTTAACTTTGACTGTTGTAGGCTTGTCGTTTGCCAGGGCACTGTTCAAGGCTTGGATCCCCAATTCTTTCACAGAGGTTAGGTGAGTTTTCACTGTATCGTCCGCACCGTGACCAGTGATGATATTGACAAGATTGGTGGACTTTGATGTGAAGGGATTCGTTTCTATCGCTGCTAGCATGTTGATGATCAATTCGTTGTCGTGCGCTACATGTTTGGCACCTGATTCATGGTGTGGTTGTGCACTGTTCAGATGCATCATTTCTTTCAGCTCTGCAGATACAGCAGCAGTAATAGGCTTTGTATAAACCCATTTGGTACGGGCAGCTTTGTTCAGAGTAATGCCATCCAAGCCACTTGCTTCTTTTGCATCAGCATTATAAGTTTGCTCGAGGAGCATATCAGGCGATACTGCATTGTGTTCGCCAGCAGATCTTCTTCCAACAAATGCTCCATCCATGAAGGCTTGGTGTATCTCTGGGGCAGTCTGAGGCAGTTTCTTCATCTCAGACAGATAGAGAGGCAACGACTGTTGTCCATATTTGTAGTGTCCAGCCGCAGCAAGGTAAGGAAGCATGTTTGCACTCTCATCTAAGTGTCCCTTCCAGTTTGCTTCTCTTTGATTGATTAATGAATCTTTGGAGAATATCAGTCATCTGTAAAAAGGTCAACCAAAACACTGCTGTTGGAGATACCTGAAGTGACTGGTCAAATTTGTCCAATTGTTCTCCAAGTAGCTCTAGATGTGGACGTGCCTTTTCAATCTCTAGTTTCAGCATGGTTTTGTCACCTTGGTTCTTTAGAATATTCGTCAAAACGGTCTCAATGGCAGCTGACCATTGGCTGGTCTCTTGTTCTGCTGCCCAAGTTTCAAATGCCTCCCAGTAGAGACGCCACATCACTTCACTCAGTAGGCAGATGGCATGCAAGGTCTGGTAATACTCAGCCTTTTCACCGAACATTTTTCGCGCTGTACCTGCAGTGCACAATCCTGAAGAAACTAGGATGTCTTCTGCACCAGACTCTCTAACAATCTTACATATTGCCTTCAGGTAATTGTGCGACAAGTGAAAGCCCCCCAATAACAGCACAACATTTCCAAACTGTTCAGGATGCTCATCTCTGATGGTACGAGCAAGTTCATATGTTGCTTGATCTCCAGTAATAACTGTATATTTGTCACCCAGTTTCTTTGAGATTTTAACAATCCTGTTCATCTCTTCCTTCATTACTGCTGGGTCTGTTGGAGAAGATGGGATCAAGGATAAATATCCTATGTTGCTTGCCTCATGATGAGTCGACACTCTAGCACAAAATGCTGATAATCCAGGCAATCCTCCAAGCTCTTCTTCATCCGGCACTGAAAGCAATATTGTGATGTGGTAACCATACGGCCAATTCGCCAGAGGAGTAAAATGTCATCAGCAGTGCAGTTGGATTGGGTTTCTAAACTCTCAAATGTAGTGATATCTTGAAGGGATCTTGAAGTTTGTCTGTCTCTAGCAGTCACATGTGTAGCAGGAAATTCTTCATCATTAATAGTTGACAATGTTTTTGGTCTTGCGCCACCTGCAGTTAGTTTTGTTGTTACACTAACTTTGTTAGTTTGCGGTGTGGCATCTTTGGTGTTTTCAATAATGACTGCAGTAGTTGCATGAAAACTGCCACCATCAAGAGTTTTCTTCCTCCAATCAAGGTTGTCAAGTGCAAAGACATGTGAATTTGTTGTATTTCGTGTTACATTAGGTGGAATGTAAATGCCATCTTCTTCTATCTGATTCATGATGTCTGTACTGAGAGATGTCAGCTGGCGATGAAGGGTGTCATAACTAATACTCTGATGCAATCTGTTACTCAAAGTGATCAATGACTTGCTTCGTGTCTGGTTATACAGATGATAGGCAGTTGCAATACTCAATGGGGTGGGTATACTGAATGTATGTTGAAGTATCTGCTGGGATAGAATGAGTATCTTCTCCTTCATCAGATCGTCTACTTCGACTCGCTTTGAGTTATCTCCTGGCTTCACTATCTTGTCATACAATAGCATCGAAGTGAAGTTGAACAATGAATCAGGAACAAGCTTGTCTGCTGCATCAAAGGATATTTCAGTTGAGTGTTCACTTTGCTTGTCATGCTTGCATTGTTTGCAGTCTGCTCGAATGATTTTTGCAGCTCGCTGTAGAGTTTGATAATTTTCATCTATTTTAAAGTCTGCTTGAAGTTTCTGAAGCTTGTGAAGGGCATCGCCCAATGGCAGTGATGAAGAACAAATGAATCCTGATCCACTACTTTGTCCAATAATTGAGATGCGCTTGCCATAGTGTTGTACAAGTTTCAACTTCAGCGAGGTGGATCTGTATGAGTCTGCACTTTGGACCTCAAGTTCTTTTATAATATTTCTATAGCGATTACGGAGTGACTTTATAAAAAATCCTTGTGATTCTATGAAGAGCACGTCATCAATCTGCTCAACAAGAAGAGTGAATGCAACATCATACAAGTTTGTTTTGAACTGTTCAGCTGGCGTCCGTGTGGCTCTAAAAGCATTCATGCAGGATAGATGATATGACATGTCATTTGCGATCATATCGTGTCCTTGGCCAATCAGGCGCCAAAGTATGTCATCTCTTTGGAGATCTTTTGCCTTTTGTATTATAGCTTTTTGGCTCTTTTCGGTAGAAACTTGACAGTTGGGCTCCTTTTGCTTCATCCAATGTTTGTTACATATCACGCAGGCACGTTTTGCATCAAACAATGGTGTATCTGTTCTTGTGCGCGATGTGGGTTGCAATTCAGCTGTAGACATAGAAGTACTGCAAGTTGGATTATTTGAGTGTTTCGTGTTCTCACCTAGACGTTTTTTCTCAGCTAGTTTGAAACTTCTTTCATTGGTATACCAGTTCCGACATTTTTCATGCCATTTGGGACCATATACATCCAACCATGACTGTTCATGTGTCTGCATATCGGGCTGCAATCTTTTTGAAACATCGTCTTCCCTAGCTTCCATAGCTTGGCAAAGCCGTTCTGTGGCAGATACATTATGGATTGTTCGTGATGTTGTACTTTGGCAGATAATACATTTGGTGTAGTCTGTGGAGGTGTCTGTGCGCTTTTTCTTCACCACGTCCTGTGTTAGTGAAACGGCACCGTCCATCACACGCTTTGTCGTAAGGCTGGCCATCACTCTTCAGTCATCTGGAAGAAGAAAAAGGTAATATCAATTTTTTTTTTTCTGGAACATAGATACACACATATATGTTGCTCATTAATCATGTTAATTATTATCCTTAAACCTAAACATATTTTATCTTAATTAATGTACAGAGTGTCTAAAAAAAGGAGTACGAAAAATAAGGTGCTATCGGTGTTTCGTACCCTTTTTTCGTACACCCAAGTAAGTAAGTAAGTAAGTTATAAACAAGTAAGTAAGTAAGTCGTAACATACCTTAAGTATACAAGCAATGTCATATGGTAGCCTCATATGCTGAAACTAAAATATGCTTACGACAAATACAGTCAACATAATGAAGTTAAGGATGCTCAAATGACTACTTCTTCTGCTGAAATTGGAATGTTGTTATTACTGTTATTAATTTAAGTGATTTTGTATGTGTTGTACCTGAAAACATAAAAGAAAGTATGAGTGTAAGTATATGGCTTATTTAACTCGAGAAAGTCTGAAAATTAAAGGATTTTGTGGTATTTTGAGATTTTACTTTCACACATTTTAGCATGGAAGTTTCGTATCTCAATAAATATGTATTAGAGTGAAAATCTAATGATGGAAATGGCTTCTGTATGTCAATAAACCTAGGAATAGACACCCTATTCATGATTCTATGACAATTAGTCGCAAAGATATGAACATTTCTAAATTTTCGGATTTCGGTGGCGGCCATCTTGGATTTTGTCAATTTTCCAGCTTCCAGCAACTTTTTGGCAAGGTTGTGCACCTGGATGTTGATTCTACATATCTATAGACTTGAATGGCAATGCACAACCTTTTACAGCAGGCAATGTCACCTTTACACCCCTGGCCCCTCTGGTATGTGTCATAATCAGAAACAATCAAGATATTGATTCTCTTGTTAAATCCTTGAGAACCTTTTTCCAGGCTTCTTCCCTGAAAGTTAATTGGAGGAAAAGCAAAGCTATTTGGGTGCCATACCTCAATAGTTGCCTCCCTGTCTCGACACATCTACCTCCTCTTCCAGAAAGCTTAGAATGGAAGACAGATGGTATCGACTACCTTCGTGTGTCCCTGGGTTCAGCACAATTTATGAAAAAGAATTGCGAAGGCTTGATTGGGGAAATGTAGAGGAGGCTAAACCTGTGGAGAAGAGCCCTACCGCACCTTTCATTTAAGGGCCGTGTCTTAGTTGCCAATAACTTGGTTGCTGCAACTTTATGGCATCGATTTATTTGCCTACAACCGCCGGAAGTGCTGCTTAAAATGATCCAGGCCAAAGTTGTGGATTTTTTTTAGGAGGCCATCATTGGCTGTGGCCAAATGTAATATGCCATGCTTCATCTGAAGGAGGCCAAGGCCTTGTTCACGTGAAATCCCGCCTCATGGCCTTTCGCTTGTGCTCCATTGCCTTCTACTTCTACGTATATGTTGAGGACCTGCCAAACCACCCATTGGCCTGTCATATTTTTCAACAGGCGGGCAGACTCGGCCATGGTCTTGAAGTATTCCTGACCCACCTCAAGTATGTGGATACATCAACACTCCCTATATTCTGCCAGCGCCTTCTCGATGCCTGGAAAGGTCTTACCGTAAGTCGCAAAGTGGACACATACTCCCCAGGGATGTTCGAAGTTGAACCTCTGTTTTTCAACCCTCTCTTTCCTGATGTATTCAAGAGCCATGATTTGTTCCAACGCTTCATTGATGCAGGCATGAACAAAGTATGGCACCTACGGCCAAACGCTGGTGTAGGGTGGATGACTGTGGAAGAAATTTCAAATATGACAGGAATTCGGTCCAAGAGGACAATCGGCTTAATAATGAGGAAAGTCGTACAAAAAGGTCATCAGCTGCGGTTATTATGGACTCGGAATACACATGGACATCCTGATGGGTCATATTTCACAAAACTGATTTTTGACTGCTCCCCCAGAGAACTTCCACCTGTTAGCACAGGAACAAATTAACTACAAGCTGCAAGCAGCAAGAGCCTGTATAGGTGGTGTGTTTCTCGAATTCTCAGTGTTTCTCCATTAAACGGAGAAATACGCTGGAAGAGACTACTCCCTGCTGGGCCCCCCACTGAACCTGTATGGGAATTGGAGGTATTGTAAGCAAATCACCAAAATAACAGGAGATCTCCAGTGGCGCATTGCTCACTGGATCATCCCATGCAACACATATGTGAGGAATTTTGCCCCAATATCTGCATGCTGCCCCTTTTGTTCTGTAAATGAGGATGTATTACATTTTTTTCTTGGCCATGAAAGACTTTTTCCATTATTTAACTGGTTGAACTTTGTGTCACACAAATTGAATTTCAGATTTACTTTTCGTTCCTTTATTTTTGGGTTCAAAAAAGGAACGTCAACATGACAAAAAGTATGAACTGTTGTGTTTTTTCGTAGCTACAGCAAAACTTGCTACATACTTGTCCCGAAAGGAGAAGCGTAACGGTAAACCGCTTCACCAATGCAACGTCATGACGTTTTTCACTGCGCTTGTTAAAACTGCGCTGCGCTTTCACTGCGCAAGGTTAAAACTTGAATTTAATTTTTCCAAGACCATGGCTGAACTTGATTGTGTTTGTGGAAAAATGGTGTTGGGAAAATGTCTGTGAAGTTCGCCAAAATGAGTTGGTATTATCTCTTTCTTAAATAATCAAGTCTTTCTATATCTTCGTAGTATTGCTTTATTTTATGTTTTTGTAAGTATGAACTGATTAATTGTTATACTCTCGTTGTTTCCTTGCTTTCATATTCTCTCCTGTTTTGTTGGGATTTTTGATTTGTAAATTGTACATACACAC
The DNA here is from genome assembly GCF_964187855.1 of Myxine glutinosa. Classification (NCBI taxonomy): domain Eukaryota; kingdom Metazoa; phylum Chordata; class Myxini; order Myxiniformes; family Myxinidae; genus Myxine; species Myxine glutinosa. The sequence continues at coordinate 58,817,319 of NC_136263.1, read as the reverse complement.
ACTTTTATAATTTTGCAATAAAAGGACCTCAAAAGTCTCACTCTCACTCTCTCTCTCTCTCTCTCTCTCTCTCTCTCTCACTCTCACTCTCTCTCTCTCTCTCTCTCTCTCTCTCTCTCTCTCTCTCTCTCTCTCTCTCTCTCTCTCTCTCTCTCTCTCTCCCTCTCTCTCTTTCTCTTTCTCTTTCTCTCTCTCTTTCTCTTTCTCTATCTCTTTCTCTTTCTCTTTCTCTTTCTCTTTCTCTTTCTCTCTCTCTCTCTCTCTTTTTCTTTCTTTCTCTCTCTCTAACTCTGTCGTGTCCCTGACTCGGTGAAGGCGGGGGTATACCATCCTGGATGTGGGGGATCTCGGTGTCGCTCCTGTGAGATCGGTCGGCTGTCTCTGTGCCGCAGGCTTGTTCGAGAGAACTGTCCGGGGCTATACAAAAAAAAAAAAACCAACAACAACAACAGCAACATGAAGATGTCACAGGTAAAAACTTTAAATATGTATCAATATCCTGTAAAAACAATTTTTTGATTTTGTTTCTTAGCAATTACAATTATAGTGTTTCAAAATTGTGTATGTATAGATGGGCCACCCATACATTACAAATATGTAGCCTAGCGTACGAGTAGTATTGAGGAAATATTTTATCCATTCATATTTAACATACAAAGGTAGTCTGTGCTGATGCATGAATTTACCTTTAAAATGTAGTTGTAACTTTGTTCTGAAAACAGTGGTTATTACAGGTAGCACACTTGTTCAGTTGATAGTGCACTTCCTTACAAAATGGAAAGTCTGGTTTGGATTCATTGATGATGGCTGTCTCATCTGCTTGAAATCGCTTCACCGCCACAAAATGTAGGCTTCAGCACCAGCGCCTTGGCCAAATTATAAATTCGGTTTAACTAGCTTGCTTCATTAAACCCTTGCTCGTCGTTAACTGCTGCAGTAGGCCCTTGAGGTTCAATGAATGGTGAAGCTCCAATGAGAGGTCAGATTAAATGATCACTACTGCACTACAAGGTATCATCATATTTCTTATTGTTATTGAATATGGAGTGAAAGGAGAAAAAAAATTGCTGCATTAAGGGAAATGTCAGAGGATGTTGAAGAACAAGAAGAAGCAGAAGAAGAGGAAAACAAAGATGGCAAGTTGATGAAAAGAAATGAACCATCATCCTCAACAAGGAGGGTTAAAATGAAATTATAGTGGGAAGATTGATTAGAAATCAGAATGCCTGGCACATGGGCACAACCTCAATGTGCCATCATGGCAACACAAACACGTCAGTTACCTTATATACCAACAACGCAGCTTTGGCCTGACGAATAATGTTCTTTTTATCTTGTACCGTGTCAGAAGTGAGATCTGAACCCACACCTCCATGTGGAGTATGTATCAATATCCTGTAAAAAAAATTGTTTGATTTTATTTCTTAACAACATAATTATAGGGTTTCTTAGCAACGATGAGCTATGACATAAATGGGAAGCACACTTGAGTTTGTTCTGGTTTGCCTCATATTGTGATAAACATTCCCCATACACAGAGTACATGTGCAGCACTGCAACGATGCAGCTGCAATTGCATCAAACCCTCCCGCTAGGTCCTGCAGCCTGAAAATTAATTCAAGATTTTAAACAACTTCCTCACTTCCCCCAACCCTATCCCCACCCACCCCCCAAATTATGCTCTTCTCTGCCCTGCCATTCCACTTTACAAACATTGAACACTCATTAGCAAAGGCTTGTCAGCCCCTGTCTCTACTCTGCTTTTTTTGCATGCACACAGACACCTGGCCAGGTTCCCTGGCACCTTAAGCACATCTTAAAAGCAGGTAACAAGATCTTCATGCTGCTCTGAAAGTGTCTTTGTCTGCCATCTGCTGTCATTAAGCTTAGGTTCAGAAGGCAGCACAGGAGGTGCCAACTTGTCTGTGCAAATTCACCTTGATCTCAAGAGTTTGGAGCTAGGCTTGGGTCTCATGTTCATCGCTGTTACTTCCATGAGAAGCATTGGTTATTCCATTCCCTCCTCACAAATTCCTGACACTGCCATGATTGATTTACAAAGGCAAGCGAGACAGGGATGTCAGAGAAGGGTGTCTAAAGGAAAGGGTGTATAGGTGTCACCGTTGGGTGGGGTGTCTTCTAAGATGTTACAACTTTCTATTCAACCCAGGATTTTGAGATTGTCCTCAAGGTGACCAGTAAGTAATGCCACGACTACTACTACTCGACCCAGTCATAAACTCATACTGTTATCTCGCAGGTAGCATGATTCACCAATGTTTTGTGCCTTCCTTTGGATGCGTCCCATCTT